>NC_054535.1:91723482-92323482 GCF_017654505.1 Polyodon spathula | reverse complement strand
ATGGCTTCACCGGATGAAGGATAACAATGCCAGGATCACGCGGTGGTACCTGGCCCTGCAGCCCTTTGCCTTCAGGGTAGTCCACGGAGCAGGGAAACTGCATCAAAACGCAGATTTTTTCTGTCGGAAAGGCATGGGGGTGTAGGTTTTTCGAATGGACCAGCCTTATACCATTGCTGGTAAAAACAGGACAACAGTGCCACCTTGTGGACGTAAATAAATAGTGCACCTAAGTGGTGTTTAGCACTGCAAACTTTCAGGTTAGTGCACTTGACGAATTGCTGCAAACTGAAGCAGAGTTTATGAAACAAATTCTGATTTCTGCAACTAACCAACAAGGTAATTAATTGAATAAAAGTAATAAATGAAAGGGAGCAGTATCCTAGTAACTCCATCTTTTTTCACATTGGGCTTTTGTAAAAGGTTGTTGTTTTAACTTCTAAATCTTTGTTGCAAGATTGCAGTTTTTATGTATCCCAGCGAGATGAAACAGTTGTGTGTCATGAAGCAACAGGTTACGAACCCCAACGTTCTGTATGAAGCCACAGTGGTATTTTCTGGCTGCTGTGTTTTGTCTGTTTGGGGGCAGCTGGCAAGTATTGAGGTTGTCCCGATAGGAGGATGAACAGTTTGTTGTCTGACCCGGCGAATTCCATTAGCAGTGTGATTTTGTTGTGATGCATTCATTGCACAGTGCATTCTTAGAATCAAAACAAAGGCGGCTGTTTGTTTTTAGCTTCAGTACTGTTACATTCCCTCTGTGACCTCCAAGTGGTTTGAAGAAAAAAAATGCTTTTCATTGTAATGGGTTTTGACCCTTGAGTATTAAAATTGATACAGCAGCGTTCATGTTGTTAAACTGATCATGTGATTAAATTGTCATACACTTTTAGTAGTGACATAAGCTTGGACGATAATACATTTTCAGTTTGCGATTCATCAGTTAAAAATCACCAATTCCGTTTAATTGCGACTTTCTCTCTAGTTGTTCTTTTTCTCCCTCGGTCACCCTTTATATGAAAGCTGTACAACTGCTTCTGTGACCCGAGTGATAAATTGATTGAAATTTATGTGGTGATGGTCAGATAGACTTGTTGCAAGCTTATGGAACATTTTAAAGTTTTTTTGTTTAATTTATTTATATATTTATTTTTTAGATGAAAATATGTTATGTCTTCTCTAGAATATATATATATATATATATATATATATATATAATATATATATGATATATATATATATATTTATATATATATTATAAATATAAAAATTGGGGCATTTGGTGCAGAAATGTCACCAGTGGATTTAGTGAAGGTACTAGTGCTGATGCGCGTTCATGTTGTGGAGAGCATTCGCTTACAATGAAACATCTCAATTTAATTCCAGTGAATTTGAAACTTATTAAATGCTCAATCTCAGTGATAAAAAAAAATGTTTATAAAAGTCGTTGATTTCTCCAAATAATGGCATTGTTTTAAACACCAGTCTCATAGGTTAATTATCTGTCTGCTAAACGTCTATTTCCAGCCCCAGCTACTTTAACCTGTCTAGTATTGTCTCTCAATAAAAATAATTCTCAAACTTATGAAAATAAGTTTCAGGCACTCCTTTCTTGCTTTTTTGAATTAACAGCATCTGAAAATGCTTCGACACATTTTTTACAAACTATTTAACCCATGACCCCTTATTTAGGGGTCAAAAGTTAAATTATATTAACCACAGTGTAAATGTGTTATTTTCTATAAAAAAAACTCATATTTAAAAAAATAATAATAATAAAAAAATTAAAAAACACATTATTGTGATGTTAATTTGAATTGTGTACCTTGTGTACTGTATCTAAGTGTGGATTTGCTTCTGGAGCCATATTAGGTGGCTTATATCTCAGTTTTGGCACATAACAGAAATGACTGGTGTAGTGATAGTACCTAACAAATATTATCACTATCTGCAGTTTCAGGAACACCTTTCTTACTTGGGCTGTTACATTGCTTGAAACAGATAAAATAAAAAAACCCAGTGTTTCTCATTTCATCACATTATCAGTGGGCCTCCCAACACTTTTCATTCACACAGCGCGGTGGGAGTAAAGAATCTGAAAGGGAATAGACAGCCAACAAGCTCCAGTTATTTCTCTCTGTGCAGGTTTAAAACTTTTCTTGGGCCGATGAAGTTTCTGATGAAATGCGTTTATAAATAAAAGATAATGGGGTATAGTATATCGCAGGCAATCATTTAAATGGCAAATAGAATACAGTACCACTACCATTAAATTAAAATTGTGTTTTTGTTTACACTGTATTTCCCCAGTATTCGGATTACTGTTTGTACCAAGCTTAATGTTTTCCCGTGAATATGTGACTTGCGATATTAATCTTATAAAAGGAGTAGGCCTAGGTGTTCACAATGGAGTATTTTGTCTTGTGAGACCACATGACTGCTGCATCTCAGTTGATTGGCTTAAAACTTAAACCAGGCATTATTTATCACTATTATATTTTGAACCCTGTAGGTTAGTAACATTTTTGGCTTGATTTAAAATAAACATGACTTCCTTTATTAGAATGCCCTCATACATAGTAAGCAGGCTTTCTATTTTTCACTGTGTCCTGCTTTTAACAGCACATACACTATTGACATGGATTTAACATGGATGCAACTTATTGCATTACAAACTGGACAACATTATACTTGACAAGCTGCATACGTATTGCTTAGTTGAAACTGCTGCATCTCGTTCTTTGTTTTTTCTTTTTCAATCAGTGCACAGTTGATTGATTGATGTACATCACTCTTGTTTTTGATTGCAGTCTTGGAAGAGAGAGCACTGTAGCTCCAATAATAGGAATCGGCAGCTTCTCAACAAGTAACCTTGCCCTCATGATGTTACCCTAGGGAGCTTCCCTCCCCCTCAGAGTATTTAAGGTTATTACAGTTTAAAGAACACATGCATGTGCCCTTCAGCTAAAGGAGGCAGTGAGTACAAACACACTGTTCTTGTGCAATGGCAAGTAAGGGTTCGAGTCATTTATTCATGAGGGGAGGACACTAATCAATCACTGAGAGTCTTTATATATTCAGGCATTTCTTTGTTTGATGCTCTGGGTTCCAGCCTGTACGACCTGCTTGCTGAATCACAGCCCAGATGTTTTCAACACCTTCCATTGTTCTCTCCTTTGGAAAATCAAAGGAATACAACTGCATTGACTGGCTGCTGCCTCTGTCAATCACACCACCTTTACCTTTTGAAGCTTCTATTGAAACGCCACCCTCTCGTTTTCATTGGTGAAAAAATAATTAGAACAGAATAGGTTATTTTCTGATAAAATAATGGAAAGTATTGATTTTTTCTTTCTCCAACAGTGGTTGCATTTATTAACTCACTGTGAAGCTCTCTGAGTGCTCATAAATCTTACGGATCGTTGATTTTCTGTAAGCATTTACAAACCACCATTCCCTTTACAAGAATAAACATACACAAACAAGTTATGTGATATGGGAAATCTTATACTGCTTGGATTTGTGGTGATTGTTGATTTTCTGACTCTTTGGAGAACATCAGTCTGCGCAAATTCAAGCAGCTGTTTCTTCACGTATTCGCTTGGAATGGTAAATTAGTGACCTGAACCAGGGGAAGGCCGAATATAACTCATCAAACTTTTCCATGGATTAACACACACTTCATCCAGCTTTCAAAACCACATCCTTCACAGCAAGATGCTACTCCATTTTTGTCTGTACTCCTGAAACCCCATTCGTTGAGCTGCAGTGTGATCAGGGGAGGTTTTGAACAGCACAGAGTGCTCCCCAGTAGTATGCACACAGTACTGAGAAAATAGGAACATGTCCCTAAAAAGCCAATTTCTGTTTTATAAATAACACAATATGTTTACAGCAATTTAAAATGTCAACCAGTGGTAAGCTGGTTACCTTTCAAAGTTAAGCTATTCTTGTAAAACCAAGATTGAAGTTGGGTCAGGTTGTCATAATTTATTTATTTATTTATTTATTTATAAGTTTAAGTAAGCATAATAATAATAATAATAAAAATTATTTATTAAATTATTATTATTATTATTATTATTATTATTATTATGATTATTATTTGCTGAAGGATTTGTAAGCAATTTAACCTTTGTACCTCCATACTTTTTTTCATTATTAAAGAATATTCATGCTTTTGTTTTTTTTGGTTTTGATGTAGGAGCTATCATTTCCGATTTCCAATAAGAAATACTGGAAAAGTACTGGGATCGAAGTGTGTCTGTAAGTAGGACGACTTGTTTTCTAGGGAGGTTGGGGGCATTCTAGTAGCACAGATCCCTACAGAATTTTCAAAAGTAGCTGCGAGAAAAAGCTGCACCGGCAAAGAAAAAAGATGATGCAAGGATCAAGACTTCGCTGTTAATCAGTTACTAGAATACTGCCACCTTATCTGTGGAGGATAACATTTTCATAATAAACAAATTATTTATTCTTTGATCAACATTTAATTATTTATGTTGTTGGTTTGGTTAATGTACGTATCTGTAAAACATTTAGAGTGATAGGTATAAATGTTAAGGAGGACTCCAGCACAGTTTTAACAACTGCACCTATTAAGGCTACTATAGGGGCTTTTTCTTTGATTACCTTACAGGAACTGACAGGGCTAGTTCGACATCTGACAGCTACAACATGCTAATCCTATTCCTACAAAACTATTAAAAGATGTTCTTGGTACTGTTAATACCCACATTTTAAAAATGATAAATGGTTCATTTTCCTCCCGGTATAGTTCCCTCAGCACTTAAGGTAGCTGTGGTAAAGCCTATGCTTAAGAAACACAATTTGGACCATAAAGTCCTCAATAACAATATGTCAATCTCCAGCTTACCATGCTTAGATAAGGTTCTAGAGTTATTGGAATTTAATTACAAAAATGTCTAAGTCTAAGTCGAAGTTTCATTCTCGTTTTCGTGCTGCGCATAACACCGAGACGGCCCTAGTCAGAGTTGTGAACGATCCACTCTGACTCCATCAGTTTTAATTCTTCTAGATCCAAGTGCTGCCTTTGATACTGTAGACCCTTCCATCCTACTGAATTGTCTTGAAAGCACAGTAGGACTGTCTGGCCCTGTCCTGTCCTGGTTCAAATATTATCTTTATAATAGGTTTCAGCTAGTCTCTATTGGGGAGGTAAAAACTTCATCATCAGAAGTTGTCTGTGGTGTTCCACAGGGCTTCATTCTAGGTCCCTTGATGTTTTCATTATATCTGCTATAATTAGGTGATATTATCCACAGACACGGAGTGAACTTCCATTGCTATGCTGATGATACCCATATATATTTGTCGCTGAAGCCAAGAGTTTCTGCTGCCTGGATGTTATTTGCAACTTTACATCAAGCGTTGGCTGTCAGTATTTTCTAATGTTGAATTCAGATAAACAGAGGTTATGCTAGTGGGATCACAGAACCAACTAAAAGGAAATGGGGGATAATATGATTATAGGAGTTTGGGGGTCATTTTTGATCCTGATCTATCATTTGAGACTCCTATCAGGGAAGTTACTAAAGTATATTTTTACCATTTGAGAAATATAACCAAACTTAGACTAATTATTTCCAGATCTGATGCAGAGAGACTTATGCATGGCTTTGTTTCATCTAGAATTGATTATTTTTTATGCACTTTTTTCTGGTGTCCCAAAATGTGTGGTATCCCACTTGCAGCTTGTTCAGAATACCACCGCTAGAATTGGGACTAAAACCGGGAAAAGTGAACGTACTGCCCATGTTTTGGCCTATTTACACTGGCTCCATGTCCAGGCCAAGAATGGATTAGCACTTAGTTATTTGCAGGAGTTACTGACCCCATATCTTTCAAACCGCACTTTGAGATTACAGGATGCAGGGCTGCTTGTTATTCCTAGGGTCAACAAAAGCAACACGAGAGGTAGGGCTTTTTCTTGTAGTGCACCTAAATCATGGAATGCTCTGCCTTCGTTTGTAAGTAAAGCTGGGACCGTTTACAGTTTTCAAGTCGACTGAAAATGCACTTTTATAAAATTACTTTCTTAGTGGGTTTTCATGCAACTTTAAATTGCTGCTTTTGTATTATGTGTATACTGTTATTTAAGTGGTCTGGCTGTGGCAGTTGTATGTGTGACATTGTCATAAAGATGGCTGTAGTGGGTGATGTCAGACCAGAACCAGGAACCAACAAATAAACAACAGAGAGGTGGAGTTTGGTGAAGCTGAGCGATTGTTTTCGCTCAGCATTTAATAATTTTAATAATAATAGTGTGTGTGTGTGTGGCCATAGAAATGTAGTGTAAAACCTTTTCTAAATTGTGAAAAACTGTCTTTTTGTTTGTTTTGTTTAACATGTAAACAGCTTAGCTGTTTTATAGAGTAGGTTCCTGTTCCTCTGTTTTAGTTATTGCTCAAGTAGAGCTAGGTGTTTGTTTTTGTTTGTTATTTTGTATTATTAAAAATGTTAGCGATCAAGCGCTTTTAAAACGTCCAGTCTGGTTGTCCTGGGTCTGTTTGAAAGGGGCAACGAACCAGTGTGAGTTGCAGCTCGGTTACACTATATAAATGCAGTGAACAAAGAGGTGACATTTTATTGCATAAATATGCTAAAATTACAACCTTTAAGTTGTCTACCGGTTAATAAAAATACCCTAAAGGAGTATTGATCATATTGGTTCTGTTCCTGCAAATGCAAGAAAAACTCAGTTCATAGTCTGTTTTATGTTAACACCTGCAATAGTGTACACTTGAGCAAAGGTTGTAGCAGTCTCTGTTTCCAGAGGTAACTACAGCCAAAAGCAGCGACTTGTCTATCTCAGCTTGCTTAGGACATCTAAAACAACACCATGGTTTAATAAAGGTTCTATGACTGTTGCTTAAGTGATAAGTGTCCTTTGGTGCAAACTGACCAGAAAAGACTGATGCAACTGTATATCTGGGGTGGTCTGAGGTGTAATACATGTCATGGTTAGTTGTATAACATACTGCCTCTTAAACTGTTCAGTCAGACAAAGTTGTGCCATCATTACTATACCGTGTCTCTCGCAGACAGACTGCTTGGAAATCCTCTTGCTGATAATGTTGTTTCTTTTAAGAGGAGAATCCATCCACTGTAGGGCTTTCAGTGGTCATTGGTTATACTTCACTTATTTCAAACTTTGTTGCTCTAGCTGGAGCACAATATAACAAAGATACAAAGAAGCAGCAGTTAAAAAAAGGTTTGTATTATAAATATTTGCCTAATAATAAAAAATAGTGAAGAAGCAAAAGATTCTCAATGCAGTAAAAATAAGTAATATTAATAAGGCTAAAGATTCTCAATGCAATAAAAATAAGTAATATTAATAAGGCTAATAAGAGGTAAGACATTTGAAAGCTTTGGCAATTGTTTTATGGATTCTGGTTTTATGAGCGTGACGTACTGTATGAACTCGTCAGGGTTCTCCCCAAGAATTTTGTACAGCCGGGTGGCAGAACATTCTAGCCGGGAGCACTTTTAACAGAAAAATAAACATGCCTTACCTTAAATATATAATACAATAAAGAATTTGAATAACATGCTGTCTTTAGTTGGCTATATCTGGTTGCTCTTGTTTTTTATTATGGTAAATTACTGTGCTTATTTAGGCACTCTGATTTGAAATGGGAAAGAGAACAGGGTTATCAGAGTTCAGACAAAAAAACAAAACAAAACAAACAAAGTAACCTTTTCACTTGTTAATGCACGTCTATTTTTGTTTTTTGCTGTTCTACATTTTTTTAATGCAACTGTTCATTTCAACCAATTTTTTTACACAACAGTACTCGCACACGTTTGGTCACCATCGTAACTGTTGCATGAAACCGCAGTGTAATAATCCAGCACCTCTGCACTTAAGCATTTGTAATTAATTGTACATCAGCTGACAAGTGTTCCGCTGATATCCCATCACACCTTTCTTCTTAAAGGCATACAGCCTCTTTATATGAACCCCCAATACCTCTCACAAGCACCTGGGTACATATTTTTACGATAACACAACAAAAGGAAAAGGCTTTTTTTTTTTTTTTAAAGGTGCATACGTATAGCAGTTATGCACTGTATATTACCGTACAGTACAATAATACAACAAAAAATGGACAATGATCATACCCGAAAATCTTAATATTTTTAATAAAGTAGCCAGCGCAAATATAGTATTAGGTGGTGGATTGCGCCGATCGCCGGCTTATTTTGAAAACCCTGCATTCATTGTCACTATTTGTGCTTTGAAAATAATCGGTTATTTATTTATTTATTTTTAGCAGTCTAGCATTTTAGCCTCTCGAAGTGCTTAACACAGAAAACCCACCCCTTCAATTCTCTGATTGGTTAAATGATGTGTCAAGATGTAACACAACTACCATTTGGTTCCAAGGTTGTTTTTTTTTTTTTTTTTCACCCAGCAACATGCATGTGATCTAGTGTGTTAGAAGCGCAATCAGTCCTTATTGTTAAAGGCACAGTAGCATCTGCAAGACGGGCGGATCAGGTTTTGGGGAGAACCCTGCATGTAGGTGTATTCATACAGTACATAACAACAAAAAAGGTTCAACCCTGTCCTGGCGAGACTACAGATCTGTTACCCAAACAGCACAAAGTTTCGTATGCATGTACCGTAAAAAATAAATAAATAAATCTCTGCTGTCAGTGCCACAGTGTATTCATATTGCTGCCAAGTGGCTCTCATCCGGGTGATTTTAATATTTCCTTCAGCAAAAGCTTAACACTTGTTTCATGTCAGTCGGCTTGAGTGTGAATCATTCAAAGGTGTCTGCACCTCCTCTTTCCGGGGAAGTTTGGCTTGTGCTCAGAACGGCCCACAGACAGCTGCAGTCATACGAAGAGGGACATTCATTTGTGTTGCACATTTTTAAATTTTCCTTCTACCTATGAGTACAGTTTTTCACCTGGAACATATTTCTCACATTTTTAAGTGAGCTATGGCATATGCCTTATTGATTTTAAGACTGGGTCACGAAAAGGTTTCAGGGAGGTTGCGAAACAGCAGCTTCATAAGCAGACCAGTAAATGTAATGGTTGTAGCTACTGAAGCTATCTTTTAGCAGACGTGGCATTTAGAAACTCGGATTAACAATACTACAGTGTATTTTTGTGCTTTTTTTATATTCTAGATTTTTTGCTACAGTATCATTAGTACAAATAATAGTTCAATAAGTGGGTTGCATTAATAAAACACAGTTCCTAAGCTTGAAGGTACTGTGTATTGCGGTTACATTGCCATGGAAATACAAATTTCTACAAAAACTGCATTGAACGTGGATTGTAACTTGCAAATGCGAAAGCAGCGTGTGACTATGTACAGTGAGTGTCATATCCTATTAATCCATGATTTGGCTGTGTGTCTCCTATACTTAACACCCAATACAGTCCTAGTGTTTGTAAGGGATTGCTGTGTTACGGTAGTGAAAGTGACATGGTCAAATCTAACTCTGGGGGGGGGGTTATGAATAGACAGTCATGCTACTTGCTAGGGTTTCAGCGAAACACCGGTTATACTGTTCTGTTGCAATACAGGAATTGGTATCATTTGTCAGATCAGTTACTGTGATATTGCAGGGTAATGTTAGTAAGTCAGAGATATGTAGCATTATATAACAATCCACACTTGGAAACAATGTGAAAGGCTTATATTTGACTTGCTGTCTGTGTAACACAAGCAAAATGGCATCTGTGCAGGAGCAGTATATTAGCGGGAACCAGTACAGCGAGGATGGAACACTGAATTTAGTCAATATGAAAAAAAAAAAACATAGCCTATTCTGTCATTTTGGAATTGGTGAAACCGACTAACTAGAGACAAATCCAAAGATTTACTGTAGAGCATGTAAAAAGCTTGTGTCAATTCCTGGTGGCAATGCCTGTAATTTACTTATTGCTCTGCATGATCGTCACACCCAACTTCATGTTGAAGCTGAGAAACAGCAATTTCAATCTTAGCCACATACCCAGTGCCACTGCCAAAGTAAATCAGTCTGAAATCACAGCAGCTTTTGGGGTACAAGAAGTGTGTGATATCAACAGTGCTGAGACTATGAAGCTTCACAAGGCAATTGGATATTAGCTTGCTGTTGTCATGGTGCCAGTCTACAGTGTTGAAAAACGAGGACTGAAGCATATGCTGCATGGATTTAATCCTTGCATTAAAAAAAAAAAAAAAAACACATTAAGTTTAGAATTTTAAAACATGCAAGTCGCCTAGATGTAATAAGGTAGCAAAGCTTGATTCCCCCCCCGCAAAACAATTACTACAGCTTTACCAGACGCTGCGGTTCAGACTAAAGAATCATCTTGCAAACACCTTTTCATTTTTTTAAATGAAAACATTTTGTAGGAATATAAGAGAGGTGTTTGTATGTTTGTTTGTAAAAATGTAATCCTTTTTATCGTAGTGATGACAACTGTAACTGAGTAGGACTCCTGATTGCAGGCAGTTTTCTATTATTCTTTTTTAATTCAGCATCATTCACTGAAATTAAAGTGTATTTAGTGTTGTAGTCCGTTTCACTGTCTGGACATGTACCATTTTACTACTTTTGGAAGTTTACAAGAATAGAATTCAGTGAAATGTATACATTTTCTTTAAAAAATCTTTTCTATAATGTTATTGTTGATATTAATAAAACGGTTCATTTTTTTAAATCTAAAAGTTAATGATCCAGATGATAATTTATCATGCTAATATTGGGATATACCCTAATCTTATATATCTGCAACTCTACTACATGTATTTCTTACTAAGATGAATGCAGCCAAGTACAATTTAAGTCTAAAATATGATTACTGGGTGAATGTTTACTGTATGAATGTTTTTTCTGTAGCCTCCTGTGCACTCTGGTTCATTGTGTGTACATTACGTACTACAGTAGGGGTGAGTTTATACACTAAGCTCAAGATACGATATATATGTCGGTACGTATAAACCCCACCCCCTCACACACACACACACATCTGTTTAAATAACTTTAATAACTCTTTAATAACTCTTTATAACTTTAATATTTTTTTTTTAAATCAACAGACATGGAGCCATTTTAACAAAAGCACATTTATTTACCAAACAAGAATACATTAACAAATGTTGATTTACTTAAGTAAATACAATTACTCAGTATGTCGCTATGTTGGAAGACAAATTTTCGCTTTGTGTATTAGTTTTGTGTTTTCATTGATATACAGGGTGATTTGAAAGGCCACCAGTTAAGCATGCAGTCTGTATCTATGATAACAACCGACACAGCTGCACAGGATCAGAGGATGATTCAAAATCAGAGGCAAAGCCACAGTAAATGTCTTGTTTTAAATTTAGTAAATTGTAAAGTTGTTGAGATACTTGTGTTGGAATGTTGTTTCAAAATTGTGTAATGCAACAAAAATATATTAAAAGGGTTAATGTGTGGCCGAAGGTTTCTCACTGATAATTTACCCTTTCTCAGTCAAAACGGCAAGTTTCTCAGTAGCTAAAAAGCTTAGTGGGAATGCCGGTCGCATGACAAATCACAAAAAAATAGGATTCAATCCTATTTATTTCACGTCACCTGTCGTAACGTCTCTGGTATGAAAGATACTTAAATCAAATGTATAGGTTCTATTTATTATGTCACATCGCTGCACATTTTTGCTTGTCACATCGCATCTGGTGCGTAGCGGTCTTAACAACCATCATCATCTGAAGTAGGAGAGGGGAATGTATTCCAAATGTACTGTTCACCAGTAGTTTCAATGTGGCCTAGGGAGGTAGTAACCTTCTTAAATTTGTAAATTGAATGAGCTAGTTTTTGTTGTGTACAGTTGTTTTAAACATTTACTTCATCAAAACTGTAAATGTGACTTTACAGTAGCTTGTTGGACAGTGGTAAACTTTTTATATATTGGCTGCATAAAATAAAGGGTCCACTGCGGCCACACATGCTCCATTGTCAAACCGCGTAGTCCTTTAGGAAGCTTGTGGTGTGCATCATTATCCTTGTTAAGAAGCTCAAGCTCCTAAAAACTCCTGAAATACAAGTATGACAAAAAAAAATTCCCGTCATAACCCTTGGATTAAACGGGCTATAAATATTAGCGAGATGCCTGTGACTGCAGCCACAAATCCTCTTTGCCAGCAATAATTTACCTGGGATTAGCTGCAGTCTCGTTTGTCAGCCCCGGGTCATGTGAGCTGGGTCTGTCCCTAGCACAGTAAGGGAACGGGCCTGTCGCTTGAACTCAGGGAGGGAGCTGGTTCATGTGCAGGGTAGGATTACTGGGCCTTTCATTGCACGAGTAGTGGTTACAGGGTCTGAATGGCCGAAAGAAAACAAAAAGGATTTTCTAGAACAGCCTCTGCTCTCTGTTTGTGAAAGTAGGGAAGTAATGTTTGTTTAACCCAAGAGTGCTTGGCAGCTTTGCATGGTTTAGGCCTACTTGTTGATTTGCTGTGTGCTCTAAATTGTTCAACTATTACATTTTGACTGCCTCTGGTGGTGGATATCTGTTAAGTGCTGTAGAGCAGGATTACAGGAGAGCAGGCAAAGTTGGTTTCCCAGAGCAATCGTTAGATGCTTCTTGGGGCGAAGCATCTGCATCTTTTATAACATTCACGAGCAGGTAGTACATATGCATGTGTCTCTGATTTTGAATGTGTGAGTAAAAAAACAAATGAAAATAACTAGGAATTCATGGAGGATTGAGGCAGTGACTAAACGTTTATTTGTTAGTTATATTTCAGCCTCTGAAAGTAAACATTAGTTGCCGAATAAGTTTTCGTGAAATCAATTATAAACTTTATGTTGTATAGACAATATTAAAATTCAGATATTACACTACTTGTGCACTCACTTAATTTTAGCATGGTCTTATATAATTTAGAAATGCCCGTTCCTGGTAGTGCGTTACTCTGTCTGATTTAATGGTGTATTGTATGTTTCTGTAGGCCCTGTCCCTCCCTCCCTCGCCCCCTGAGCAGTCAGTCATGGAGAACTCATCTGTAGCCTCTGCCTCCTCTGAGGCTGGCAGCACGCGCTCACAGGAGATTGAGGAGCTGGAGCGTTTCATCGACAGCTATGTCCTCGAGTACCAGGTCCAAGGGCTCCTGACCGACAAGACAGAGGCAGAGGCAGACGGAGAGGGTGACAAGATCCAATGCAGCGTCTCACAGGTCAGTCTCTGGCAGCTGCTTTCTTGTTGTGCCACATAAACTACACAAGTTAGATGTGTACAATACACTACCCTTGAAGAAATATTGGGAAGGGGATGTTGAAGAGTAGTGTATTTCCTGCAGGGCTGTTTCCTGTAGCTCATTTTAACCCTGTTCCAACTATAGTTGTGCACTGAAGAGTATGTATTAGAGGTCAGCATGGGTAGAGAATCCGGAACTGGATACCCAGCGTAAAAAAATACCTGGGTCTTTTTCGGGTAATGCTTAAAAAAAAAAAAAAAAAAAAAAAAAAACACACACATATTACTGTTGTAAGTGCATGATACATATTTAAATACTATCTAGTAAACATATATTTAGTCCCTTCAGATCTGTAGACTTGTGTAACCTTCTTCAGTACTGGAAACATCAATAATAAAAAATAATAATAATAATAAAAATCTCAGTTTGAGTATAGTTATGTTAAGTGCACTTCATGTTGCAGGATTCTTTGCGACAGATGTGGTGTTGTTAATGTATTGTTGTTGTACTTGGACCCCTGGCCGACTAACCTTGGCCGTCTGTGCTTCTGATCTTGCTCCTTCCATTATGCACATCTCAACCTGTCCCTAGACTCGGTTCCTGCTGCCCTTAAGCTTGGCTGAGTTATGGCGGTACTCAAAAAACCCTCCCTCGACTCATCCAATTTCGGTCCCATCTCCAATCACTCTTTTTCTCTTCAAAGCGCTCAAAAGTTGTGTAGCCAGTTAGCTGATGAAACATCTCATGGATAACAATCTGCTTGAATCTCTGCAGTCTGGCTTCTGGCCGCATCACAGTACTGAAACTGCTCTGCTCCGGATTGTGAATGATCTCCGGATGATGCTGGTGCTCCCTCTGTGCTTGTCCTCTTCGTCCTAAAAGCCACTTTTGACACCATAGAACATGGCATTCTTCTTGACCGCCTTCAGAAGTATGCTGGGATCTCTGGAACTTGTCTCTCATGGATGTTCTCTTACCTATCTAGACGCATGCAGTCTGTTTTCTGTCCTGGTTGCAGTGGTGTCGCAAACCCAAACACTTATAGTGTCACCCATGGATCTGTTCTTGGGTCCCTTCTCACGCTTCCCTTGGGCCACCTCATCCGCCAACAAAGGCTCATGTTTCACTCCTATGCTGACGACACCCACTTAAAACTTAACCCTGGAAGCCCCTCTGCCATGGTCCGAGGCCTGGATGTCTGCCAATTTTCTTCAGCTGAACACCATCAAATCTGAAAAAGCTGCCCTGAACCTAGGAAACTGCCACTGTCGCCTTCCCCCACAGTATGAAGCCTTGGTGTACTTCTTGACAGCAACCTCCCCTTTGATCTCCTCTGTGGTCAAATCTTCCTTCTGTCATCTCTGAAACATATCCAAAGTCCATCCCTACCTTTCCCTCACGGATGTTTGTCATGCATTTGTGTCCTCTTGACTCGACTACTGCAATTGTCTTTATGGTGGTCTCCCGGCACGCACCATTAACCGACTGCAGCTAGTTCAGAATGCCGCTGCCAGGATCCTTACAGATGTAAAAAAAACGTAACACATCACCCCCTGTCTTGCTCACCCTCACCGGCTACCTGTAAACTTTCCTGCTCAGCTACAATGACCTTCATCACACAGGTCCCGAGTACATCCCAACCTGCTAACCTGCTGTGTCCCTGCCCACAAGCTGAAGTCCTCCAACTCTGGCCTGCTTGTTATCCCCAAGCAAAAGTGCACCACGCTTGGAGAACGTTCGTTGAGCTTTATGGCTCCTATTCTCTGGAATTCTCTCCCGACTTTGGTGCTTGATGCTCCCACCGTCGCTCGCTTTAAATCAACTCTCAAGATCCACCTGTTCTCTCTTGCTTTCCATGCTCTTTAAGCCTGATATCTGCTATTAGCTGCTGTGTTGTTGCTGCTATTTCATGTATTATGCTACTATATCATTTATTATGCATTTTCACTGTATTTTCTGTATTATGGATTTTCTGTTTGTTACTGCATCTTGTAGAGTGCTTTGTGATGGTGGTCCATTTTGAAAGGCGCTATGTAAAATAAAGAATGATTCTTTGTTGATTGTATTGATTCAGGGGGATGCAAAGGTTCCACTAATGGAGGTTTTATTTATTTTATCATTTGGAACACAGCGTAGTTCTTGAAGTATCTTCTCTTTCTCTCCTTTTTCCTGTTCATCTTTTTGTCACATCTGGATTCTCTAACTTTATTGTTCACCGGTCTCTTTGGCAAACACAATAGTTAAAACGAAATTAAGGTGCAGTCCTCCAAATCCAAACTGATAAATAAACGTAAATATTTCAGTCTTACATTTACATGGCATTCAAGGAAAGCATTATGAGTAATGTTTTTCTTGTACTGTTTTAATTTTGTACATTGCACCTACGCATTTTGGAGTGCATATCCTTTTCTTAGTAAATCTACTTCATTAAAATAAAAAAAGTTTACAGTTTTCAGTCTGTTTTCTCGGCTACACCGCTCACAATAGTTTAGTTATTTATTTAGTTTTAAATAAAGGCCACTTATTTTATCTTTTTGTTAAACTGTATCTGCAATAACTGTAGATAAAGCATTCTGTATTGGAATCCACACTGTTATTGTTATTAATGGATAATTAAGTGTTATCACTGACATAAATGATGTTGTTATGGTGTTATGTTGTTTTTTTTCCAATTTAGTTCCTGAGAAGAATAGTCGCCACAGTTATTATTTCTGGGGTGTACTTGCCACTAATGCAAAGCTGTTTATATATATATATATATATATATATATATATATATATATATATATATATAATATATATATATTATATATATATATATATATATATTATTACATTTGCAGATCCAGTGCACTCAGGTTTGAGGTCACAATCGACTATAATTATTATTATGATAATGTAAGGATTGTTGCCCACATGGCATTTTTTCACACAGCCGTGTCATATGAGAAACACACGTTCATTAATACCAGCAACAGAGCGCTTATCCCAGCACGAGCTGTCGAACAAAAACAAAAAATCGCCCATTCACAGATGAAGATGCTTTGTAATACACTGTGATTCTCACTGAAGGTAAGCCACTTCTCACAAAAAAAGTAGACAGAGATATTAGCAAACACAAACACCCTCATGATCATAATAATGGCAAAATAGTTATATATAAAAAATGTTTAAGTGCATAATTTTAACATGCTTTAACCTTTCTTTTCACCCTACTCGGGGGGTTTAAACTGTTTACTTTGGTTACAGTCGCATTATAACTCCAGTACAGACCATTGCAGTTGTGGTTTTCTCTGTACTGTCTCGCATAATGCAAATCTTTATTTTAAACTGTGTTCAAGTTATCAAAGTTGTTGCTATTTTAAATAATTATTTATCCTGTTCACTCTGTCTAATAAGTCACTGGCATAAACTAAGTAGAGTAGGCCCCACACAACAAGCAGCACTGAACTTCAGAACTCTGTCAGATCAAAAATGCTCACCAGAAATTATAAATAATACAGCATGGGGTAGTAAATGATATGCTTGTAGCATCCCAACCCTCGTGTGGGCATTACATTCTCATCTCACACACTACCCCGTGCAGCATTCTCTGTATATCACACAAGCTGCAATTCTCAGAGACGGATTTGCCACTTACAGCACCGTGGTATCTATTCATGCCTTATGTTATTGTTTCTACATTGCTAATGGTATAATACATTATTTCTAATGGTATAACACAATTATCACAAGTGATGTAGTAACAGTGTATTGAGCTTATTTGTCACAGTTATAAAAATTACATGTCTAATGATATGTCCTGTTCGCTTTGCTGTGCAAATGCAGTTTGGTTTTTCGGTTTTAAACTTTTTTTCGGTTTTACCGAAAACCAATTTGGATGTCAAAAAAAACTGAAAGAGTTCTTAACTGACTGACTTGGTTCCATGCTGGATATTAATGATGTTGTTTTCTTTTGTTTTAGTTTATACTAGTTAATCTTAATCGAATGGACAGATTAGTTACATAAGGTTGCACCAGTGTGTAAAATGTTCGATAGTTTACAGCATGTTGGTCTTATTAGAGGTGTAATTTAAAGGTGACTTGACTTTACAATAGGAGCAAATCATTGTACTAATTCAACAGCTCCAATACTCCCAATAACCCACAGTGCTCTTGTCCATTGTCAGGTGTCTCCATCTGCCAGGTTTAATGGTCCTGCTATTGCATTGTATTATATATATTTTTCCCTGCAACAGCAGCACAAAACAATCGAGTGACTTTCTCCTTATTTCCCATCTTAAATGAAAGACGGCCAGTAAGGGAAAAAAGGGATGCCGTAATCCTTCAATTATTGGATAATCTGTTTAGTAACTCGATTATACCAGTGCCATTAAAAATTCATAAATAGTATTATCCCTCAAGAAAGAGTGCATATTGTTCATTACTTTTTCTAAAGTAATGTATCCTGTAAAGCCCTGTGTGCTTCCTCTACCGTTCTTTGTATGCCCAGGTCTTACAGATGACATGATATTCCATTGATGCTCAGTCTGATGACATTAATATATGACCTTATCAACAGAGATCAATAGTGTAACAGCACAGCAACGATGATACGTTATTGCAAGGGTGGTACTTCATCATCCTTACTCACTGTTAGCACTGCAGATCTGTAAATTGAATATGGTCAAGGACCTGTTAATTAACCCTTCTTTTATTTAAAAACTGCTGCAGCAGCAATGCACAGCTTTCCTCTTTTAGATTTCTGGCAAGCATAACAGCAAAGGCATTCTCGTAAAACCTACTCCTTAAGGAGAATGCTTCAGTTTAAATAAAGACTTACACTGAGTGTACAAGACATTAGGAACACCTTCCTAATATTGAGTTGCACCCCCTTTTGCCCTCAGAACAGCCTCCATTTGTCGGGGCATGGACTACAAGGTGGCGAAAGCATTCCACAGGTATGCTGGCCCATGTTGACTCCAATGCTTCCCACAGTTGTGTCAAGTTGGCTGGTAGTGGATCTCTACACCGAATAGCTCGTTCCATTTCATCCCACAGATGCATCAACGTAGCTGAATTCACTGTCATGTTCATGGAACTATTCCTGGACAATCGTAGCCTTGTGGCATGGGGCATCCTGCTGAAAAAATCCATTAGCAGATGGATACAGTGCTGCCATGAAGAGATGCACCTGATTGGCACTGATGTTCAGATATCCTGTGGCATTCTAACATTGCTCCACTTTTATCAATGGGCCCAATGTGTGCCATGAAAACACACCCCACATCATCACACCTCCACCACCAGCCTGCAATGTTGACACGCGGCATGATGGATGCATGTACTCTTGTGGTTTTCTCCATACACTAGTCCTCCCATCAGCGTGAAACAGCAGGAACCGGAATTCATCAGACCAGGCAATGTTTTTCCAGTCCTCCAATGTCCAGTGTTTTCGTTCCTTAGCCCACTGCAACCACTGTTTCTTGTGTTTTGATGCAAGAAGTGGAACTCTGTTAGGTCGTCTGCTGCCATACCCAATTCATGTCAAGGTACGACGAGTTGTGCATTCTTTTATGGGTCTTTTGGCGCCAATGTTGTACTGGACTGTCGGTTGACTAACTGTACCCCGTCTATTGCTCTGCACAATTTGTGTCAGTCTCCTTTGGCCTCTTTCGTCAATGAGCTGTTTTCGATCACTGGCCTCCCGTTGGCTGGATGTCCTTTGGGTGGTGAACCCTCCTTGATGCACACGGGAAACTATTGAGCTTGAAAAGCCCAGCAGCATTGCAGTTCTTGACACACTCAAACCGGCGCGCCTTGCACCTACTACCATACCCCGCAAAGGCACTTAAATCTTTTGTCTTGCCCATTTACCCTCTGAATGGCACACATACACAATCCATGTATCAATTATGTCAAGGCTTAAAAAGGCGATCATAGCTTTCACCTGGATTCACCTCGTCAGTCTATTTCATGAAAAGAGCAGGTGTTCCTAATGTTTTGTACACTCAGTGTATTATATAATTAAGTTTAACGCTATGAATTAAACAAAATATACACTGCTGCTTTCTAGAATCACTTACTTTCCTGTAGGAATATGTGCAATTAACTGGTTCCTTCATACAAAGTGCAATTGAGGTCTTCAAGCATACATATATTGGAACATATCAACTAATTGTAAATCCGCTTGTCAAACAAAGAGAGTTTGACAGACATTGTCAACTCTATTGTCTTGTAGTATGCTTTAAGTCATTGAATGTTCTGACCCCCCACTTCTGATATTCTCTCTCCAGTGGAATAAAGACAGCAGTGACAGAATAGATGGAAGCTGGTCTTCTTCCAAAGGGAAGGGTTCCTCCAAACCAAATAATCAGGTAAGAACTGAGATGTTCTTCAGCCTAAATTCCTTGACTGGGAGCATCTGTATTTAAGTAGTGTTGTCTGAACTTAATGAGCACAAAAACACATAGATATAACTACCATGGAGGATATGTAACGTTCTACAGTTATACACGCCACGTACACATGTTTTGGAAATCCTGCTGCCCATGCATCACTGCTACCATGACCAACTTCATGTTTTTATTGCTTTGACCTGTCTTGCTTTGCTTTGACCTATGACCTAAGATGACTGTCATATTAGGGTCATAGGTTTTCTAGATCAAAATGTAATGTAATTTTTTTTTTTTTTTTTTTTAACTTTTTATTCTGTAATTATATAGGTCCATTACAGGCCATCCAAATTTTTCATCAATTACATACAGCAAGTGTACACAGCATGCTCTTTTTTAAGGACCCCCCCCCCCCAATACAAATTATCACATTCAAAATAGTCTCTACATTTTCAAATTAAATTGTAATTATTTATAGTAAAAGTGAACTTTTGATTGTTTTACTCTATCCTCTGCTCTGCACAAACACATAGGCGTTCAGATAATGCTGATACCCTACATCTTTGTTAAAACATACATCATATGAAGTGGACGACGTTTACTGTATGCAGACCTGATAATAAAGCAACAGTTGTGGTCCCAAACAAGAGTGAACTTGGAATAAGCAGTGAACCAGGCAAAGTGTAAGCGGTACAATGGGCACCCTCATGTGAAAACAACTTCATTGTCATTTTGGACCTTGCTTCCTACCCGGTTCCAAAATGTGTAAATTAATTGCCTGGATTCAAAGGGATGTTGTTCATATGTAAAATATTGTAACTGGCTATAATAAACGTGCATACTAAATGAGAATTTTGTGAGGCTGGCAGAGAGCCTTGCTTGTTGGTACAAGAGGTTATATTTTGGCAACTACAAAAAAAATTCGCAAAATATGTTGTTTTCAAGTTAGATTTCGCAATGAAACAGAGCAGACATTGGAAAATTCTGCCATATATAATATACTGTTATATATAATATAATTCTGCCATATGTAATCTACAGCCCTTTTGAAGAAGTCTATTTGTACAGTATCTTAAACATATTATTGTATTTATTTGAATGAATTTTGCATGTATTTGCATACTGGGGCAATACAAATAAAATCACAACTTGAGTTTATGCCATTGGACAGTGAACAGCACTGTAAACCATTAAAATTATAATTATTACACTGTATTTTTTATGATAAACACATCAGAACAGGAACTTTATTAGCCCAAGGAAGTAAAACAAAATGTTGACCCTCCATTGCCTTAATTTGCTATTCCCCCATGCACTGTGTGAATGAAATGTCTATGGACAAGATCCTTTCTCTGGTGGCTCTAGTACTCTTTGAAAAAGGTCTGTAAATAACATGAAGATCAGACACTGAAAATGTTATGAGGTCAGAGTTGCTCTCCTGATTTTTTTTTTTTTTTTCTTCAGCTTAAATGTGTACCCTTTATGAATACGAGACACATACATCACATCATTGTGCATAGTGCAAGACTTTTGAACAATTCCCAATGTGTTTGTATCTTTCTACCAAAGAGTAAAACTTGATTTGATGGGTCACTGAAAAGGTGTGGTTACTGAAGATGCGTGGCTGCTTATTCAAGGTGTTTGTCATATACTTGTTTTTTAAATTAACACGGTTATTTCAGTGGATGCTTATTTCACTGCCTGGAAAACTACTTGGTTCTTGTGACCAAAAACATAGTAAGAGGCATTATTGTATTTAAAAAATAACCAGTTATTTGTTACCAGCTTTCCTCCACCAGCTTTGGTACTTTTATTTCCAGTATAGTCCTTAATTTATTCATCATAATATATCTTAGAAAAGCCTAGCCAGTACATTGTGAAATATTAAATTGGACACTAGCCCTGTGTTTAATTTAAGCCCTCTGTTTGACTAGTTGTTGATACAGGTGTGCTAATACTGTTTTGGCGCAAGACCCAAATGTGGTGGCATGTTTATTAATGAGTTGAAGCCGCCATAAAGCTGCTCTGTTTACTTCTGCATCCATTTTAACAACTGTTTTCAAAATCACCACTGCACGTAAAATGTCACCTTTTGCTTTTTTTTTTTTTTTTTTTTTTTTTTTTTTTTTTTTTTTACATAATTACTGCTAATAATTTGTATGTGAATTATATTTATTTTGAATATAAGCATAAGAAGTAGTATAGTGAAACAAAATCTTAATAGTGTGCACCGAACATCATATTTTTTTAGATTGGTTGGCGACCCATCAGAAAATTTGCTGCGACCCATATTTGGGTCACGACCCCACTTTGGGAAATGTTAATCTGTGCCACTGCAGCATCTTGCATTGTTCTTAAAAGATTCATCATCAGATATAACTGCTGTAGCCAACTTACTGTTATGCAACTGAAAATGGTTTTCATTTCTAGACAAGGAGCCTTGATACATAATTTCCTAAATGCACTCCTAATGTCATGATTGCTATAGCTGCCTTTCTTTTTCTTCTGCCTCAGACTGTTAGTAGAAGAGTTCTGGAAAGAACCACCTGATTTTATCAAGCGATATTACTGCGTGATGGATCAGAGAATACCAGTTGAACTCTTGGGGCTGCTTGCAGTCTACTGTTCCTACAGTCTTTCTGGCTAATTGTTTTGTAGACACCTTGATGTATCTTCTTTATTTTTGTCCTTGTAGAACATGTTGTTGTCTATGAACAGAATGAATCACTATAGAAAACTTGAGTAATAACAGTCTGAAGTGGAAACTGTAATGGAATAGCTGTTTTGCTTTCATAAAAAACGCCATTGAATGACATTATTTCAGGTTTTGTGTGTACAGTAGTATCACGACCGTGAACCAGAAGTTCAGTTAAAAATGTAATTGGGGTTGCTTCAGCAAAATGGCACAGTTTTATATAATTTATAAGCGTGTTCTCGAACAATTGTGTCTTTGAGTCAATGTGGAAGTTTTGAATAGGAGTCGCTGATACTGCTAAACATTTAGTATATGCCATATTTGCTCGAAAGAGCGCCCGGGCACTTCTTTTCTAATTCTTCTCTAACCTGGGTGTCTATTAGGGAGTAGGCACTAATTGGCCAGCTGTGAAATCTATGCAGCACCCCAATAGCTGGCATGACCTGGGTGCAATCTTATTCAGTAATTCACTTGAATCTTTTACAGTGGTTGAGTCAATCAGAGGCTTTGGATGTTTAATTTTAAACCGTCTGCAACCGGCTATACATTTAGATATATAATGCATTATTTAAAATTTTAAACGGGGATACGCTGACAGAATGAGTTGAGGGAGTCACCGATCTGAAACATGGACTTTTTATTTTAAATTTTTTATAAACATATACCGTTGAAGATGAATGTTGCTTACGGGCCATTTTATTTATGTGTTAAAAAAACACGAGTGACATTTTTTTAAATACATTTGCAGATGAGTCTCGAGAGAACTGGTACAGCACCAACTTTCACAGTGATGACAGTAGACAGTAAAAAATATTGAAATTCAGAAAATAAATCCAGAAAACCTCGACAGCATTCTGGGGGAATTTTATGCCAGTGCAAGAAGTTCAACTGGAGACCAGTATTCAGTCTTTAATGCTGAGAGCTGGACTAAATAGATTGTTTAACAATAAGTTTAAGTTTATTTATGTATATACTGCCTCTTTATACTGCAGTATCTCAAAGCACTTGACAGGTCAATAAAAACAAGTTACATTAAAACGAATTAAAATAAAATATGAACACACAAAAGTTACAGTAAAGTGAAACAAAACAACAATAAATAAATTAGTAGAAACATAAAGAGAAGAAGAACACAATTAAAAATTGGTACACAATTCAGTCTAAAAAAGGTGAAGACTCAAGCTAAAACCTTTGTCTACTTATTTTAAGTCTGTTAATTTAAGTGGACAGTATGTTAATTAAAAGCTGCTACTTTCTTACATGTTGTACCTCATTTGTTTTATTTTATGAGTGAGACCAGTAGAGTTAAACAGCATTATCTCTTAATACTAAATGTTTGTTTTTGGTGCCTTTTATTCCTTTACTTGTTGCTCTTAACTGTAGCCACTAGTACAGAACACAATGGTAAGGGAATAAGCCTCTTGTTACTTGAAAAAAACAGGTATATGTGCACATTTGTGTAACATTAGTGCTGTTTGCTTCACTTTCGTTTTCCTGAAGGGCTGGCAAATCCTTTTAGCTCACAAACCACATCCCAGGCAGGGGTGGGTCTGTGACTGTATCTGTTCTGCGACAGCATTCAGCTGACTGAACAGTGCTCTGCCAGGTTAGGTTGTAACGTAGAAATAAAGGAGGCTGGAATCCTCTTCAGTAAAATAATCCCTGCTTTGTTCAGTGCTGACTGCCGTACCATGGCATGGTTACACGTCTTTCAGGTAAGCAGTCCTCTTGTTTTTGATAATTTTTGTTTTGGTTCATCGAAGTGCAGCTTTATAGTTAACACAGTGTGTTGTATCCAAGTCTTGGTTTGGTAAGATTTCTAGATCTTTTCTTTGTCTTTGTCCCTTGAACTGCTGTGCCAGGGCTGCCCTTGTGCGTTGCCATACAGCAGTTTACTTAGGTCTTTCTCTGCTGTGAGGCTAACAGGTTTTTACTTTGCGAGATTGTATTAACAAATCAGCATAATTAACACCCTTTCATTTTTGTAATCTGTATTGAAGCTTGGATACTAACTGATGAAATTTGTTTTATTTATTTATTTTTGAACAAGGGTAGTTAATGGATTACAAATTTTCATTAAAATTAACACATTTTTAAAAGCAGGAGCAATGTCTGTTCAGAAAGAAGCAATAGTTACCTTGCCTTGTTAGCAGCTGCTAAGTAAAATACAGTATTGTATACATAATCTGGGAAAGGAATTTGGTTTGGTGGCATCACTCCCTGTGGCAGGGAGTTAAAATCCTCCCTGCAAACACATGTGGGAATGTGGCTGGAGCCTTCAATTGAATAAATGTTTAAATAATTAATTGAGGTGGTCACGGGTGGTGAACTAGTTGGTGTTAGTTATGTGGTGAGTGGGTTTTTTTTAGGTTTTTTTTTTCGTGTTCTGTGCTGTGCTGTTTGTCCTGCGTTATTTACACCTTGAGTGTTTGTTTTGTATAGTTCTTTTGTTTTGGCCCTTGCACCGGTTATTTTGTTAATGTGTTTTAGTTCTGTGTTCTGTCTGGTGTTTTCTTTATTCTTATTATTTATCAAATACATACGCTTCACTCGCGGTACTGTGTCCTTCTCTTCCTGGTCTGATGTCACCCCCAAGTCATCCAGGGTGACACTGCTCTAGGTTTTCAGATCAGATTAGGCAGTGCACACAGGATGCTGACACATTCAGTATAAACTAACACACATGGAAGCACAGAGACACAGATTCATGCACTTAACGTACTGCTAATATATTATTCCTAAATTATGTAGCAAGTAGCAAGAAATGACTTGGTTGCACTAGCAGCAGTTACGTTATTGTTTTATGTTATTTTATTATGGGCAAACTGCCCACTAACTCCATATTTAGAAGGAAGCACAAAAGCAAAGACACATTCTGTTCTTAGAGGAATAAGACAATTTTAATGGTATAAAACAAGAAACAACTCTTGACTGGTCCTTCATTGTTTTATTCAGCAAAAAAATGATAATAATAATATTGCATTTGCTTCAGAATTAAGTCTTTTTTTTAAATATAGTAAACCAGTGCGTCTAACATGGCAAGTATTTGGAACTGTCTTACTTGGGGAATAATTACCTTCAAAAGAACAGTACTTGTTTTTTTCTTTGTTTAACACTTTCCTTTAATAAACTACATGTGGGAATTCTAGGTGTAGCACTGTGCAGAGACGCCATTGCTATTGGTTGTGCCATTTGGTGCTACTTGTGTGTAATTGTAATTAATGCATGCTCAGTAAGTACATGTTGAACATTTTATGCCGAAACACCTGCCCAATTTTGTAGGTTTGCAATTACTAAAAACTGTAGGAAATAAAAATTTATATCATTGATTATACTCATAGTGAACCACTGGGGCAGGCAGCTTAGTTGAGGCCCAGCCTAGTGCCAAACTTGCCCTGATACTGTGGTAGTTGTGACATTGTCACATAAATAATTCTCCCACCATTAAACATTTGTTTGAAATCGAGAAGATTGCAGATATTAGACTTAACTTATATGAGTTGAATACGACCACCTAAGTTCTAAGTTTTACTTTAGTCTATCAAACAGAAGTCATTCATATAGATTTCAAGCTTTACAAATTGCAGTGTACTTTAACCAGTAACCTGCAGCATGTGCTGATTTACTACAGTAAGTTAATTGTCTTATGCTAGTACTTTGCACCTCTTGCATATCAAATTAAAGACTGAACAGTGTTGCATAAGGTCAGGCCGAAACATAAGCACACGATTAGGGTTATGTTCTTGACTGTACTGTAGCGGAGCGGGGGTGTCTGTTTTAATGTGCTGTGGGTTCTCGCCATAGAATTCCCATCCGCTTTTTATTTGTATGTATAACCACTGTGGTGCAGGGAAAAGAGTATTGTATTGCACTGTATTGAATTTTTGGATTTCTTTATTGATTGATTACCAACTACAATTAGCATTTTTGTAAATTCTATGGTTTGAAGGGTCATACATTTTGAGCTGTCTAATAAATATCCTTGCCCTCTTAGGTGGTTCTGTGTTTAGTGTGCATTGCAGTTAAACTCGGGTTCAGTTAGTAATTCAGTTTATCACCTGTTTTTTTTTTTTTTTTTTTTTTAAGAAGTTGGCTTTGAATTGTTATATCTTAAAATTTTATAGAACCCCCTGTAATGTTTACAAGAAACTCATTATTTTACCTTTGCTGTAACCCGTGTTGTCCATATTGTGGCAGTTTGTTTTTCAACATATATATCCTTGATTTTATTTTTTTTATTATTTTTATTCACACGTCATGCTCCCTGCAAATAACAACTGGGCCATTCAAAGTAAATCATTTATAAAACATGTCAACACTTGTTAGTTCTGTTTTAGAATTTGGTACATCACAAATGAAGTCAAAGAACAGTTGCTTTTCGTAATGTGAATTGCTTTCTGACCCCTGCTTTAAACCCGTTTGTGACACACACACACACACACACACACACACACACACACACACACACACACACACACACACACACAATTGCCCTTGTTACGTACAGTTTTAGAGCAGGTATTTTAAGTAAGACAAGGTGGGGAATGTGTTGTGTGTGTTTACTGTATGTATAGAAGAATAATCAATGTGACAAGGTGGGATATTTCATAATGCTTGTGGTACTTCTGCATTCTCTCCTACACAGCTTTTCTTTACTCTTGTTTTCTGCTAAGCCTTTACAATTGACTGCTGTTTTTTTTTTCCTAGTCTACAGTATCTGCAGTCACCTGATCTCTCTCTTCCTCTGTTGCATAGGGACCCATGCTCACAGCAGCTCAGCAGCACTGGAACCACATTGGCTGCACACACAATGTTGCTTCTCGCATGTCAAATGTAGTGGCAAACTAGGTGCAAGTAAACAATCATATTCCCCATTACAGGTCCTAATGAAATTATATAAACACTCAGTCTTATTAGATAGGGTTACCATATTTCAGATCCTCAAAAAGAGGACACTTCCCAGGGGGGTTGCTGAAAGGTATGACCAATTTTTATTTAAGATTAATCTTTCATTGTGCAAAATGAACACTGAAAAGCTCCATTTAAACTAAACTAGTTCTATTTCTACTTTGAACATCTGAAAATGATTTTTAAAAAACAAAACAAAAAAAATGGCCTGCATCAAACATACATGTCACTTTTTACAGTCGGTACTTTGCAAGATAACTGTGTCAAATCTGTGCACCAGACATTCCATTCCTACTGTGCTGCTTTTTTTTGTGCCCGTGCATATTTCTCTGCGGAGCGTATCTTTCTCAGCAGTGGTTGGTCGCTCATAAAGTAGCTCTTAAAGTCTTTGCAAGATGTGTGCCTGAAGTTGTACTGTACAAGCAGGATCCGTTTCGGAGACTTAAGTCAGGTTGTTGCTTTCCTTTATCAACTTCCTTTGCATCTGTGAAAGACTTTGCTCTACATTTGCATTTTGAGAGGGAACAGCAAAGACCTGTGCAATCTGTAACAGTTCTGAGTGACATTTCCACAGGTCCAAAAACATTGAATATTTGGCCCATTTTTGGTGTGCTAATAAATTCTTGAACTCTTCATTACTTTTGCAACCTTCCACACATCTTGCGATTTGCTGAACTGAGCAAAACACTTATCTAAACAACAGAAAACGTTTTAAGTTGAACTCACCGTAGCTCGTGTTTACATTATCGTCTGTGCCCTGCTGCAGTTTGACGTTCAAGCAACATGTACATATTTTAAGTGACTGGAAACTTAAACTTTCAAAATACTTTTTAAAATTATGCAATTTTCTTAAATACCATACAGTACTGGTAGCATTTTAATGTCAAACTATTTACAGTATCTTGCATACCAGTATTTAAACCTCAACGTTTCCAGAAATATTATTATTATTATTATTATTATTGTTATTGTTATTCTTCTTCATCCATCCATTATCTGTAACCGCTTCACCGTATAGAGGGTCGCGGTGAACCAGAGCCTAACCCGGCAGATGTAGGACACAAGGCGAGACATACACCCTGGACGGGATGCCAGTCCATCGCAGGGAAATTAAGGGGCAATTTAGAGAGGCCAATCCACCTAGCCAGCATGTCTTTGGACTGTGGGAGGAAACCCATGTGAACACTGGGAGAACATGCAAACTCCAAACACACACAGACCCCTAGGCTGGAGACGAACCCTAGTGCTGGCCAAAAAAACGAAAACTAAAAATTGAAGTCATATCTTTCTTTTGAATTGGTTGCATGTTTTGACACAGCATACATATTTGGCTCGTTTAACTGCATGTGCGTATTATAGTTGTACCAAACAAGTGTTTTATTTTTGTTGTTTTGGTGGAAGTGATGCAAATATATTCTGTGCAAATGAAAAAGGAAGGGCTATCCTGTTATCCAGTTTCAGTTTTCTATATTTTATATTACACAGTGCATTTATTTGAAGCAAAACTAAAGGATTGCAAAGCATGCAATAAACCTGTAGAGGCTTTTGCCGATCACGAAAGACACACTCTTGTCTTTGTCTATGAATGAGTTGCTGTAGTTTTAAATCCCTCCTTTTTAAAAAGGTTCGATCAAGCTCTGGTCCGATTCTGATCCTGCTCTGACCGGGGGCTCAAACCGGCCCCAGTGATCAATACAGCTGCACGCCGTCTGTGCAGGCACAGTGCTATTAACGCACGCCAGGAATTGCAGTTCTGCAAGCAGCATCAGCAGCAAAGGGGCGAGCAGGTGAAATCCCGGACATTCATTCACTTTTAAAATATCCGCCCGGGCGGAGATTGGAGGCCCAAAAGAGAACGTGTCCAGTGAAAAAACGGATGTATGGTAGCCCTATATTAGAAGCAGTTACACTGTATCTGTTGGTCATGTGACTTTTTACTCTCCATAAAGACCCACTGCTTTGAGACAATGGCTTCATAATCGGTACACAACTGTACGCTACTATTGTCTCAATTTGTGGGTGTCATACAAGAAAAATCTACCCTTTTTTTTTCCTCCTAGTTATTTTACAAAACTGTCAAATCGCAGAAACCGTTTGAGGTAGTTACTTCAGGGTTATACAGACTCTATATGCTAAATGTGTTGGTGGCTATAACATTAATTTTTTTTTTTAATGAAAAACATAATCCTGTAGATATGTTCTTAATGAAAAGAAAAATCAGTTGATGAAGCAAAATCTAAATATGAAGTCAAGTTTACAGTAATCTAATCTTTTGAGTGTTTGAGTAGGGGGGAAAAAGACACAAACATTTACTGATGTCAAACTTCCCTGTGCTGCTAGCAGTTCCCTCTGTACATGTGAGCAGCGGCAGGGTCAAGGTGTTTTAAGCAGGGAAGTGTACGTGCATGGTTCCTTGAGTAAAAAGGAGTTTATTAATTTGTTCTCTACCATCAGAGCTCTACCTCTTTTTATAACAGAGGCTCACAAAATGAATGCTCAGAAGAGAGGGGATAAGGGTCTGTGCAGACCAAAATGACAGATTGTAACCAGTACTATCGCCTGCTATCCTCTTGAATTGAAGACCTCTTCTGTTAAAAGCCCGCTCTGACTGTTCCACCCAGTCCACTGCTCTGTTGAAGCCCTTTCTTTCATGCTTTCTTTAATCACTTTTTTTTTTTGTTAATATAAAATCCAAATATAACTAATCAAATTATTTTACCAATAAAACAGACATGTTGATTAAAAGTGATTCTCTAAATGAAAGACGTGCTTTCTTTGCAGGTCGAGTGGGAGCACAGTAGCAATGACAGTACCGGTTCAAGACCCAGCTCTGGTTCAAGGCCTGGGTCTGGATCTAGGTCTGGTAGCAGGGGACGAAGCAACCAGTTCAGGACCACAGGGAAGGTAATACCTCAGTTAGCATAACTTTTTTGAACTTTTGGCTTTTAACAGACCAAATGATAACTACTTTTGGCTTAATCAAGTATAAAGACAGATTTTAAGATGTAGACCTACGAAATATAATGTTTTATGATACTGTAATGAAATATGACATTGAAACAAATTCATGCTCATGGTTTACAGTAAGCAAACATTCTAGGCAAATGAATGGGATTTTTGGTCAAATATGGGGTGTGGAGTAGAATAAGGATTATTGCATAAAGGATAACTGCTTATCCAGTATTCATACAACCTGGTAACACTGTTCTGTATTCCATGTAATCAGAATCTTGGGCTGTGTAGCCAAACCAGTATAGCAGTCTGTCCGTATGACTTGCATTTTTACATGTAGGTCATGGTGATCTACTTTCATTGTACCGATGATCACATTTTCTTTTTATAATTGTGACAGAGAATGTATGTTATTAACACACACACACACACACACGCACACACATATATATATATATATTGTGAAATTAAGTCTTGCTATAGAAAACTAAGAAAAGACTGAACCGCCAAAAGCTTTATTTCTTATCAAAATGTATTATATTGACAAAATAAATTCAGATCCCCTGGTTGGTGGTTGTGATAAAAATATTAATTTTCTTACTCGTAGATAACAACATAAGAAATGTTTGGGGACCACCAAGGCTTGTTGCAGTACAGGAAATCTTAAGTAATTACATGTTACAGCATAGGTTGCTCTAATTGATTACAGATTTAGACTTAATTAGCAGAGATTGAATACAGCTAGTTTACTACAGCAGAATATGTTCTAGTAGTATCTTGTGCATATGGTTTACATTATCGGTGAGTATTCATTAGTGCCACTGTCAGCAACAAAATATTAGCTTTAATACATTATTTTACTGTTTTATGTTATTCATCTTGTGCTGTATTATGTAAACTATACAGCCAACGGGAACACCAAAGTTTCAAGCCTGATGATTGACAGGGTCTGGTGGGTTTTGGAATTTGGAATTTTCTGTGCCTGTGCTTAATGGCATGTTTATACTTCTCCCAGTTTTTGAGCCATGGGTGGGTGAAAAAAAATGTTCTGAAACACAGGAATTTAACACATTTTTAGGCACCCCCTTTAACTTGAAAAGTATACAAGTGAGTTAAGCCGTGCTAACTGCTTATAAACCCGTGTTTATTATGGGAGCTTTGATGTAATTTAACTAGAGAGGTGCTTCCATGCCTCTGATTAAGCAGCCTGAAAAGATTAAAAAAAAAAAAAAAGTGGCGTTGGTGGATCTAAATACAATCTCTGTTTAGAGAAGTAAAATAGAGCCTGTTTTGTACTCTGGTTATGAAACATTTTAGCACTGTTGTGTTAAAAAAAAAAAAAGATATAGTGATTTAGATCAATTGAACAGTCCTCATTATGTATTCTGTTTTTTGCTCCTTTTCAGAATGGAAACAGAGATGACTCTTTTGACATCCTTGGAACTGACATTTGGGCTGCCAATACATTTGAGTCTCATGGGTAAGATATAGTATAGGTGTTTATTCACACCTTTTCTCCCTGGTTCTGTAATGTGTTTGGCTTTATGTCTGTTGATCTTTATACTATATGTCTCTTTGCAGTTCAGCATCAAAGTTGCAAAAGAATGGAAAATACATCAGCGTCCATTTCTAACCAAATTCTGCCATTGCATGCTAATCACGATCTAAGCAAGGTTAGGCTTGTTCAATTAAACAAACAAACAAACAAAAAAAGCATGTTGGAAAAAACATATCAGTGCAGGTATTTCTAAAGTTGTATCTCTGAAATACACGTAAGGATTAATAACCCCAAACCCTTTTTCTGTTGTGATATTGTAAGCATAGGCCTCTAAACCTGGAGATAGGACTCAAAACCTTAGTCTGGATTGTCTGGCTCCCTGATTTGCCTAACGTGTTTTATGTACAGAAGGCTATCGGATACTTAAAGTTAATGTTGCCGGTCCACACTATTACACAGGGAACAGAAACCACTGCCTGGCCAAATGAAGATTTGTGTTTCTAATAAAGCAGCAGATTAGGACTAACTCCATTTTATTCCCTGACCTTTCTAGATAGCCTAGTTTTATGGTCTGAATACAGATCGTGCATCTGTAATGTTCCAGCTATATATAATTAAGCTATTCGGTGAAATGGGTCCCCTGTATGGAGGATTTTCATGTCTTTCTTTTTTTTAAATTTAGTAGTCACCAATTGTTTTTTTTATTATTTTCTATAAAATTGTTTGGAATAGACAATTATTTTTAGGCTCAGCTCACCGCTACCACCACCGCGCTGACTCGGGAAAGACGAAGACGGACACACGCATCCTCCGAAACATGTGCCGTCAGCCGTCCGCTTCTTTTCACTCTGCAGGCCCACCATGTAGCCGCCTCAGAGGTGCAGCATCGGAGGACAACGCAGCTTACAGGCAAGCCAGCAAGCACCCGGCCAGACCACAGGGGTCGCTGGTGTGCGGTGAGCCGAGGACACCTTGGCGCTTGTCCAATTGTGCGCCGCCCCCTGAGAACTCCTGTCCACGGTCGGCAGTGGAATAGCCTGGACTCGAACTGGCAACATCCAGGCTATAGGGTGCATCCTGCACGCCACGTGGAGTGTGTTTACCGGATGTACGAATCGGGAACCCCGATGTCTTGTTTTTAGTGTTCCGGGTTTCTGGTTTATTCCGAATTTTAACTGAACATCTTTTTTTTTACTGATTTTACACCTGATTTTTGTCTATTATTCTATATTTCCCCTGTACTATTTTCTAGGAAATAAGCAATATTTTGTTTTACAGTGCTGTTTTATTTTGACTCCAACATTGTAATAAGCAGCCCTACACTATATCTTAGGATACAGCAGGTACGTTTAGACATCCGAGGATAAAATAACGTTCAAGCGCAGTTCTCTGTCACTTCACAAACACGTTATCAACTGATTATGTTGGCCAATCAAAGTCTGATTATTGTGGCAATTACTGGGCGTGGTACTAACTGTCTTGATCAAAAACTAAATTGAAATAGTTAGGCGCAAATATTTTTAGTGGATGAGGAATGGGGAGAAAACGTGAATCAGTTTATGAATATTCAAAAGAAAACAAATGTTTCGAAGTATACAAAAAGCAAAAATAGCATAAGTGGGTCAGGTGAGGCAGAGGACGCATAGCTCTGCAAAAACTGCTGCATTGAGGTACATGTTCACGCTGACAATAAAACAAAAGTATTGAACATATATGTATATATTGGGGTACAACAATTAATCGATGCATCGATTATTGATCATCTGTTCTTAAATTAAAACCTTGAGTGTGTGAGTGCGCTACTTTTAGTGCTAGTACAGCAGATTAGCACGTTGCTAGAATAAACCCTTTAAGCTCTGCATTCGTATGGGCCTATTGTATTCACGTTCTCTTGATTTAAAAATTAAGGCAATATGTTTTTTTGTTTTGTTTTGTTTTAAATCTATTGATTAACCTTCTTTTGTTTCAAAGCATGTTGTGTTTGGATTATATGGCAATATTATTTAAAAAAAAAAAAAAAGTTGAATTTAGTACGGTAGTTAAATTAGTCAGGATTTGTGAGATTGTTTAAAATGTTTTTCTTTGTTTCTGGGTATAAAATGTTAACAGTGATGAGCAAGCATAGTTCAGATAGAAAAGACTTCTGTTAAAATCTTGTATTTTTTTATTAGTATTACAATGTTAAAGGGACATCTAATGCAGATGCACGGATATTCTTTCCAGTTGTTCAAAACTCAAATCGGAAGTGTTCGAATTTGAATATAACTTGTGCCTTTTTGTTTAACTATTATGCACAACAGTGTTTTTAATTATTGGATCTTCTGTTAAAAAAAAAACAAAAAAAAACCTTTGGTGACGATTAGGCATCCGTAATAGTTACCATTTATCACTGAAATTAATTATATATATATATATTAGTTATATTCAGTATATATATATATATATATATATATATATATATATATATAACCCATTCAACAGTTGAGATCATTGTCACATGAAAAACCTGCAAGATGGATGCCCAGCGGTGGCGACAGGGATAATTGGAGTGATATCTGGCTGAAATTCCAATATGGAGTCATTTTACAGTGATGGCCTTAATGATTTTGCAACTGGCAGCTGGACTCTTTAAAGGAACCTATTATTTTATAGATAACATGTTAAATGTCATTGTATTTTCATTGTAACCAATATATGTGTTTCTATAGAAACCCCAAAGGGATTCCCACATATATAATTGGCAAGTCTGGCAGAAGAAATCCCAATCTGGAAATATTGTAGCCAAGATTTGAATTTGTACAGGTACAGACTCCAGTTAGGATCTCTACCAGTAACATTTCTAATCGTCCAGGCACAAACCCACTTAACCACTGCACAAAAGGGCACCAGGGCTTTTAATCTTATATTGAGCTTAAAATCTGTAACGGCAGTGCGTCACATGACACTGCCTTTTACAGTTTGCGCAATACAGCATGTAAAGCGTACATTTTCTTGACACTTATGTTTTTAGGATGTTCTTGGTCAGCGTAGCACATTTACTTTAGCCTCATTTTTGAAGATACAGTACAAAACTTTAGAACGGATTTATCTGGTATTCTGCCAAATGTTGTCCAATTCAAAATGTTACGGAGATTGGCTGCGAACTGTCTGACTGTTTGCCCGCATTTATTTAACAGAGGAGTGAAGCCAAGTGGATTAAACAGTTACAGTAGACGCCGCATATAGGAGCACCTAAGAAAACACTTTGCCTAAGAGAACACCCTTGTGGTGAAACACTTTTTTTACATTGTAAATGCTCTGACTAAAGGAACATGAACTTTGCTTAAAAGAACACCTTCTTGGCACCGATAGAGATTTGTTCACAATGGAAACAGTAATGTTTTATAACGTGATAACATCATCATCAAAATTAAATTAAAATGTTTTAATCAGCCTTTTCAAAAGTTACTTGTCATTGCGAGATTTGTTTTGAGGCAAACTGATTGGTTTATTCAATCTTTCAAGAACCGGCATATCTTTGCTTCGTTTTGTATTCTGGTTTCCACATGTGCACCTTATTGCTACAAAATGGCATGTAAACAAACGGCGAAACGCGCCTCTGTTTCTCTTGCTAGAAAAAGTTGGAAATTGAGCTCTTGAAAAAAAAAACGAAATCAGACACAAGTCGCCGAGCAATTTGTGTTTCCCATTCTGGTGCGTTGCTTTACCATTTTGTTAAATAATTTTGTGCACATCTTGAATATTGCTCCTGTACAGGTTGTCATAATTAGTCTAGAGCTACTGCAGCATTTAACATGTGTAGGGGTGCTGTGTTAATTTAGTTTGACAGTTTATTATCGTTAGTTTGTCTGTTACTTTTATTATTATAGTTTATTAACATACATTTACCTATTGCTTTTCTCGTACTTACTCTTACCAGTCATAAATATTTATTTATTTTTTGATATTGTGTCTGGTGATAAACTCAGTCTTAGAGATCACTTTGCGAGGGGTGTTTTCTTAACCGGAGACTACTGTATGTGGATGCCATAACAGATTGCTGAAGAGATGTAGTTGTATTGACAGGAAATACTAAATACCAGTTTTCTTTTCAGTGGCGCAACATGGGATCTTCAGCCTGAGAAACTGGATTTTACTCAGTTCCACAGGAAACCCATCCGGGGAACACCAAAGCACCTCCCTCACATTGACAGAGAAGGGTAAATGAGTTCTTCATATATAGAGCACTGAGGGAATTGATTGCTGGTCTGGATTTAAACCCAGGGCTCCAGAGATGAAGGGCTAGTAAATTAGCCTCTTGTGGCACATTGCCGCCCTGAAAACATTATTGTTAACAAGATATGTATGTCTAGCTCTTAAACATTCTGCCCTGCTCTTGTATTCTGTTCTTTGTCCTAAGAGCAGAACCTAATCCAAGCAGATTTGTGTCTTCATCATGTTAATATTTTGGCTAACATTTTTAAGTTTAATTTGACCATTTATCCTGGCTCTTATGGTTATGACCCTCTTCCTGTTTTCATGTTGGATAACGTAACTACTAGGGGTGCGCGATAATACAGATATACCGGTGTATCGCGATATTCATCAGGCAATATGGTAATCTGTATTTCAACAACAATAACAGTATTTTTGATTAAACTGATTCAGGGGAAACATCTACTGGAAAATGTCGACTTATCTCGCAAGATAATCACTTCCCGTGAGAACTCGTAATGCGAGCAGTGCTATACAAAAGAAAATATGACAAAAGCACACAGAGCTGCTTAAATCCTGCAAAGCAAGGTCACAATCTAAAAAGAATGGCTGTATACATCAAACATTGCAGTATGTTGTTTATGCAAGGTTGAAGTAAAATATGCTGCTGGTACCACCAACCTTACATACAGTGGTGTAGTCCTACATCTTATAGTACTGGAACACAAATTAAAATATAGATTTTTCTAAAACAAATTATACCCCTTATCCTCCTTGATTAATGCTGCTAATTTGGCTTGTTTTGAAAGCATCTAACAGGTAAATGTTGTCTTTTGGTAGTTTAGTTATCACTTGGCTATTTTAATATAAAATGCAAATACATATTTATAATATTTTTCAAATTGGGAGCACATGCATGTACTTCAGAGGATCCAACAAAAATTAGTTACTGGGCATTTCATATAAGTTTAATTAGTCATATTCTAATACTTTAATTCCATAAAAATGACAAAAAACACAGTTTATATAGATTTATTTTGGTAGCAAAAAATCAAAATCGGCATCATTCAGTGTTGAATTCCAATATGTATAGCAATATTGTCTTCAGTATTGTGCTATATGGCAGTACGGATCCTCGGTCCTAATACCCACCCTTAGTAACTACTAGTGTTTCTTGGTCCTCCTTACATATCTCATCACAAGTCTTGTACAACAAGTGACTGGGTCATCTGCACAAACTGTATAACAAAACAAGCTAACCTGTTTATTTAGGGTTCTCAAATAACAAAATAATAAATGGGACAACGCATCTGTATACTGTAGTATGCATTGATATTCCATGGCATTGAATGCATAAAAACATGTTCTTGGTCTGTGTGCTTCCCAGACCTCAAATGTCACTTCCCTGTACATCACCTGCCTGTTCACAGGAATTGTTTGCACATAACCCCCCTGCTCTGTATAAGCTGCCTATTTTCCCCTGTTCACTAAAATTACTTGATATTTATAACTTGTAGTTTGCTCTTTTAACTACAAAAAATGTTTTTAGGTACCCAATAGTGTTCTGATGATCAGCTTTATTCTTCTGTTTGTTACATTTCTTCTTCAGCGTTCCGTGAACTCCTCTTGAAACCTGCTTGCCACTACTTTACATATTACATCTAAGACAGCAACAACTAAAGGCAACACCTTGTTGTTTCTTATGCATGTAAATGATTTACTTTATTTTCAACATGGGCATGTACCAACTTGTTGAAATAAGTACAGTAAATCATTTTAAAACCGTGTGGGATAAGTACAGCTTCAATTAAAGTTACTAAAATAAATTTCTTACATTTGGTAAAAAACTTCAATTATTTGATGTATTTTGGTGAAGTGTGGCACAGCAAGATAATTAAACCAGTTTCCCTTACATTAATTAGCTTCAGTGCCCCTTAGCTACCCCCTTATTGTTTTATTCAAGTGCAATTTCTAATGTTTTCTTGCGTCCATGTTGGTCCTCAAGTACAGAGTCCCCCATCTCTCCCTTTCAGAGGAAATGTTACATTTTGTGTTATCCACCTGGCTTGCAGTTTAAATAAACAAGGATGGCACATAATGTGTGACGAGGATTTCTAACTTGAAGGCACTGCCTTCCAAAGAAAGAATAGGGACTGCAGTGCTGTTTTTATAAAACTTGGGAGTTTAAAATGAAAGGGTGTTTGCACACACAAGGTCAAAAACACAGCGGTCCAGATTCTTAAATCATTTTACTCCTAAGTGTTACTGGCTCTGAAAAGAAAAAATACAAATTGAATGACACAATTCCAATTCTACGACAAATAAGAAACAGACGCCAAGGTTAATTTCACTTCAGAAAAAGTAGTACCAGTGGCAATCTAGCCCAATGTCTGACCCCCAACCTTCATCTCTGCTGTAACCATCCAGTAATGTGATCATTTTGTACTCTGTTGCAGGATGGTTAAAGGAAAGTTCGAGGATGATGATGGCATTAATTTAAATGACATGGAGAAGTTCCTGCCAGTCTTGCCGGTATGTTTACTCTTTACTCTAATGTTGTCCACCTGTGTGCTTCCCTTTTGTACATATAATATTTGCTAACCTTAATCCACACTTATTGCCAAATTTGAGCCTTGTCCCCTCCTGTAAAGTAACAAATGTGGTGCTGAACTTTCTGGCTGTTCTTTATTTCCTAATAAATTATTACTGTAGGATTATTTGCATTGTTACTGTAGGATTATTTGGATTGTTTGAAGATGAGTTACATCATGTTGCATCCAGATTTTTAGATGTTATTTATAATGCAATAGTTAGTTAGTTTACAAGAGATAATTAGAGAGATAATTTAATGTGTGGGCATGCAGAAACACTCAAAATATTATTGGAAGTTATACTCAACATTTACATTGTGTAAAATGATGGAATTTTTACTTGGTTATGACTGCCATCTAGTGGAAATAATAAGAATGTCACTTTCTGAATTCTGTCTGGAATTTAGTGTTCACTTCTAGATCAGGATGAGGTATGCTTATTCATTTTTCTGTTTCTACTGGTATCAGTGATTTATCGTAGAGAAAAAAGTTAATAAATCTCGTAAGTCGAGCAACCTTTTTAGACTTGTAATTGTAGATCTGTGTCTATATGTATAATAAATGTGCTTCTATTTACATGTGTTTATTCATGCTAAACTATTTTATTTTAATAGTTTAACTGTTTAGTTCAAACAAGGAGATACAATTTATTTAAAATTTCAACATTACTAAATTTAGATTTCCGCTTCAAGGTTTACAGATGACAAAACTTGAAAATACTGTAGTAAACATAATTTACACAGCAATTCGATTTTAAAATATATGTTTTCTGTGTCTTTTTGGCTGATATTAATGTTAAACTTTTGTCTTAATAAATATTTTACCCTTAAAGTTGTTTATCCAGTAAAACGAGGACTGTGTATGTTGGCTTTGAGCACAGTAAACTCAAGGTTGCAAAGTTGTAGAGTTTGGTACTGCATTTGAAAATGTGCATCAGGAAACCAAGCAGATATTTTAGGTGTTGCTGAGTGATTTATTTTACTCTTTTTCTTAGTATATATTATATATTAGTCTAGTATGTGTTTACAGGCCGACTAATTCTTTAACCCTTCCTGGTAAACTGAACTACCAGGGAAGAAAATGGTGCTTCCCACCTTGGCTTAGGGGGTTAATAGTTTAAATGTAAGCTACGTATTAAATGTATAGAATTTTGCCTAAATGTTTAACTGTTTTTAAAAATATGCAGGGCATATAGCTGTTAACCTTAGTGTTTACTGTAGTAAATGTGCAATGTAGGACAACTTATTTCATGTTCAATATTTTTTAATGTACACACATATATAGTCTTATATGGCAGAAGGCTTATTATATGATCTGATTGGTTACAAATATTCCCAATATGTTCAACAAACGCACGGTCGACCAAGATTCTGTTTCTTCTAGGTGATGGATCTTACCTACTACTTTTTTCATCAACTCTGGCCATGGCATGTTAGATTTATTATTGCACACATATAAACTATGTGTTTCACCATGGCTAACTAGTAACAAAATAATAGTGTTGTTGGATGTATTTCCTATTTATAAGCCCCTTTTATATATATTTTATAGATACCATATTGTATCTTAAAATGAGTTCAAGAATAATGGACTGCTTTGAGCACAGCATGCAAGAAAATGACAAATCAGCACTTCCAGGCAGAAACATCATCCAAAACATGGTACATGTCACCGGAAAAGAAAGTTATAGGCTACACAAGTAATAGTGTAATGTTAAAATACAGATACGGTAGCTACAGAAAAATTGGTTGTTCTTAGTTGACAGTTAGTATTTAACTTGTACTCTGACAACTGTGAAACGGCAGTCATTTCAACGAAATGTAAACGTGAGCTTGTAGAATAATCAATAAAAGATGCAAAGCAAAAAAAAACAGATGAGGTGGAGAGCAACTGTGTGCAATTCAGGGAGAAGAAAATGAAAACAAAGGGTTACATTTTACCTTCTTAAAACCTAGATCCAAAGGAACTTTGTTAAAAAAAAAGAAATACTAAATAATATAAATGAATAATAAAACTACTTCATATCACATTTAATAGTTTCTGTAAAAAATAGACGTGAAAGAATGCATAGATGTGAGTTTTTTCACATACCTAAATTGGCCTAACTAATATTTCTACAACTCATTCAATGGTTTTGTCTCTACCTGGTTATCATATGTAAAAGCCTTTGTTAAATAATGAAAACAAGCTGCATTGCAAGGCAGCCAGGGGGTAACACAGTTAAAAGTTTGCATTAGCGGATATAACCCAGGCTCTTACTAAAGATGTGGTCTTGTGTTCCTACATCTGCTCTTTCTGTGCCATGCTCACTTGGCAGTGAACCAGGTGAGCTACATAGTTTGGCCGAGAGGCCAGTTAGAGACTTGGCACATCTGGATAACCCCCATGCCCCACCACCTCTGTCAGAGTAGATATGGGTTACCTCAGAACAACAGTTAGTGTGCCACTATGTTTTCTTATATACTTTCAGCTGCATAGGCCCTGCCTACGTTCCCGCTAGCTGCTCGCCACGTCGCCACAAGCGTAACGTTTTCTGTGGCTCGTCAAATTTTTACCAAGTTTGCCACAGTGGCGAAGGCTTTAAAAAATGTACTTGTGTAAGATTGCCAGCATGATTTACTTTCAATATGTGCTGGTAGATGAATCAATACAGACGGTTTAGTTTGATTTCATTTCGCTCAATTAAATCCCATTAGCTTGATTTTGTAATATAAGCATGCCACAAACATTGTGTTTGGCGGAAGGACAGAGGTTTTAATTAGAAACAGTCAGTGGACGGCGCTGCACAAGAAAAATAATTTTTCAGATTAAATACACATCTTTTTGCCTTGCTGAAATTTGTTTATATTATTGTTAAGTGGCTTAAGTTTTTCCAGTGTAGCTAAATGTTAAGTTAGTTACTTTAGCCTCAGTGGCATGAAAGTCTTAGAGGGAACGTAGCCTTCTATCTATCAACATATAAGCTATTTACTCCAAAGTCTGTTTTTGTAGTGGTATTAAAATGGAAGGGGAAGACTTTGATAAGGGATCAGTAATGAACAGGATGCTTGTTAGGCAAGGCAGGATTACAGGAGTGGCTTTGCCATAATGACACCAATGTAGTAGAATGGAAGTGGGGTTTAATATGTGACTTCACAAAGCACTCACTCACTCACTCACTCACTCACTCACTCACTCACTCACTCACTCACTCACTCACTCACTCACTCACTCACTCACTCACTCACTCACTCACTCACTCACTCACTCACTCACTCACTCACTCACTCACTCACTCACTCACTCACTCACTCACTCGTCCTATTTACTTCACACAACTGCCTGAGGTTTGCGTGGCAGTTAAATTAAAGCTACAAGCTTAGCTCTCATTGTTCGTTTATTTTTGGCTGGTGTGGAGGTGGAAGATTAGATCTGCTGCAAGCGCTGTTAAAAGGAATAAAATAATTAGCTGAGAAAGCAGATCATGCAGAAGGTAAGGGATAGCACAGAAATGTACTGAATGTCATGTATCACCTGCATGGGAAGGGTATCTCTGACAACTTTAATATGCAGTAGAGGGGGCATCTGTGTATACAGTATATATGTCACTCTTCAGAGATGTAATTAAAGTGTGACATACAATTGGGATGAAACTTGATTAGTACTTTCTTGTGCAATTGTGATTCAACTCAATTAGCTCATTGTTTAGTACAGTATTACAATTTGGTAACAAGAATATAAAGTGATGTGTCCATATGTTTAAGTGTATATATAAGGCCCTCCATCTAAAAAAAAAAAAAAAAAAGGTTTCTGCAATACCAGTGCCTAATTACTTCAGGTGTTATATTAAAAAATCACTTGAATGTTCCAACTGCAGTAAGGCCATGTGACTGACAGCAAAGGCAGAGGTTGCATTTGAAATAGTTGGATATCCTGAATTAATGTTTCCAAGCACAATAAGTAGTGAATGTTAATAAAGCTAATAATATGAGGTAAGAGAATTGAGAATTTTCACCCATTTTAAGACCAATAGCTTTAATTATTACTGTAAAAATATTAATTCTGCTGACCCTGGCGAAGGCATTTAAATCACTAATATAGGTTTCTTTCACTTTTTCTGTTTTATAAATAAGCAGAGTTTTTAGTTTTAATTACCTTAGAATTGGACGTCTTTGTTTGTAACTGACAAGTGCGAGTCTTATTTTGAGGATTATCTCAGAATGATTTCATCAGTACAACAATTGGTCAGTTTTAATAGTAGTGCTTTATTAAACATCAAAATCAGCATGGAATCAAAAAGGCGCATAATTACCAACATAATGCATAGTTCTCATTTATCTGGTCTAACAAAAGAGCGCTATACAAGCCTCTCAATACGTAACCTGTGGTTACATCATTCTTCAACAATTCATTTGGTAACTTTCCTTCATTACAGTTTTGGTACCCCCTTGGTCCTTCTAATAAACATACTCACAATTCATGTATTTGAGGCACACTGCTGATAAGATATATTACTTCAAGAGATTACAGGAAGAGTGTAGGACATCAACAACCTCCACATATACTCAGATAAGCATAGAAAATAGAAACACGTTAGAAATACAACGCAGTTTTCTTCTAACAGGATGATCCTAGCATTCCCAATCATTTTCAGCACTGCTGCTTCCTGCCTTAGACTGCTAAACGAAGCCCTTGCAGCCTCCTGTCTTTAAAGTCGCTGGTATTCCAGATTTGCAGTCATGTGCCTTGGGAAAGACACCTTATTTGAAGCTTTTCCTTGATGTGCTGAGAATAGAAACAGAAACAGTAAATACCTTGGCAGGAATCTGTTTGGGAAAGCTAACTTCCTGTATACAAACTAAAGGTGTCCGAACTGTGGTGCTTTTACTGGGGCGCTTTTCCTTATTATTCATTCGTGTAATGAATTACACAAATCTGTACACCACAACACTAGAAACACATTTCTCCAGCTTATAAACTTTACAGACTGTTTCATCTGTAATCTGTTTTTCTTTGTTTCCAAGAGCGGGAGTGCAAGAAGATGTAGAAGACTGACTGAAGAGATGTTTTCAGTAGAACTACAAACTGTAAAATTAGAACAAACCATTTCAACAAGAAGTCAATGCTTTTCCCATTGCTATATCTAATACTTCTCTTCAGTTTTAGTTTTTGTCTAATTTTATAACTAAGTTTGTTTTAGTTTATCTGATTTAAAAGCATGTTTTCAATGCTTCAGTACAGAGCACAATATAGATTTGTATGCATTGTACCCAATAAGAATGTGTTTCTGGAAATAGCAAACATAACAGGTTTTAAGGAGCACTAACATTTGCCATCTTAACTGTAACCACATTATGAGTTTCTTTCTGGTATATACTAGGGTTCTAAATTATCAAAACTGAGCTTTCTTAGACTTTTTAAAGCTGAATCATTTGTTCAAAGCTCTTTCATTTCTAAGCTTTATTTAGTGTGACCTGTCAGGTTTTGTGGATATACAGTAGAGGTTTATATTTATAAGACTTCCAGGATGTAAACCAGACATTAAACAGGTGAGATTTCAATCTAGTCAGAAATAAAATACTGACAATGTTGGTAACCCACTGCCAGACGTGGTTTAACAAAGGGGTGATGTTTATTTAAAATCCCAGCATATAAAATGTAAACATGACAGTTAACGTGGATTTCAAGCGAATATGATGTTTATAATGACAAATTACTGGCAGTTTGTTCAGTTACGAGGTTGCCAGTCTTCATTCTTCCTGGGGTGGTGGAGACACTTGGATATTGTGAGTCTTCATTCAATCAGATACCTTTGACAGGTGCGTCACAGTTGACTGTGGAATCTTATACCAGTATCTCGTTTTAACTCTGTTAATTAAAATATGAATATGTTGGTGTTAGGTAAAACTGTAGTGCACTGTGACTTTCTTTTCTTAATAGCTGTTATGAGAAATATAGGATAGCTAAATTGAGGTGCTAGGCATCTGAGTATAGTTGACAATAGAATATGAAGAGGTTCATCTCTGGCTCAAGTTCAATGAATTTTGCACAGTTTGACAAGAGAAGCCAGGTCAGGATTGAGATGCATTGTCGGTGCTGTTTCGGGGAAGCTCACATAGGGTCAAGCTGTGCTATCATGAGAACTAAATTGTCAAACACAATATTGAAAAATAAATGTGGGCCTACAGTTGAAGGCCCTAGCAAGCCAGTTTGCATATACACAGTGTAGATGCAGCGCTGTGTCCAGGCTAGGGTTAAGAGTTACAACACCTTCCAAGTGGATGAAAGTTTGCTTGCAGGGTTCTAGGTCCAGCGCCTACGTGCAACGACGCATAGACTCCTGACTCGAGCCTAACCCTGTGACTCCTTGCCCAACAGAAACGTGACAGTGCGTCTGAAGCGGGCTGTAAACATTCAGAGCCCACTGACTCTTGGCCAGGAGGAAGCGTTCCCCTTGCCAGAGAACAATATAGGGGTCAACATGCCACGCCTCCTTCCTACGCCCTCTTCCTTCCATTGTCACGGCAACGTGTGACTAGCAAGGAACACAGGCCCCAGGAATTGCTCATTGTCTGCTCAAACACACATACACACAAAACCTGAAAATACAAGAACTGAACTTCAATTCTCAACTTTTGACATGTTGGTACTCTGCCAAAGCGGGTTACAAGGCGATTAAATATGCTTTTCTCAGAGGGTAAATATTTTTGTAAATGCTTAAAGCTACTCGGCGCCTTCGTTTACTGGTAAGTGTGCAGACATCTTGGAATCAAGTGTATCACTAAAGCACCGGAGAAGCGGTACACCCACATTCTAGAGCCAAGTCGAGTGAGGGGAGGAGGAGGAGGAGGGGCCAACTGGTTTCAATGTGTACATTCCCTGGTCCTAACTTTGGCATTTAAGATGTACTTGTACGTTCATCTCACTGTAGTGAAGAAATGTAGTTTTGGCTCACAATTACCGACAATACATTCAACAAAATCATCTACCATAGACTTAGGCTTATAGTACCTCAAATAGCAGAATGCCAATACATTGTTCTCCTTCAGGTACCCGTTTCCTGGCGCTTTTTGTGTGGGATCTTTATTGGAATGTGTTTAGCATCATTTGAGCCTAGGGCAACACTTGGTGAAGAAGGCAGAAAAACCCTTACAAAAGTTTCTTGGCAGCTTTGCATCTTAGCCTGTCTTAAAGAAGAATTGTGAATAACTGCTGTCGGCTTTGCCTTCCCCATGAAAGGGCATGCCAGTGAATACTTTTATCTCAGCAGTGCACCAGAGGGCAGTCTTCTTGCAAGCTGTACTGTACTGCAGCTACCTCCTCCTAAAACCTCCTTGCTCTTCATGGATACAGACTATCGTATCATCTTTTCCTAGTGGTTTTCCTCGCTTTAAGTTCCTGGAAATCATTTTTTCATTGAACTCTTCTCCCCATTCTGGCATCTTTTGTCTCCTGTGAGTTTTAAGATCCTGTGATTTGTTCACATAATTTAAAAGGACAATTTTAATATTTGTTTACCAATTTTAAATTGATTTCTTAAGAAAGCAAGCACACTCATACTTCTGTTTTATTGTGAGTTTGGAAATAATGGGCTCTATTCACAAAGCTTTTTTTTTTCACAATTTTCTTGTATGTTTTTAAAAATAATACGTTTAATATTCCTGAATATGTTTTTTATTTGTGTTAATGAAACCATCAACAGTGCCGAACAGTTCCAGGAATACCAAACTTGATTTTATTCCTAAAAACACTTTTAATATGTCATGTGATGTTAGACCTTAAAAAATACTTTATTTTAGTTGTAGTGAAATATATAGCACCAAATAAAATATTACAAAAGCACCAGCTGAACTAAATGTAGGTAATGTCAGCACCTCTGTAATCAAATCAGTGCTATTGATACATTGTAAAACATGTAACTGCAATTTACTGAGCCTGGGTGCTGGAAGAGTAAGGGCTTGGGTGGAAAACCTCAGCTAGAGCAAGACACAAAGCCACATATTTGCAAGTTGCTTGCCATTTCTTCCTAGTTCTTGAAATTATATTTGTTTGGCTTCCTTTGTTTTCACTCTACCATAATATAGCTATTCCTCCACGTAGTTTTAAAAAATATCTGATTCTGTTTTGCACACAGAGCAGAGAACAGTTGAACATAAATCAGAGATTTGTGCCCAACCTACTTCAAAACAAAATCAATGGAAATGATGGTCTTCTGGGATGGCTGAATTTCCTTCCAAGTTTACTGAAATTTTGTGGAAAAGGCAATGCAACAGTCCCAGGGTTCATTCTGAAAGGCTTTGCTGAAAAGGAAAGCCTTATATCAGCTGTGTGTGTGTTTGTGTATTGCTCTTCATTATCTTCATTAGAGCAGAGACTTCTGACTGCTGTGGCACAGTCTTTTCCTTTGAAGACAAATATAAAAGAGGTTCAGTATTGCCCTGGGTAAGGCTTTCTTACTTGTGTGCTCCCAGCTGTCGTAAGCTGTCAGTTTGTTGCGTGAAAGCATTTTAAAATTGTGTTTTAAATAATTTGGGAAATAAATGTGCTCAAAATATCTCTTTCAAGTCTCTTTGGCCATAGGCAGCAACCCTGTCTCTAATGTTTTTTTTTATTATTTAATTTCACCTTGAAAGGCAATGCATAAAGTGCCTTTATTCACCCTATTCTGTTTGGAGAAATGCATACATTGTAGCACTTTGGTCTGATAACTTGGCCGTTTTGGTTTATCCTCTGGCATATGCAGCATTTTAACCTGAGGTTGTCCAAGGACCTTATAACTGTTGCCCATCCTTGATAAATAAAACAGCCAGTTACCTACTGATACTAGAAACTTTACTATCTCTGTCATTTCAACCATTATGGAGTTAAATGTATAACGTTAAGTACTTTGCTACGGTACACAAAAGAATATAATCCAAATATCACAATGGTGTATTGCTGTACAGAGGATTGAGTGGATCTGTGTTTACTGGGACTCTGAAAGGCAAAATAGAATGGCCTCTCCCTCACCTTTCTCTCCTATGTTTTATCCATAGTTATGAAATATGTTAGCTTGTATAACATTGACTTTTTATGTATTTTTTCTTTATATATATTTCATCCATACTGTAACTTTAAGTACTCAATAGTGGTACATTTAGAAATATCAAAAGAAACATTTTAAATTCAGTTACTTTTATTTGTGATACTAGAGGTATTTCATAAACTATACAACTCTTTTTAGGTTGACTTTGAAACTTCTAAATCTCTTTTTAGGTTGTATTTTTTGTTTCAGTTATCACATCTTGGCGACTCAATATTTTAAAGCACCTGTGGCTTCAATAGAACTCAAAGAAACACGTCTAGCCCCTCAGTACAGCAGATACACTGCCCCTTGTGTTTGCAAAGAAATACTATGTTTGCTCTATGAGCAGGAAATACCATATTGAGCTAAAATTAATTAAAATTAATTAAAATGTCAACAGGATGGTAACACTTAGACAGACAATGTTACAAAAATAATTTCATTTTTTAGTTTTTTCAATTGTTAATTCATTTTAGAATAGAACTGCAGCCTGAGTATTTATCTGGTACTAACAATAGAGTCAGTTATTAGTATCCTTCCTGAAGAGTACAACAGTGACTGGCAAGGTAACTGCATAGTTACCATTTCCATTAGCTTCCTTTTGTTTTTCTCTCGGTGCCAGATTCAAACACCAGCCAGCGCTTCTATAGTTGACAATGTGCCGCAGTGGCAGTTAATTTAACAACTTTCAGTAAAGTAATGTTGTGAATACTTGATTGTGTGATCAACGTCAGAGGCATGTAACTGTGATCGTATATGGATGTTACAAGCATGTATTTAAAGAATATGTATGTCAAGAATATAGCAAAATGTTTGTTACACATTTATATTGCACCCCCTTGGCCAGGTTGACTGATTTTAGAAATATACAGCATTTATTCAGCAATTTTGACTAACATCTCGAACTCCTCACCCACCAAAAGTCCCTTCCCGATGCAAAATCTCCCACATTTGTATTGCCCCCAGTCCAGCAAGGTTTTTATATATATATGTATGTGTGTATATATATATATATATATATATATATATATATATATATATATATATATATATATATAATGGGACGTAGAATGGCACCCTGCAGTACTACACCGACGTCATATGTATTATACCGTTAATACTCCCACGTAAGTAATTGTAAAAACGATGTCAGCGTATCTGTGGATTTTCGATTTGAATTAACAAGGCCTAGCTAGCTTAATACATCTGTTTCAATAGCACCCAGTTGCTTAGTATTATAAATGTAAATCACCTCATCTTTTAACATTTACCTTAGTGATGATCCATTGTGGTTTTGTCTTTCTTTAACCAACTTCTTACCTAGCTTGTTTAGCAATTTGGAAAATTTGTACCAAAGAGGTTCATATTTGATGCTCAAGAGCCTGCAATGGGTGGGGGGAATTTCCTGCAGTTCGTGGGTTGTTGAATGAAAAAAACATGATTGTTTATTCAAGGTTTCCAAATTGTGGATATAGGAAGGAATGTAGAGAGGGAAGTGAAGTTACTGGCAGTTACAGGTCACTTGGCATATTTCAGTTCAGATAGCCCATTAGAAGTAAGTACATGTGGATGGGATTTTGATGATTTAATTAAAAACTCTGATTATATAAATTCCTCTAAATAGTAGAGGAAGTGAAATTTAATACAGGGCAATCCCATGCAGTCTTGGGGATATCGCCTAATTAGGCTCAGGGAAGGGATGCAGCATTTTTAAACATCATACCTCCAGTATAAATAGCTATGAAGTCAGATTGTGTTAGTGTCAGCAATACTGTTGCTTGGAGACATCACCAACACACAGCTAACAACATGATGTAAGTGATAGGGACTCCCTTAGCTTTGGAAGGAGCAAGAGGTAAACTAGGCGCCATTTCGTCAGGGTGTATAAAAAATAAATGGCATGCACTTTAAAAAGAAGGTGGCAGTGTGGCATTCACGTAACAGCCCAGACTTTCCTCCCTTTCAGGGTTGGTTTTAGTCAATGCACCGGTTTAGAACATTGAGTAAGGATACAGTCTTGTAAAGAGATGACATGCTGAGATGTACAGAAAATTAGAATGACATGGACATGTTGTTACTCAGTGGTTCCACTCCCTACTGAAAGGGGCATTGTATGCTGCTCAAGGATGTTTTCCTTGGTGCTGTTGGCTGCTAGATTTAGCAGTGTGGTCAAGGGCTGCTTCAATAGGAAAGTGGTGTTTTTAAAATGTTACTAGTAAGCTTCCAGGATAACTGTGAAGTTTGGTACAAGTTTCGGAACGCCTGAGGAAAAAAAAATGCAATCTGGGGTCCAGTCGTTGCATAATCTTGTAAATGTTCATAAAAATTATCATTACTTAATCCTTATACTGCATCAATAAAACGTCCTAGATATTAAAACCAATTTAAAGTGTGGATTATTCAGCTTTTAATGAGTAATGGAATTTGTAAGTAAATGCTGAAGTAAGGGGTGTAACATAACCTAATACTTAATCTAAAACACCTGTACCTTTCCATTGTCAGATATAGATGTAATCATAGATTTGTTATTGCCCAGCCAGTAATACAATAGAGGTCTTATTTAACAATTTAAACAGTGATGAATCTCATCTAAAATGTGTTTTATATTTAGCTGAAGTTAATAAGGGGGTCAATACATCACCCCTGGGAGAGGAATGGGGGTTTAAGGTGAAAGTATTAAGACATACTGCTGTTGTAGCTCATTTAAAAAAAAAATAACCTCAATTGAGTATTTCTCGTGACCGATGAACTAGACATAAATGTATCTTCTCTATGGATAATATGTGAATAAACAGGAAAAAGCAACATGCCCTATCTTTAAAGAACAACAGAAACCTAGATCTCAGATTTGTAAAGCACTTCAAAATGCTTTGCTTTGTCAGTACTACTAAGACGGTGATGGATAAAGCCTTAAGCTCTAAACCAGGAGTGAGCCGAAAAGGGACAAATCAAATCAAAAGCTGGAAAGTAAATTATAAAATATGTCCAACTTTTCTGCTCCTCAGTGTATATAAAGGAAGTTAAATCAAGTAAAAGTCAGTTTAAACTCAAAGGTGTTGGCTGCATTAGCTTCAGCAATCACTCCTCATTACTTGGGCCGTGTAGCCTTCAGAAAAAGCAAACTCGATACTGTTTGAAAAGTAACTGAAGTTTGGGCCCAAGATCTGCCCCTCTTTCAAATTACTTTACTATTATTATAATGAAGAGGTAATTTTTTCCTGTTTACAAATGCTTTGACCTTACTAAGCTTAAACTAGGCGTTAAATAAAAGGTTAGCTCATTCTTGGCGGAATCAGCTATTCTTGATGTGCTGCCTGCGCAAATCTGACTTGGGCGGCTTGCTAGATGTAGAGTATGCTGTCAGGTACTGGACAGGTAATTATAGTACAAGGCTGTGCAGCCCAAAGCACACCATCTGGCTGCCTTCGTACTCCTCCACCAGCCTTCATTTCTAACCCAACTAAAACTTTTTTTATTTTTATTTTTTTTTTTTAGTCTGAAGTTACACACAGGACCATGTGTGTATCTTTTGAACAGGCCAGTCCATGCTGTTGTACAGTACTTTGCTGCATTGGCTCTAAAACCTGTGTAAAAACTTGAGAGAACACGTGATCTCACTTGAGTTGGAGCATTTCCGTCCTGGCATTAGTCCAAATATATGTAAAACACAGGATTCTTTGGCCTTGTTTCAAAACTATGCCAAACACTTGATAAAATGAAATCAAGTGATGGCAGTGGATATGATGTCATCCTCTAACAAGCTTTCAGATCTGCAAAAGAATAGAAAATACATTTTAAAGAACAAATACCAACAATGTAATTGAAGTACTGTTTATTTTAATGAAGTACAATGCTGTATGGCATACAGCCAATGTATCTGTTGCTATAATGCATATTGTGTTAATACATGTGCTCCTTTGTTTAATGGCTGAAACAATGAAGTTCAGAGTCTGATATCAAATCAGGTGACTTCTAATACAAAGATAATTTGCAATTTAGTTTTTCAACTTAAGAATTCAACACTACATGGCAGGATGTACCATTTTTCCACTGGCTTTTACCATGGCAATGGAAATAACTATTAGGGCATCAAAATGGGTAGTGGGAGGAGAGCGCTTGGCTTCTGGAATGTGACTATCACCAATACAAGCATACATAGATGACATGACGTCAATGACTACAACAGTAGCCTGCACTATATGGTTATTGGGCAAATTAACCAATAAATTGAATGGGCACAAATGCAATTCAAGCCCACTAAATCAAGGAGCATCTCTATAACACCGTGTAACAATTTTTTTTCTTTTCCTAATTGCTTATGCCTCAAAAGTATAGAAAATGGCTATTATTCCCCACAAACTTTGCTTTTGTGACCAGGACAGTGATATTTTGAAATGTACCTATTTTCCAGAACATTCCAGATAGATTCAGTGCTGAGTAAACTTGGAGTAACTTCTAGAACTTTCTAGAACTTTCCAGTAATAAAAATCGTAGTATAAATACAGGGACCTTAAGCCCCCCAGTTCAGTTTAGTTCCAGCTGCCTAAGTGGATACATATCTGCATTTTTCTGAGATGGCATCAAGAGACTGCAATGGTGGCATTCCTGATGGGTCTCCAAGGCGGTTTTACCAAGTTTCCCTGCTATCTTTGCCTTTGGGACAGCAGGGACACCAAGGCGCACTACCACAGGCGGGACTGGCCACAGCAGACCGAGTTCTCTGTGGGGAGGAACAACGTCAAGTGGGAGCCACTGGTGGACCCCCGGACGGTGCTGATGCCACCACTGCACATCAAATTGGGCCTTATGAAACAATTTGTCAGAGCTCTAGATAAGGAGTCGGCAGCCTTCAGGTACCTTCAAGACTTCTTCCCTAAGCTGTCTGAGGCAAAGGTCAAAGCTGGTGTCTTTGTCGGACCACAGATAAATAAGATCCTGGAGTGCAATGAATTCCCCAAGAAGCTCACTAATAAGGAGAAAGTGGCTTGGAACAGCTTTGCCGCAGTGGTTCGGGGCTTCCTGGGCAATCGCAAGGCCGAAAACTATGTGGAGCTGGTTGAGACTCTGAAGAACTACGGCACAATGGGCTGTAGGATGTCCCTCAAAGTCCATATGCTTGATGCTCATCTTGGTAAATTCAAGGAGAACATGGGAGCGTACTCGGAGGAGCAAGGTCAGCGCTTCCACCAGGATATACTGGACTTTGAACGCCGCTACCAAGGACAGTATAACGAGAACATGATGGGAGACTACATTTGGGGGCTGATTCGTGAAAGTGATTTACAGTATAATCGTAAATCCCGAAAAACTACTCACTTCTAAATCTTTTGTAGTCATTTTTGTATTACTTTAGTATAAATACATGTTAATTTGGATTCATATGTTGTTTTTTTCTGACTTTATGTGAACGAAAAGACAGTTTTCTCATTGGAAATAGGTAAATTTCAAAATATTACCTTCCTGGTCACAAAAGCAAAGTTTGTGGGGAATAATAGCCATTTTCTATACTTTTGAGGCATAAGCAATTAGGAAATAACACTTACTACCCAGGAACAAAAATTGTGTTACATAGTATAATTAAAGGTAAAGTAGTAGATAAAAGGTTCTACATTAATGGTGAGGCAATACCAACAGTGTCCGAGAAGCCAGTGAAAAGTCTAGGGAGATGGTACGACGGGGATCTAAAGGACACAGTTTGTGAGGGACAAGTTAGACAACAAGCAGCGGAAGGGTTGAAGAGCATAGATAGCAGCACTTTACTGGGCAAACTGAAACTCTGGTGCTTTCAGTTTGGTCTACTGCCAAGACTCCTGCGGCCACTGACTGTACAAGGTTTCCTTGACTACAGTTGATAAGATGGAAGCGTTAATCAGTTCATACATCAGGAAATGGTTGGGAGTTCCACGCTGCCTCAGCAGAGTGGGACTTTATGGTAAAGGAATACTGCAGCTACCAGTCTCAGTCTCACAGAATCACTATTGAGCCCTCTTGAGGTGTTGTGGGCTAGTCGACGGAACACCAAGGACAGAAGGTGCCCACTTGAAGACCCCAGAGATGTACTCTACTTAGCTCAATCCAGACGGTTGTCATGCTGATGCGCTGGGGAGAGCGCACTGTGGTTGATCCCCAGAGCCAGCATTGCAGCCATTGTGTGTGCTGATGCGCTGGGGTGGCAAAATAAGCTGATCCCTGGAGCCAGCATTACATTTCAGCTGTCAACACCAGGCAGAAGGATGTCTACATCAACAGATGGAAAGAATCGCAAATGGATGGAGATGCAGATGGATCTCATTAGTTTACTGTAAAGCTACGTCTTAGCTGGTGCTTATCTTGGCGAGATACTCTCATGTAATGTAAATCACATATATATAAAATGTGTGTGTGTGTGTGTATATATATATGTGTGTGTGTGTGTATGTATGTATATATATATATATATATATATATATATATATATATATATATATATATATATATATATATATATATATATATATATATATATATAATGTGTGTGTGTGTGTTTATTTAATTCTTGCCTTACTCCCGGGCCCCGTAGCTATGTTATGGCTGCTATGGTGGAATGGACGCCACCGGAGCTGCCTATTGTGAAGTGAAATGTTATTGCTCTTCTCTGAATTCCCATTCATCACACCGTTTTTTTTTTAGTAGCTAAACCAGAAATACACTACAGTAATAATAAACAGCAGATATTCAGAGGTCTTTTAGGCTTTTGTTTTGAGACACACAATTGTACCCAATTCCTCTTTTTGCACCTAGTTATCCTTCCTTTAACGGTTGGACTACCTAGAACTAAGCGTTTCATTTATTAGGTAAAGTGATAAATAAAAATGTATTACGAATTTGGTTGAAATTGATGGTGAATAAGAGTTGTAAGTGATTAAAGGAAGTCTGCAGCTTAAGTAAACTCAGCATTAGCCTTCGCTTCCTCAATAGCATAGATCTTTCAGCTCAGAATTACTAAACATAGGAAATGCAACTAACTATAGACTTCTTTGAATCCAACTTTGCTTCCTGCGATTTTTTGAGATTTGCATTGACCTGTGATCTCACAGGACTAATGGGGAAAATGTCACACGCACAGTGCATGCTCTAAGAACTGGAAACATTTCATGCAAGTCAATGTTTTGGGTTTGGGCCCGTTCCACAGCCATAATCGATATCTATGGGACAGTTTGATAGCTCGGCAGTTTTCTTAGGTGCTCTTGGTCCGTTTGTCAACCAAAGCTAGTTCGCTTGCTAAACCTCGATGTGAACAACTGCTGGACTCAGTCCTTTTGCACAGTGGAAACTAACTATACAAGGTAATATCACTTGGAAGTGGCCATTCAGTGCGTAGTTTAGTTCATATTCTGAGGAAACAAGTAGAGCAAAAACAGCCTTGTTTGTCACGGTCAGAAACAGTACAATTGTTAAATCGTCCCTGTTTTGCAATTGTACAGCCTTTTTTTAAGTGCAAAACTGCATCAGTGGGCTCAGCAAGATAATGGAATAATTTATTTAGGTTGTGTTAGCGGCATTAAAAAATAAAATAAAAAGTCTTATGGATTATTTGTTTAATCATGTATAAATGGTAATACTATTGGCTGATCTATTTTTTAAATCTGTCTTTTTATACATTAACATGTGTCTATTTGTACATTAACATGTTTTTAGATGACAATATAAATAAAATAGTGAATTGTTATTTCACTGTTATGTAGTGTGTTATTATGTAGTGTTATTTTAACGGCTTCAGCAAATAAGAGGGAAAAAAATGTCTAAAGCGCTGATATAAATTTGGTCAGACAACAAAAGCAGAACAACCCGAACATCTTTTCTCAAATTAATGCCACTAGTGCATTTAAAACAGGCATTTAACTATGTCACATTTCCCCACTTTTAAAAACCGTGCGTTGAATATGACACATCATCTGACTTTCACGTTATCTTATTTATCTGTACATGTACCCCTTATTGATTTATAACTATAGCAGTCCTGTTGTGTTTTTTTTTTTTTTTTTAATTGTAATTACACAACTTTACTAACCATACATTGGTAACCCCTTTTCATAAAGTGACCCAAATCCATTTTGTCTTTAGTTAAAAATGTGATGACTTGTACCCCAAATGTATGCAAAATGGTATACCAGTTCTGGTCTCTGCTCGGGCTTCCAGTATAAAATATTGTTGTTAGTTTGATTTCCATCCCATAAACCACTCACTCTGTTGTTGTTAGAGTCCAGCTTGTCAAGGGAGGAAGTTTCTCTCGTGCTTTTGTTCCAGTTTACTGTTTAAAGACTTAACGATGTGTTAAGTCTTCACTACTCTTCTACACAAACCAGATTCTGCTTGGCTGTACTTTACGAGAAGCTGGCAAACAGACGTTTGTGATGTATCCAGCTTTGATGGCAGAGTCTTCAGTGCCAAAAACGCGTTGCTTCGGGGGTTTACAGGGTTTATTTAATTTGCGACAGAAAACAGCAACTAATAATAATGCCCCGGAAAAAACTACAGATGCTAACCATAACTCATGTTCTTCTCATTTGGCTTTCTAGTTAAATAAATAAAAAATAAACTAATAAAAGGGGTGGGGGTCAAAGCGTTAGGGATCTTATTGAGTTGGATTGCAACGTTGCAATTTTACATAGGCCTACATGCATACATAGTTTACATGATATTGTATGTGGTAATTTCTAATTCCCTCTACTCAAAGGGGACAGCCTTGTAGAATATTACATGTACTCTATGTATAATGCCCATAATTACGCACCTCTTGTAAAACACAGAGCCTACTACTCTACTACCACTATCCTATCAAACGTCATCATATACTATGCACACCTTGGAATATAACACACAAATCCATTCAGAATTTGTAAAAGGGAATCATCTTGTCATGCTTTTCTAAGCACTGGAGCATCCTTCTATGCTTAGAGTAGAAACCTGTGCAAATATTTGCTGAATGTGTGACCTCTCAAGTCTGTTAGCTTTTGTCTACAGGCTAAAAAATAAACAATGATCAAAAATGTTTGATCATTGAACACTGCCCCTTTTTACTTTACCATGAAGCCCAAGGGTCATATAATTATGTGACATGTCTGGGCAATGACTTATGTCTCTTTCAACCTATGGCATCATGTCTTGTGTGTCCCTCGAAATTGAAACTGAAATTAAAATAGAAATAAGGGCAATTGATCTGTATATGAAGAGGACCAGTAGCAAACCAGGGTAGATCTAGGCCCTGTCCTAATGGGTGGAGCTGTAAAAGAGCCAATTAAGATGTCCAAAACTATGAATGGTACGGTCTGGGTCCTCCACATGTCTCTAACAAGCTAAAGTTTAAAGAGCCTTCCAGGGATAAGTGAATAATACAATGAACGAGGAAGGATTCTCAGCTGAGCTTTGCTGGAAAGGAAACCTTTTGTAAGCTTACTTCCTTTCATTGTCTCAGTTCATTCCATGGCATCCAAATCGGGCCAAGGCTGTAAGTTTTCTGCCACCACTTTTCTTCAAAATACACACAGTGTAGTTGGCAAACAGAGCGAAGGGACACTAAAGAAATCCCATTTGGAAAAGGTCCCAGAGCCAAAGTATGGCTTCTTTCTTTCTCTTTTTGTGTTTGGTTTTCTGTTCTCGCTAGGATTCCCCCTTTTAAAAACACAGCTGGTTTTAAAATGTTCTCATGTCTCTGGTGATTGGCAATGGAGAATGTGACCAGAGTAACTGAATTTACATGTATTTATTGACAGATTAAAACACCTGTTAATTTTACAAAATACAGAACCAAACAACAGAGTGATATAATTCAAGGTCACGTTGGCCCTCCTAAGTTTGTTTTCATTAACATTAACAGGAATAGGAAACAACAGACAGGAGAAAAACAGACAACCACTTTGCAGAGAAACAGTAAATGAGACTACTGATACAACTCCTCCGACACTTGAAATCCTAAAAATTACAAGACTTCCAGTAGTGTCTATTGTCTTTGGGAAGTGTTGCGTTAATAATAATAATAATAATAATAATAATAGTAATTCAGTTTTTAAACCAGTTGTCCTTCTCTACCCCCAACAACCTGTCTCTCGTCTCTGACAGTCAGTCACTTTTATAGTCCCCAGACTTTGTTTGTTTGTTTGTTTGTTTATAATTGCCTCTTCAATCTCTATATCCTAAAGTCTTACACTGCATTATTCACATACATGTACTAGGGGTGAGACGATATACCAAGGATACAATATGCATCATGATACACAAGCCACAATATGATTTGTGTCACGATACTTATGAAAAACTAATCTCTGCTTGATGGCCTTGAAAATATTTCAGATCTATACACAGATTCAGTTGAAAAATCTATTATATTTATTTACCACAAAATAGTTTACCACTTGTTTGAGTTCAAAGACAAAGCAGTATGTCAGCTAGAGTTCCTGAGATATCAGATGAACCTTAATTAACTAAATCTCATTCTGAGAAAGGAAAAAAAATAGTAAGCAATGTCTTTAACTATTAAGTACAACTTTGTTGTGTTGTGTGTCAGCATTAAGCTGTGATGTCTAATCAAAAATAATTGAAATATTTTTAAAGTATGTCATTGTTTTTCCTTGCATTACACTTAAGTTTAACTCAACAGGTTGTTATTATTCTTCTTATTATTATTATTATACCATACATTTTATCACTAAATATTTGTATTGTATGGTCGAATATATTATTTTATTTTGTATACTATTCTACACTGTGTGGTTTTTAAATGTGGTTAGAAATCATTTAAATTATTAGATTTAAATGAATGATAAAATTAGTATTAAATACAGTAAGTCATTTTCGTCAGGATTAACACATTTCTTTAAATAAAGTAACATAGTCAACCAAATCAAAGTTTAAGGATTACACTATGTAACACAATTTTTGTTCCTGGGTAGTAAGTGTTATTTCCTAATTGCTTATGCCTCAGAAGTATAGAAAATGGCTATTATTCCCCACAAACTTTGCTTTTGTGACCAGGACAGTGATATTTCAAAATATCACTATTTCCAGTGGGAAAGCAGGCAAATGTGTGTCTTTTCGTTCACATAAAATCTGAAAAAAACAACATATGAATCCAAATTAACATGTATTTATACTAAAGTAATACAAAAATGACTACAAAAGATTTAGAAGTGAGTAGTTTTTCGAGATTTACGATTATACTGTAAATATACTTATACACAGTATATTTCATTATAGTTGAGAATATATTCCGATATATGCTTACCTTTAGATCACCTTTAATCATTGTACAAATACATTAAAGCAGGTTTCAGTTAAAAATCTTACTTGGGGGGCTTCCGAGTGGCACATCCAGTAAAGGCACTCCGCCCTATAGCTTGGAGGTCGCCAGTTTGAATCCAGGCTAATACCACTGCCGACCGTGGACGGGAGTTCCCAGTGGGCGGCACACAATTGGCCAAGCTCTGCCAGAGCTGGCTGAATGATTGGGCATTCCAAATTGGGAGAAAATCGGGGGTAAAAGCATTGCGGATTTACCCCCCACCCCCCAAAAAAAAAAATCTTTCTTGGTTGAGAAAGCTGCATTTTTTTAATGTTATACACAATTTTATACATAAAAAATCAGAGCAAGGGGCAATGTGACTTTTCGAGCAGTGGATTTTATATAGCTTCCTGTACAGACACTACTGATCTGAAGATAATGAGGCTTATAACTGGGTTAGCCACATGCTGCACCAGTTACAGAGTTGTTTTACAAAATAGCCCTGTCCCCCAACTGATAGTACTGTGTGTCAGGAGCAGATCTGTAACCATAGCAACCAAGGTTAGCGGTTAACACAGAGACAGGAACTGTGTCTGCTGGCCTCCTTAGATGGAGTTTAAAGACAATATAATGCCATTTTGGTTTTTCATTATACATTTTAAACACCAAGGAATTTGAATAGACTTGAAAATACATAATTACACTTTTTCATTTGGCAGATGTATAGCGAGGAAAGGAGTATTGTAAAGCTCCCATAGAGAAAATGGACTTTATTTTATCAAGACATTTAAAAAAAAAAAAAGACTAAGTGAATGAAGGGGATAGTTGAAAGGAAACTTTTGCTGCCTGTTCGAGTTACCACACTATTTGATGTTGAGGTGCTTTATAATTCTGGAGCAGCACAAGTCTGTGTACATTTCTACTGTCTGTACATTACACATACTGACCTGAAGCCCCTGTCCCATATAATCCAGTAACATGTAAGTCTGTGTTAAAGGGCAGTAGACAGACCTGAGGGAGTGGGATCCGACTGATGGCTGTGGGACCCACTAACATTTACTGAGGAAATGACCTTCTTTCTCTGTGGGATAATTAAATCATAAATCCTGGACTTTACTGAAGTGTTTAGACTGGAAGTGCTATCACTTTTTTGACTACTAAAAATATTTCCCATAGAAAAGATGTAAGTTATTTTAGGAGCCAGCAGAGCTTTCCCTCATAGTGTAACTCCGTAAGCACTCCCCCCCCCCCCTGCAATCTTCTTATCATTTAGTTAAAGGCCTCCTTCAAGACAGATAATTGTGACATAATGTGTGGCAGTTTTGTAATGTGGACTAATGTCCACTTAGGACTAAGGGATTCAATCTCATGTGTCATAGATGATAGTGAATTATCCAGTAGTTACACCTAGCCCTGTAGTTCTCAAATTTTCAGCCTATTAGCAGGGCATGAACTTAAGGTCATGAAGGGCAAGGCAATGTTGCCTTCGTTGGGCGTGAAGATTCAGGGGCACCAAGGCAGTTCTAGGGGGGAAAACATAAATCCAACCCAAGGGCACCAAGGCAATTTCATACTCATTCATAAAACAACAAAAAACAAATACGGAAAGCCTATTATGTAGATGAAATTTGAATTCAAACAAACACAAATTAATATTTTCTGAGTGATTCACACACTAATTGTTATAGAAATAAAACGTAGGTCACTTTTCCATTGTAAAAATACAATGGTATAAAAAAAAGTAATTTATAAACAACAAACTTTCATAATAAAAAAATACAAAGGGTAATTTGGCAAAAAATACATATTCAGGGTATTTTTACTAAACTGGTTAATCTGTCAACAAGAGCTAAATATAGCGCTTGTCTGTGTCCTGTAATTGAAGCTTTTTTAGAACCCTCTGTGTCGTGTGTTTCATAATTTAGGTTAAGCAAGATCAACTGGATTTCATATAACAAGTTGTCCGCTGGTGAAGCGAATGTTTAATTTGTGCATTTTTAAATGTAAAAAATTGTATTCTTTTAGAAATTGAGATTTTCATGGAGAATTGGGTATTATTATACAGCACTGGTTCTGATTCAAGGAAATCATGAAATCCATGTTCACTGTGAAAAAAATACAGCCTTAGTGATAAGACAGTACAAATAAGCGATGTCAATGAAGGGAAAGTTAAACTTTCTGAAGATTTAGCCATGGCTGGAGTTTAATAACAATATTAGTAACCGCTGTAACCTGTACAAACAACGTGGCTTTGAAAAAAAAAAAAAAAAAACTTCGTCAGGCAACAGAGAGTGCTCTGCATCACAATGATGAACAGCTGGATGTACATAATGTTAGATGTTTACATTTTACAGTCCTTGAAATTCACAGTTGCAAACAATTTACAGTATTGTTATGGTGCACTCAATTCAGGAAAAAAAAGCAGTATGCTGTTTTTAAGCACACACATTCTAATCCCTTGCGTGAAAGCACACGTTTTACTAGTTAAAAAGCAGAACTACGTAAGGTAGTTAGAATGTGTTACACAAAAATAAATGAAAACAGAAATCGATGTATTTCTCAAGATTGTGTTTCGTGCACTATTGTACTGCCTCTCCTACACTGCTCATAATGCAGGGAGCTGCTACTTGATCCATGTGCGAGCTACTTTACCAGAGGTGAAGTTCTGCCGGTACTCACCAGTACTCCGTACCGGGACTTATTTTGATGCTGGTACTGGGTACCTGCACTTATTTAATCTGCTTTTCACCCAACACGGATCCATCCACTCACACAGTCCACTAGAGCAACATTTCTGAAATAAGCTTTCATTCAGCACAGTTCGGAATGCTTGTATTCTGTTTCCTCGTACTGCTTCTGTTTCTGTTAGCTGCTATTGGCCACCATTAACGTCCGTATAATCACTGCTTGTTAATTGGCCAAGCTTTCATTCTGATCAGATTTCATTTTGGCATGAGTCACAAATCTTCACCCATTCGTTGATCAACAAGAGAAGACCTTAGTGCAACGTGAAAACAGCGGTATGGAGTAATTTTGATTATTATGAAGTAATAATTATTTTCGTTAGTGCGGCAGAGAAACAATCTGAAATATAAGTTTGTGAATGGGTTGTAGATCAGATGTGCTGGTGCTGAGGGGCACTGGTGGCAGTAACGGATGGGCTTACAGGCAACTTTTGCTGTATGTTGTTGGGTTTTTTTTTTTTTTTTTTTTTTTTTTGGGGGGGGGGGGGGGGGGGGGGGGGGGGGTCGAGGTGCATGGCAGCAAGCAGCTTGGGCCACTGGTGCCGTCAGTTATTTCGCATCCTGTAATATTCTATGAAACTGTCATTGTCATTTTCTGTGCGTTGGAAACTGATCTTGTTGATTTTATTAAAATAGGAATCACAATTCAAACAAAAAAATGCCACTCTCCTCCATATAAAAGGTTGAGGTTGGCTTGTCCAAAATATCGAGAGGAATTTACCACAGAATGTTTATTCATTAAAAGAAGCAGTGTCTCAATCTCACGTCTACTGTGAACACTGCCGGACAGACTTCTCTGTGAAACGTGGTGGGTGTCGTGACTATCACTCACATAGGTACAAAGAAACACCAGCAATAAGCAAAATCTGTCACTCTCCATCACTGTGTTGTGCAAGTGGGTTTTGAGGTTTAACTCGTGTCAAATAATTTATTAATTATTGGATACTACATAGCATTTTGTGTTTTGATAGTTTCAGAGTAGTAAAAATGTAAAAAAGTTTTGAGGTTCAATATTTCAGTCCAGTTTTGATAGCACTTACGAGGTCCTAAAACAGTGTTCTTCACTAATTTTCAGAGGGGGGTCACTTTTTCCGATAAGACATCAGTGTGAGGGCCGCCACACCGCCTTTTTCACATTTGTTTGTGGCCGGGGGTTGCACGTCAGGGTCCACCAGTGGCCTGCAGGCCTTGCAATGAAGAACACTGTCCTAAAACATTACTAATATTTAATTCCAGAATAAATAGAATTCCAGAAGTGTTTTTTTTTTTTTTTTTTTTTTTTTGGGGGGAGGGGGGTGTAATTTCTAAATGTCGTGTGTTTACAATTACCAAAATTATAGATTGAACAGAAAAAGCGAGGTCATTGGCTTACCAGAGCTTAAGATCCTTTTAATTTCTAGGGTTTAGCAGCCACTGTGGTCTAAGAAAAAATGTCTGCTTCGCTGTATAGCCTAACATTCTATTTGTCTTTTTAATTGCCTCACAATATTGGTGAGATACATTACCAGTTTTACCAGTTCCAGCAGTGGCAGAACCATTTCCAGCAGTAGCAGCACCAGTCTTACCAGTTCCAGCTGTAGCATCAGTGTCACCAATCTCAGTGCTAAGTTCAGTAGCAGTGAACCAAACACATGTCTCAATGAAGGTGTACTTATCTACTTATTTGTAAGTTCTATTCTTCATGTCCTTTTAATATCACATATTTCTAACAGTTAATAGAGTACTCTTTGGTTGGTGTTCTTTTTGATGGGAGATTTGTTTAAAAAAAAAAAAAAAAATTGAAATTTCAATCATCCAAGGTGGGTCACTGGGTAAAAAGAGTTAGCGACTTATATTGCTTTGCAGTTTGCATTAATAGTCTCCAGGCTTCATGAACAGGATATGCAGGGTTTTTTTTTTTTTTTTTTTTTTTACAGACAAAAATGCGATTCTTGCCTCAGTAAAAATCTATTCCTAGCTACGCCCCTGGTTTATACACCTTGCAAGTCTGGAGGACTCTGTTTGCCAAATTTCATACTTCTATCTGCTTTTAAACCTGGTATTAATATCTCAATTTGTGTGTTTGTAATGAGAGCTCCGACACAACTTAATTATAGAGGTGTTACCACACATGTAATTCTAAAGACCCTTCACAAATTCTGCCATATGGAATCCAGCAGGGGTGACAACAATAGCATACAGTACAGCCTCGAATCAGAAGGTAGATTGCATCTGGAAGCTCCAATCAGAGGGCTGGAGAGATCTCCCAAATGCACAGTGTGTCATTAGAGTTTATTTTATAGTAATTGAACCTCCGATTTTTAAAGCAACCACATCAAGCAGCAGCAAACCGAAGAAGCAAGACTTAACCTTTATTTGTGTTCTTTGATTGCCCTTTGTCTTTTCACCTTCAATTTTTATGGTCCCGTAAGAGGAACTTTCTAAGTGGCGTTTGAACAATTCTTGATGACTTAGTGTGGTAAACCATCAGTGGACATCAAAGACTAATGATAGTTACAGTTATCCTTGTTCTTATTACTGTTGTCATTATTATTGTTATTATTATAGATCGCACATACAGTAGATGGTGATTTGATCAACAGTGACTCCAAGGAATACATCGCTAAAGATCAGATACAGAGTGAGCATGGATGGAGTCAGTCTCAGAAATTTCAAACCGGGGTATTTATATAGTATATGTGTGAACGTCATAAACATATCATCATGTAATTTTTTTTTCTTATTTTATTTAATATTTTCCTTGGAAAGATTGAAATTACACATATGTACGTTTATTATGTGGATTAGGTCCGTACTTGAGTGTCTTACATACATAGACACATACAAGCTTAGAAACAAAAACTGTGATGTTTTAAACATTTCACTGGCATTAAGAACAAACAAAAAACATTTTGATGTTCCATTTTGATAGCTTTTATTTATAACACTCAACTGTCACAATTAAGTTGGATGCACTACAGTTAAGATTGTAATCATTTTAGTTTTTTTTTTTTTTTTTTAATGTATTTGTTATTATAGCAACACATGTTGAAATTCCCCTCTGAGGACATCTCTTTCCCATCTATGCCTCTTTCCTTGCATTTTGATTGAAATGTGTGGAAAATGAAATTGCAGCAGAGCCCCAAGAGAATAGAAAAAGTCTCTTTTAGATATAAGTGGATTGCCTGATTCTGAACAGTTATGATGCCTTCTACTAGTATCTGTTTATTCCTTTTTGTTTTTTGGTTCATATTTGAGGGGAGAAGTCTGCAGAATTATCCCCATGTTTCTCATTTCCATCCCTGATTATTGCATGCCTGCTTGATTTCATGCCTTTAGATACATTTTGACATACAAAAAATACATGCAGGCACACACATGCAAACAGTTCTACTACACAAGACACATTCATGACAGACTTTGCCAGTACAGTAGGCGACAATTTTAACAAAATGCTTCTAGTTTTATCTCAAAGCTAGTAACTTACAAAGATATTAATATAAAGCAGTTGAAGCCATTCTCGACTTTACTATGAACTTAATGAGACACACTAAAGCCTTTAGGTGTGTATGTTGAAGTTCATAGTAAAATCTTTAGTGGTTCTAACAGTAACAGTTTGCAAATAGTGAATCTGCCTCTGTCAAAAACAGCTCACATGCAAAGACACATGCCAATAATACAAATCCAATACTTGTGCATAGTTACGGATCAACACACACAAACACACACACACACACACACACAATCATACAATAGCACTTCCTGTATTGTGAAGATATTCTAAAAATCACCAAGGAATCAAACTGCAACAATCAGAGCTGTCACTTCATATCTGTTTAATGTGCTTCTGCTCACGAATAGCCAGCCAGTAGATTTCTGTTTTCTTCTCTCCCTCAGGTCTACCAGCCTCTACCTAATGAAGCTGAAATTGCACAAACCAAAAAACTATTCAGAAGGCGAAGGAACGATCGGCGGTGAGTACAAAATTCCAGCAGCCATTTAGCATCCTGCATAGTGCTTCCCCACCCTCCCCAATTCATGAAATGAATAGGCGTGGGGACGGGCATGCGAAATTCAACAGCATTTAATCAGCTGCCCTAGCAAATGCACGGCAGGTGGTCCTTTTGTGGTGCCGATTTGATAAAACCTCATTTCAGATTCACTGCCTGAATCAAGTCTTTTAGCACATTGGGGGGGCTTTTTTATTCTTTTTCAGAATTGCATTACAAAGCTTGGAATATTGGCTTCATAGAAAAGAACTTAGAAAAAAGAAAAAAACATTATTCAGTCATGAATGGCGAGTGACTGTCTGTTCTTTGCAGCCCTATATGCTTCCCTATAAATAATGACTCTTGTCAACCCCATAATGGTTTCAAAACATATTGTGGTCACTGGTACGTTTTATGAAGATGTAAATACAAATTTCGTTTTCACCATATGCATTCTTCTGTCGTGGTTACCTATATTATATCCCTTTATGTCTTTATGACTCTTGTTAATTATTTTCAGTAGAGAGAGATTAGGGGTTGTGTGCTAGGAAAATCAGCAGTCTAATTCACTAGTTCTTCTTCAGACCTGGTCCAGCAGAAAAAAAAAATCATACCATCTAAGAGTAATTTATTGTTCGGGGAACAAACTGCTGTTGTGGCCAATGTCTGTTGGTACAGAGTATAATTCAGAGAGTTCAAAAATGAAAAAAAGCCAGTCAGGATATTCTTCTTTGACATACTGTACACTGAAACGAACAGGCCTCTGTTGTGGATAGATTAAAAGGAAATGGACACCTTTTGACGTTTTAGTTTGCATACACAGCTCAAGTTCCATTGTAAAAAACAGTCTATTATTTCATTTAAAAAGTGTTAAAACCTTTTAAAATTAAATAATAAAGACTGTTTTTGTTCATGCACTCCTAGTTTTGTGTGCAGATTATAACTTAAAAGAACCTCTCATTTTACAACAATGATGTCAAGTTAGTCAGAGAATCTCACAGAGTACATGGATAACAAAGACAGAATACAAAAGGATATTAAATCATTTAAGGGATGATTATTGTTGCCATGGTAGAAAGTAAACATAACAAGCAGGTTTTTTTTTTTTTTTTTATTTAAATGTGGGCATAGTCTCTAAATCCACCGCTGAAACTCCATGGGTCATGAAGCACAGATTATATTTTATGAAGCTCTACCACTCTCAAAAATGCAGTAGTGTGAGACCTTCTGAAACTGCAATAAAAACAGAGTCTTTAAAAACACCTAAATGCTTCAATTGTATATCAGGGCTAGTAAGAGCTGACTCCCCAAAAGCTGCTCTGAAGGAGCTCTGTAACTGCTTCAGCCTCAGACCCAGAAGTGAAGGAAGGTTCAGCCAAGGGGTGGGGTTGTGCCGAAGTCTATGATTATTCAGACATGCCCTGCTAGTTCCCTTTCCAAACATTTGCAGTTCAAAAGTAACATCTTAAACTGGCGGACAAAAACATTTTTTTTTCTTTTTCTTTTGGGAGGGAGGTAGGACATCAAAGATGGGTTGGATGTGTAGCAATTAGCCAAACAGAAGTGCTATTCATCTGACCTCCGCAGGGGATTGAATGGAATGTAAGTTATCATCTACACCCTTGTCTACCGTGAGACACTACTGAAAGATTGCAAAGAAAGAAATGACTGTCCATAAACCAAAACCTCTCAAAATATGAAAATCTCCATTAAGTATTTGGGCAAACCACAAGTAACAGTATGGACAAATATTCCCTTGTATTATCTAGTTAAAGTGTTAGCTCAAGTTACTTTTCAGTATCGTGTTTTTTATGATGGTTTGTTTATTTATTTACGCTTGTGATTTTTGACACCTGTTTTTATTCTAGTGTTCATGGAATTCACTATCTTGGGGACAGGTCCCTTGTGGATTTTTTTAGCACTTTGCTCTTGCATATATTTAGGGTTTTTATGACTTTACTAGAGGCTTACAAATAATCGTCCTTGTGTAGCTATTCAAGCTCATGCTATAGGTGTTCCCTAGGGGCGAGGTCTGAATTGCAGTTGCACCATAAAAGGCTACCTTTGCTGTTGATTAATGAAGCTGTGAGGACTCTATGCTGAGTTATGGAAGTCCCTAATGGCCAGTTACTCTCCAGCATTGGTCTTAAGAGTATTGGAGGGACATAAATAGTATGTGAAATCAACTGATCAAATGACCCAGAAAAACACCTATGGCATACTAGAGCCAGAGAATAAAAATATTCCTTAACAGTAAACCTGATTGCATAATATAATATATTTTATTAAGTACAAAAAGCTAAATTCCAGGGCTCCCGAGTGGCGCATCCAGTAAAAGCCGGTTCGAGTCTGGGCTATTCCACAGCTAACTGTGGACAGGAGCTCCCAGAAGGCGGTGCTCAATGATAACAGAACTAGGCTGGCTGAATCCTTTATGTTTCCAGAACAAGTGAACCTGGAGGTCTTCACGGGTCCGAATGGGTTTTGGGTAGAACATTGTTACGCATTACTATTAAATAATGGTGATTTTCTTTGGTAATATTTGTTTTACTGTTGCTAAACTTTTGCACCCTGCTGAATTGTGCATTATTTTGAGGTATGCGTGTATTCCAGCATCAAGTGTTGTTGTCGAGGCTGCGTTTATATTGCCGGTCATACGCGGGAGAATCGATGCACTTCGCTAGAAACGGCATGTCTAAACAGGCTTTATTTTGGAACAGCAATCTGAAATGATGTGCAAGTATATAAAAGTATATGTGCAAGTTTTTGTTTTGTTTGGGTTTTTAGCCAAACAAAACATAAGTGGCTAGATGTTTTTAGCCATCTAGCCACTCAGACTCCCTCACCACCATGACTCAGTCACTCACCTTGCATGCCCCACTTGAAGTCCACCTTCCCCTGAAACAACAACGCAACAATCTCCTCCCTCCCTTAATCTAATCGAACACCCACCTTCCCCTGGAGTTGTCACAGTATGTTGCTTCAATAATTGCTCAAAACGTTGTGCTTCTTGAGTTCCTTCATTCCTACCACTCACCCTCTCCCTTTCCTAAAAACAGCTAGGACTTTTTTTGTTAGCAGAGGGCATGCGTAGGTGTGTAATTACATTGTAATTATTGATTGTTCTTGCTCTTACAAGATAACAACTGTGCAATTCTGTGGAAGTGGCCTTGTGAACAAGTATTGCTACCTGGTGTAATTGCATGGTAAATGCCATCTCCATGAAAATACACACTTATTACGCCAGTAGTTGCCCCATAATTTAAAGTGCTACCTTTTTTTTCTATGAAGAAAATAACTACTATTTCTCTATCAAGATTATTCCATGAAAAAAGCAGACTATAAAACCAAAGTCAATTGCTAATTTCCTTTACGGATGTTTTACCATGGAACAAAAAAAAAAAAAACAACATTATTTTACTTTAAGGATATACAGTCATAAGAGTGCCTTGTCTGGTATCATAGATTGATGGACTAGAAAGTCTCATTGAGTGCTACAGAAAATGTTTGATTGCAATGATTGCCTCTAAAGGTTGTGCAACAAAATATTAGGTTAGCGGTCCCATCATTTTTGTCCATGTCATTTTTATTTGTTTTATTATTTACAATATTGTGTTGAATGAAAAATCAAAAGCAAAGTCTGATTTCTGTTAAATATGGAATAAACAATAATGGATGCCAATTACTTTTGTCAGTTTCAAGTTATTTCAGAGAAAATTGTGCATTCTTTGTTTTTTGTGGAGGGGTACCAACAAATTTGAGCACGTCTGTGTGTGTGTGTGTGTGTGTGTTATATATATATATATATATATATATATATATATATATATATATATATATATGCATGCATGCACATTCCTTGCCTAGAGAAAGTCTACACCCCCTTGAACTTTTTTCACATTTTGTTGTGTCAGTGCCTCAGAGATTCATGCATTTAAATGAGGATTTTTTTTCTACTTATCCACACACCATACTCCACACTGTTAAGGGGAAAAAGTTTTTATTGAGAAAAAAATTATATATTAAAAATACAAAACTGAAAGATCATAATTGGATAAGTCTCCACCCCCCTGAGTTAGTACTTGTTAGAAGCACCTTTGACAGCAATTACAGCTGTGAGTCTTTTGGGATAGGTCTCTACCAACTTTGCACACCTAGGTTTGGCAACATTTGACCATTCTTCTTTACAAAACTGTTCAAGCTCTGTCAAGTTCCTTGGGGAGCGTTGATGGACAGCAGTCTTCAACTCATGCCACAAATTTTCGATTGGATTTAGGTTGTGACTAGGCCACTCAAGGACATTTACCTTTTCGTTCCTTAGCCACTCCAGTGTAGCTTTGGCTGTGTGCTTTGGATCGTTGTCATGCTGAAAGGTGAACTTCCGTCCCAGTTTCAGCTTGCAGAGGGCAGCAGGTTTTCCTCAAGGACTTCTCTGTACTTTGCTCCATTCATTTTCTTTTCTATCCTGACAAGTGCCCCAGTCCCTGCCGATGAGAAACATTCCCATAACATGATGCTGCCACCACCATGCTTCACAGTAGGGATGGTGTTCTATGGGTAATCCGCTGTGTTGGGTTTGCGCCAAAAATAACGCTTTGCATTTAGGCCAAAAAGTTCAATTTTAGGTTAGTCAGACCACAAAACTTTTTGCCACATAGCTACAGAATCTCCTGAGTGTTTTTTTTTTTGCATACTTCAAAAGGGATTCAAGGTGGGCTTTCTTGAGTAATACAGGCCAGATTTGTGGAGTGCTTGCATGGATACAAAACGTAAATATGTAAATATATTATAACATTTATGCAACCCAATTGCAACATTTAATCGTGATTAAAGTGAGATCGGATTACCAAAACGAAATCTGGATCACAGTAATCCCAATCGTATTTTGATGTTTTGAAAAACCCAATTGCACAGTATAATCCAGGTCAAACGTGGAAATCAGATTGCCAAAGTTTTGAAAAACTGGCCCTTAGGGTATCAGGAAGGTCTACCAGTGTTTCTCTTCCGTTAGCAGTGGATTCTCATTTCATTTTGCATATGTATAATGACAGATGTCTTTTGTTATTGTTTCACAGCTTTGCAACAAATAGGATTTCTTGTAGAATGAAAGAGTGAAGCCAAAAGCTAAATTTTAAGACTAAGTACATACCCATGCCTGCATTAATTATTTACTATTGAACAGACTTTAAAAATGACTCGCTGATCATCATCCTAAAGGGTGCTTGCTTCAGCACAATTTTCTGTAGTTATAAAAATGTAAATCGTAATGCATGAACTTGTAATGAGTTATGTTTAAAGGGCTAGCTTGAAGGTCAACAATTTAAATTCAGTAAGCCATACCATGCGTCCGAGATTCTGTGTTTTTTTTTTTTTTTTTTTTTTTTTTTATACAGTTTCAGAGAGCGAAGCATGAACAAGAGCCAGCAGTGTAAAGAAAACACACCAGGTGTTGCTATGCAAGTTTCTATGTCATAGGGGGAGTACGGTCCCCAGCCAAATAGTGGATTGTAGTGAAAACAATTATGGTCTCCATTGAAATGGAACCATAATGTTCAGATACAGGAAAAGCAGATGTTCAAGACTGCTTACAAACAGAAAACGATAATCTTAGAAGGAAATGCTGTGTGGACCCACTTCATGCAACACAAGCAGAAAATGCTGATGAAGTGCCTTCGCACTGCTACAATACTGGAAACTCTGGTGCTGTTGCATGCTTAGTAATGTGGCAAATATTTGTGAAATGTAAAACTATGTTTTCCTGAAACAGTAATCAGCTGCATATATTAATACATAATCTAATGACTTTTGAAACAAACAAAAAAAAACAAATACAAAAAAACAATGACGGAAATCTTTGTTGACTTTGCTTTACACTTTAATAGAAAAAAAAAAAAAAGCTTCAATCTTAAGTGTATGACTTTATGAAATTCCCAAGTTGTCTTAGCTAAGGTATTCTGCTTATAAAGATTCACTGTGTGTATGTTTCTCTTTCAGTCCCCACAGCCTGGTGGCTTTTTAAAATTCAAAAGTTTAAAGGAACTCTGGCCTCAACAGATCTCTCATACAGTCCTTATGTCTTGGAGATGACACATATTTCTGAGAGCTGTATTGAGGTCATTGGGATACTTTAAACTGCTGGTTTTCACAAGTCAACAGGATCTGATGACTGAAACAGAAATGATATGCAAAGTGATTCTGAAGAACAATACATTATTCAGATGGTTGTTTTCTTCTACTTATTTTTACACAGACATTAATATTACATGACAAAGGATATTATTTAAAAAAACACTACAGTTGTTTATGTACAGCTGCACCGGCAATATGAATTAATCATCTTTTTTCACTTCTGTTAAAATAATTTTTAAACACTATTTGTGGCAAATGTGAACTATACAGCAACACACAGTCCACTGGAAACTAGTTAGTGTGCAGCAGAGCTCAAAAGCCCTTGCTGCAGCTCTGCTGGAGTATGTTGAGTAAAAATATGTATGTTCTTAGTAGGGAGGGGACCCCAACTTCTTTCATACCATGTAATAATCAATACACAGATTTAAATGTAATTTAATAGTGTCTGTGTTTCTATGCCATGCTATTCTTTTTTTTTTTGTGTTTTTGTTTTACAGTACACCTACACTTATGTTTTTTCATGTTTGAAATTTAAGACCAATAGATTTTACATACAAGAAAGTAATAAAATGAATAGCAGTGTGACTCTATATTCAGTAAAGGCAGCACACTGTACCTCTCAATCTTTACTTACTTTCAAAGTAACACAACAGTTAACATTAAGAGCCTGGGCTTGAGCATTCTTGTTATCAATTTTCAATTACTTTGTTCATATTAAATCTCTCTCCAGAGTGTAAGAAGTACTGATACAGCAGATAAGTGGAATGCAGCCGAGAGATGTACTGCAGGTAGCAATGAACAGGCCATGTTTGTGTGTTTATAGGAAGCTAAGGAGTTGTTTGCCCTCCTGTCAGAAATTGCCTTTGACCCTTAACCACCTGCCGTGTGGTTGGCATCTGCTCAGGTGCTGGGCTTGGCACTCTGGAAGTGGGATTGGCAGGTGCTGCTAGACTTGCAGTCTTGTTTTGCCTTGTCTCCCAGCCAAGGAGACCACACAAGACTTGGTTTGAAGACTGTGGTTAAGGGTTTGGTTTGAGAAACTACCTGTCAAAAAAAAAAAAAAAAAAAACTCTATAATGCATTACTGACAAAATATGCTGTAATGCTACATAATTTTTTATGGTAAGGTGTTGAAACCATCCTCAGTCACTTTAATAGTGTTTGATAAATTACAGTATACTGGTAGATTCTATATTTTACCTTGTTAAAATTAAACGGTCTGTCAATGCTGTTCTGATGCTGTGGTAGCAATTCCTCAAAGTTTGATGTATTTTATATATTTTATATAAACAGTAGTGTCCATTAACAGGTGTTTAATTAATGATTTTCTTATTGCATCAATGCCAGCGTGCTATGCCACATTTGCAGTAATTAAAGTCTTGCAAAACCACTGGTGTGGCTGTGCCACGTAACGTTTAATGAAACACAATTATATTGTAGCTCGGCTAACACTGACATAAATCTTTTATATTTTTCTGTATGCATACCGCCTAGTTACCACATTGAGCTTGACAAAAATATGTGAATCATCAGAATCTTTATTTAGAACTCCCAATACGATCAGGTGATTCTAGTTTATGGAGACATTGGCATAATTTTGAACTACAACGTAACATATGTTTCAAATCAGATGTCCAATTGTATTAAAAAGGTAATGGATTTAGTAGTTAATGAATGCTTGATTTTATACATTAACAGTACAGTCAACACTCGGATATCCGATACACGCCAGTCGCCTTTTTTTTTTAAATATATGTATATTTAATGCACTTACTCGTCACATGCAATTTCCGAGTCCATCACTATTTTTCTGATATAAAGCTCATCTTTTCAATGTTACAATTTATCTGAATATCCGTCACAGCCTGCGTTTTTTTTTTTTTTTTTTTTTTTAATTCTCTCTAATGCTGCATCAGTTTTTCTTTCATTGTGCAGTTACACAGCGCTTCCTCCAGTTTCACCTGACAAAATGCAGCCAAATCAAAGCGAACAAGACAAGCTAGGGTAATGTAACAGTTAATCATTAAACAGTTTTAGATTCTGTGATGCATTTTTTAAATATGATCTTTTGTTGCTTTTGTGCATTTTCATTTGCAAGTGAACTGTGACATTAGGGCCTTATCGAGCACTATATTCTGCAATTTTGAATACTGACTTGGGATGCTGCTTTGATTCTGGAAACTGTTTTTTTTTTTTTTTTTTTTTTTTTTTTTTTATCTTTTGATTTTGCTAAATTGTATTGCCATTTGAATTGCATGGTTAACATTTAGATTTAATTTTGCTGTTAGGTCGTTAATGGGAAATTATACATACCGTTAAAGTCCATATGGATTTAAGTGTATACTGCCGGCATACTCAATTAATTCTCTGTGAGTGCTGGTGGGTGGTTGTTTCAATGGTCATGAAAAGCTGACTATCGAATCATACTTTACATACAGTCACAGAACTTTTCAATACTACACTTGCACCAATCAACTAATAAATGGCAGAAATAACTACTTACGATGATCGGCATTTAATAATAAGAATAGAAAGCAAATATATTTTTCATCCTGATATTTTTCTGACAATATTAAAACGATGCCTTGCAAACAGATAACTAAATCCCACTGTAATACTATTAAAACAGCATGTATTCATTTTAATTTTATTAAAATTAAAAAGTTTTCTGAAAATGACTGTGCAGCCAGCATTCAAGTTAAGTAATGAAACACATCAATTAGTGGTCGCTTTATTTGTGTTGTATAAGCATCTTATTAAGCACCTGATTAAAAGTGTGTTTAAATGTAAATTAAGTGTTTCTAAATTAAATACATAGCATCACAGTAAACAGAGGGAAAATTAACTTAAGTGCATATCCAATGTGCCATCTTTGAGAGTTGTGCCGTAGGTACATTTCTTACTGTTGCCAAACAGGTTTTTTTTAATCTTTTAATCATATAATATAATGTAATACAATACCTAAGCCAAAGTACATTGCTAGCGTATTTAAATTTAAATGAATACAATAACTACTTTTACTTTCATGTTCCAATCACATGCTGCACAATTCCCAGCTAAATCTAGTGAAATTAAAGCGATTTCCAATACTATTTGTCCTAAAACTGTATGTAAAACTTTAATATTCCAGAATACGTTATTAAGGCTTTGTTTTTCTCCACTGAATTAACTATAAAGCAGAGGATGTTAAAACTTAAAATGATACACTTTTTCATGTGTGTATTTCAGGCAGAAATAGTACAAAAGTAGACCACGCTTGTTTTCTTTTTTTTTTAATCCCTGCAATTATTTCTTCGCAATAAACAAAGTGGCAAATGACACATTTTCCTTTTTTTAAGCTGTGCACACAAGTGAAAACTGTCACATTTAACTTCAAGAAATAAATGTGGAAAAGGAGGCGTTGCACAAAGAAAAAACACCATTTTGTTTTTCGTTTCTTACTCTCCTCATAACAGAAAATAGGATCAGAACAAATCAAAACGTTGATCACTGTACATAACATTTCCATTGCTAGTTTGGCCAGTGTCTGGAAAGTGTGCAGCATTTTTGAGCGATGTGCATTACCTGCACCTGTATACCCCGATTCAGACTCACTCGCCAAATCTGAAGCATCAGTTTGTTGATGTTGTGTTAATATCACACATCACTTGCCGTTTTAGACACAGATGTGGATTTTTGTCTTCGAGTTAATGTGCAGAAATGTTTGTAAGAATATTCAGGTAGTTTTTCCTCACTAAAGAAAATAATATTACTCCATACCACTGTTTTTATATCGCACTAACAATTAGCTAAATGGGCGGGGATTTGTGACGCGTGCCAAAATTAAATCTCATCAGAATGAATGTTCCTGATTAGCTTGCCGAAAAAAATAAACACTTGTTAGGTTTACACAAATACCCTGTAGATAGCTGCGATATTACAAGAGAAGCTGGAAGCTTTAATCAGTTAAATCGTTAGGAAATGGTTGGGAGTTCCACGCTGCCTCAGCAGAGTGGGACTTTATGGCAAAGGAATACTGCAGCTACCAATCTCTGCTCTAACCGAGGAGTTTAAGTGCGCCAAAGTCTGACTGGAAATGACATTAGTAGATTCACGCAACAAATGCGTAAGGGAGGCAGCACCTGTGTTGAAAACTGGAAGAAAATGGATGGCAAAGAAAGCTGTGGAAGATGCTAAGGCTGCCCTTCGAATTAGAGATATTATGGGGCAAGTTCAGTGTGGAAAAGGAGGTTTTGGTCTCATTTCAGCTCCTCCTACATGGCATAAGGGAACCCCAGCTCAACGGAGGAAGCTGGTAGTCAATGAGGTGAAAAAGCAGGAGGAGAGAATCAAGTGTGTAAAGGCCATTTCCTAGGCCAAGCAGGGAGAATGGATGAGATGGGAGAGTGTGGAACGACGCAAGATCGGCTGGCAAGACCTATGGAGAGTGGAACAGAGCAGGATCAGTTTCCTTATCAGATCAGCATATGATGTTCTCCCATCACTACAGAACCTAAACCTCTGAGTGGGTGAGGATTCCTCATGTCCTTTGTGTTCATCATCTGCAACATTAAGGCACATTTTGACAGGATGTAAGGTGGGTCTTAGCCAAGGACTGTTTACTTGGCGTCATGACCAGGTGCTGCGATGTTTGGCCTTAGCATTGGAAGACAAGGGTAACCTGACTAATAAGTTGCCACCAGTTCCATCAAACCATTACACACAAAGGACAATATTTCTCCATCCAGGAGAGCAACCACCAAGAAAAGGTGTTAGAACCAAACCTCGCCCAGGACAACTGGAAGCTGCTAGAGACTGGAAGATGCTGGCAGATGTTGGTCAATGGCTTATTTTTCCACCTGAGATTGCCAGCACTAACCTTTGACCAGACATTGTCTTGTGGTCTGGATCAGCACGCCTTGTTCATCTGGTAGAGTTAACAGTGCCATGGGAAGATGCTGTGGATGAGGCGTATGAAAGGAAGAAACTTTGGTATACTCAACTAGCTGCTGAAGTGGAACAGCGAGGATGGAGAGTCCGAGTTTACCCAGTGGAGGTGGGTTATCGAGGATTTGTGGCACACTCTACAACCCGGTTTCTCAGAGACGTCGGGTTCAGTGGCCAAGAGTTGTGTCGCACAGTGAAGAACTTATCTGAAGCAGCAGAAAGGAGCAGCATTTGGCTGTGTTTGAGACGGAGAGATTCTGGATGGGGATCTCAAGCACAATAGAAAGAAAGCAACACTGATGTACAGGTAAGTAAGCTGAGCTGAGCTGAGCTGAGTGGGGGATAGAGAGAGGTGATGCTGGGACGCCAGAATCACTGTTGAGCCCTCTTGAGGTGTTGTGGGCTAGTCGACGGAACACCGAGGACACAAGGTGCCCACTTGAAGACCCCAGAGATGTACTCTACCTAGCTCAATCCTGACGGTTGTCATGCTGATGCGCTGGAGAGAGCGCACTGGGTTGATCCCCAGAGCCAGCATCGCAGCCATTGAGTGTGCTGATGAGCTGATCCCTGGACACTTACACTTCAGCAATCAACACGAGTCAGAAGGATATCTACATCATCAGATGGAAAACAACACAAATGGATGGAGATGCAGATGGATCACATTAGTTTACTGCAAAGCTACGTCTTAGTTGGTGCTTATCATGACGAGAGCAGAGTTCAAATCAGCATGGAGTTCAGCATCTACTCTGATGTAATGGAAATCAAGCTTGCATATCAGCAGTTTCAGCTTTTGTATTAAAGCACAGCTGATGCTTGACGGGCCAAAAGGAAGGTTTTCGCGGGCCGCCAATTGAGGAACCCTAATGTACTGTATCACAGTTAATGTGTGGTCTCTAGCTTTGGCGAGTGTTATTTTCTGAATCATATAGTTATGAATTAAATATAGTACTGTGCCAACTAAACCATGCAGTACATCTAAGCCTACTTATTTTAAAACACTGTCCTTTCAGATATATATTTTTGATATTTTATCTTTTTTTTGTTCCCTGAAAAACATTTCTGGCAAGAAAAAAAAAAAAAAAGAAAAAATGGCTGCCATTCTGCCATCTTTGGGGGAATATACTTGTTTTGTAGAATCTCTGAGGTCATGCAACACAATTTTGAAAATGGGAAGTATAGAATCAACATGCTTTTGCTTTTGGGTAACAGTTTGATGCTGTTTTTATTTTGATTAATTTCTTATATAGATAATATATAAAGATTCTCTTAATTGCTTCAATGTTTGGCTGTAATAGAGGTTATGCAAGGGCTATTAATATGTTAAGACTTTGCCATGCATGCTTTACCAAATAGATCTACATGAACACTCAACTTATTACCTAATAGCTGATTTGGCTTAGCTTTCTGGACATAATCAAGTGCCGTGAGTTCATTCCATCCCCTGTGGGGCCATATTTTTCTCTCTCATGGAAAGCTAAATGGAAATTAAAATGAAGTCACATTTAACAAATATTTAAGAGCCATGCTTTCTTTTTTTTTTTGCTCACTGCTTTCTTAACAGCCGTATAAAGAGTGTGTCCTGCAAGCCAAAAAGGGGTGCTCTAAATTGATGAATTTAAACCGTGTGTGCGTGCTGTGATTCTAATCTTTTGTGTGTGATTTCTACAAAAAATGTAGAAGCGTATGGAGGGGGGCGAAGCATGCTAATCCCACTCATAGGGAAGGCTCACACAAGCCTGCGGCACCTTTTATTTTCTGAGATGAAGGAAAAGCGTGACCTCCCACTGGAAGTGAATATAAACACAACATTACTTCGCTTCTGTACGTGCAGAAACCCATAAACAGTTTCTGGAGACGGAACTTTTTATAATAGCAGTGTTTTAAAGCCCATGTCCTTGTAAAGCTGGAGTACTGTATCTTGCAACACAAAACTATAGTAATCCCAGATTTTGTTACAACCTGCAGATTTGAGCACTTCAGTTAAGCCACAGTTAAGCAATTACCAGTGGTTATAAATAGTTTTGAATTATTATGATTTAAACCAGGCACAGGGATGCATATTTGGTTAGGACGTTCGTAAGTTAGAAGACTTAGACCAAAGAAGTTTCACGAACATAACTTTGTAAAGCCTGTCCTGCTTTTGGTAACCCAGAACCATAAATTGGATAACTTTCATGTCCTGCTACTTGCAAAGTTTGTACCAATTAAATATAGGGCAGTTGCATGAGATTCTCCTTAAGAAGACTACATTTAATTAATTTAATTCCAGATAGTTTTCAGTTTGAGCAAGACTTTTCATGCAAGATCACTAGAGTTTGTTTGCATCAATGTGGTACCAAGTTCTTAAAACTGGCTAGTATTAGTATATTTGTTTTTAAATGTTACATATTTTGTCAGCATGGAGAAAGTCAAAGATAAGGATTTCAAGAAACAGAACAGGGCCTTAATCAGACTTCTATTTAAGTTATTACTGGGACAGACCAGGCCCATTGTTTTTTGTGCCTGTTTTCTGAAACCTATACAGACGAGATGCTAAATATAAATAAAGGAACTTGTATATATAGCATACTTACTTTTTATATCTTGCTTTTTATAACTGTTTCGTTGTGAAGAAATGTCTAAAGAGAGCATCAGAATTTAGGTCATGGTGATCTACATCTTCATATTGAGAGAAAGAAGACTATTGTAGGAACTAGTTTGCCTTGGTGCAGTAACATTTCTTAAAAGAAGTCGATAAACATCTTTGTAGAACACGCCACATGAGAAAAGCTTAGATTGTGTGTGTATATATATATATATATATATATATATATATATATATATATATATATATATATATATATATATATATATATATACTACTCTTGGGGACATGCGTGTTTAAGATCTTTTTTCTACCAACCGAGTTGCGTCAAAGCGTCAGTCCGTCGTATTTGTCTAGTTGCTTTCACACCAAAGGCCTCAATCAATCTGAAACTCTGTAACTGAACACAACATTTCCTTAAAGTACATAATTATATGTGTATGATGTGCACAGCTGGGCGGGTATTTCTACTTAGTCAGGTTTGTTTAGATCCCAAGTTGATGGAGAAGGGTAAATGTAAGTGACATTAAGCAGGATGTAAACACGTAAAGAAGGGTGTGTGTGATTTTGATTGCCCGTTACACTGAAGCTACATTTCCATGGCTGTTCAGGGGTATCAGTAGCTCAGGAGGTAGCAGAGTCCGATCAAAGGTCTGCATTCTGCCAGGGGAGGATATTATCCATCTGACAGCACCACAGCACTGTGGACATTTATTGAACCTTTCGGAATTAAATAACTACACAAAGACAGAACCCTACGATAACAAATGGAATTTTCTTGTGTGTTTGTGTGTATTTTATACTAAAAAAGCCTCGTAGACTTCTATAGTGTTCTACAGTTTTGAAGGAGTTAAACTCCACAGCCATTTACAAAGTAAAACATGCATTATTGCATGAGCAATAATAATAATAATAATACATTGTTGTTATATACAGATAATATTTTATTGTGAGAGTAATAAAGTGAGAAGTTTCAGAAACATCAACAATTTTAAAATAGATAGAGTATTGAAAGCAGGAACTAAGAAATGACAGTTTTTATTTTATTTACGACCACACATGAGAAATCGCATTTTTGCACAGGGTGAAGTAACAGTATTTATTTCTGCTTGATGTTGTCAATTGTTCTTATTATGTATGACTCATTGCTGTATTAATTTACTGTACATCAATGTACAAATATAGTTGTTATTATTACTGTTTTTAGTTTAGCCACAATGGTACCGCTGTATCCGTCAGACAACCCATGAATGCATTTTACAAGCAATGCACATGGTTAAGAAGCCATTATTACTTTTAAAAGTAAAGGCAAAAGAGCTGTGTATAAACTTATCTCCAGTAGAAAAATATCGAATATAAAATATTTGTCTGGGTCGTGTCAGTTAAAATGAAAGTTTCATCGTTCTGCACTGTGCTTGTTCTGACTCATTTGCATTTAGATAACAAAAACAGAGATCTAAAGACTCTTTTGACAGTTATGCTTTATCCTAATTGGAAAGCAGAGATTCAATTTGCATTTTGTTTTTTTTTAAATGTACATGGAGGGAATTTCAAGTATACCCTACTGGGTGGTTACAATACAGTGCAAAGTGTGTTCACTCCACAACTTTTAGTAGTAATTACTGGGTTCAAGCGATTCGTTTTGTGCTCTGAATAGCATCAGGTGTTAATCATGGGTCCATTGACCTGATTGGTGGCAAACAGAGCACTTTATAAGATTCAAATCATTTAACTAACCAAACTCTAATCAGATGTTTTTAAAAAGCAAACCCTTGGCATCCTAATCACAATAAAATGTACATCTTGAGCATATTATCTCCTCCGAGGCCAGAGCAGACCCAGACAGAAAGGGGAAAATGAGAATCTAAAAAAAAAAAAAAAAAAAAAAAAAAAAAAAACTAGCTAGTAGAGAGGATGTCTATTAAAATATATGGATGACTCTATCAAGTGCCTGTGCTTGATGTGTTGAATGAATGTAATAGAAAAAGTGAGGTTGAATGGTACTTCTAACCAGGTCTCTGATATCATTTTGATTATTCTGTTCACTGCATTATTTCTTTGATCCCAAAGAAAATGAAAATCCACACCTTTAGAATATGGGGAAAAATAGATGAAAAGAGGTTATTTTCTGCTGTGATCAAAAGGATATTTGTCATATAAGCGTAAGCTTGAAAAAGTAGACAAAGCTTACTTTCTGTAAAATAACAACCAAAATCATGGTTTTTAGATGTCCTGGGGAGAATTAACAGAATAAAGTTGAATTCAGAAGCAGTTTTGTGGCTTTTTAACCCTGTAATAACCAATTGGTTACAACACAGTACTTAGTCACCCTATCTTGCGTATTGTGTCGACTTTGTTTTGCCGACTAATGTCTGGTACAAAACTGAGAAACTAAAAAGACTAGTTACATAAATACATTAAGTAAATACTACAGGGTTAACCTATGATCCATTTTCTATTACATGAAATGGAAGTGCATTGTATTATATAAAGTGCATATATGGAGAGAGGGGGTGATAAAGCTGAATATGTATACAGTTCTTTCTTAGCAACCTGAAACTGTGCCCACGAGGTTGGCTGTTTTTGTAAGCATGCATATGTTTTGAATTTAGCCGACATGTCAACTGGTATGGAATTAGGCTTGATTTACAGGAATGTGCTCTTACAGCACAGCCTCTATTCAGGAAACATTACTTTTTTTTTCTCTTTGCAAAAATGATACTTACATTTTCTGGAGAGCTTTATTCCAGCATTACCTCCATTTGATTTATTTCTACACGGTTTGGAATTTGTATACCAATTCTCGAGATCAGGTTTGTGCCTCTGCATTACTTGTCATTAAATGTATAATTTTTGTATGTGTTCAGATAAATAGAAAGATTCTTATAAATATAGAATGGAAGTTTATTTGTTTATTATACATCTGGACTAGAGGGTGCTCTTTTTCTCTGACTTCCAAAGATAGCTAATCATGTGAGGGTTTTGAACTGCCTGATATGTTTTTGTTTTTTTTTCCTAATAAAACTGCATAACCTGTTAGACAAAACATTTACAAAAATTCTATTTATAGTGGTCGGTTTGACATATAGAGCAATCTAATATCTAATCTAATCAATTTAAGACCTTATTGTACTGCATGGTATAGAAACACCAACTTAGTTGCAGGAGCAGTTAAAATATTGTTATTGCTAGTTTCATACAGTTAAATAGTTATAATCCTCTCTTAAATTAGCTTATGCACTTGCATGCATTAAAATAGGACATCTTTCTACGATATACTAAAATGTACAATCCATCAATTTTAACCATGTGTTTACTATAACTGACCTATCATTCTTCTATGTCACTTGCTATCAGAAAGGCAAGTCCCAAAGAGAAAGCTCTGTTCTCTTAATGTAAGCTATTGTCAATATATTCCACATTATAAATTAGTCAATACACATTTTTATAAAAATTTTAAAATTATTTCAATCAGTGTATGAGGTCTTGGTATAAGAAACTGTAATCTACTGTATAATGGTAGATGAGTAAAGGATATTTTGAATGAGCTGCAGTGAGTTTTAGAAATGACTGCTCCATCAGCAGCAGCTTTGCACTTCCAGATGTACAATAATGTTGACTTTCAATGTGTATATCCAGCAATTCACAACACTTGACATGCAGGCGTGTACATGCTTTCATGCTTGTGAGTTTGCATGCATTGTTTCCATTTGTGTTTCCATTTGTATTATTTTCTTCCTCACTAAGTATGCATGAATTTGCATGTGTATGTCTGTGTTTCCATTTCTATATGTAAGGCAGGCAGACAACCTTTGCTGTAATTATTCCCTCCCCCTGCATTTGTGGCTGACAACTGCAATCTCGTTCACTGAAAATCAGGAAGCAAAACCATTACAGCTGCTTGAAAAGAAGGAACTAAAGGAAAATGAGAAGATCCATTAAGAATTTTACAACTAGGCTTTTAAATAGTTTGCAAAGAGTCTGACTGGTTAAAGATGTAGAAGTATTATTTCAATCAGCTGAACCCACGTCAGTCAGCAACTGGCTGCCCTCAAACCTAAAAAAAAAAAAAAAAGTCCCAGCCTACTTTTCAGACATAAGAGCAGCCTTGACTTAGCCCACAGACCTCTAAAAAAAAATAATCCAAGCTAAAAATTTGAGTAGAAACAATATCTATTAAGTGCCAATCTGATTGTTCTTCCATTTGTGGAACTACCAGAAAACTAACCTCTGGCTAGACTTTGTTGTGTTTACAGGGATGGACAAAAATAGAAACCAAACTGTCTGCTGTTTTCTGCAGTGTATAAAAGCTGCATCCCTGTGTTGCAAGTCTGTTGTGGTCATGATGTGCAAGACCACAGATATGAAAGACTATTTCATAAAGGGTTTGTCTGGTTGTAGGGTTCTTTTGGTAATCAGTAAAAATGAATGATTGTTACTGATTATCCACAAGGAACAGTTGACTCTTTGGATTGTCCTGGAGAGCCTGTTGCTGATTTTTTCCCTGGTTGTTCCTGAAGGAATTATAAAATCGAGGCTTGTGTTGAGGAATAGTCATGTTTCCCTACAGAATCATTTAAAACTTGCAGGCTTGCCACGTCAAGTAAATGCAGCCCTGGTAGCCCTACACCCTATTGACAGTGTTATGGATGAGATTATATATATATACACACACACACACACACAATTCCCCTGTTTATCTCGTATTTTCTGTAGACATTTGTGTCTATCTCTGTCTCTTCATCTATATGTATTCACCTATGTATCTGTGTTAATGTAACACACTTGCTGCTTTTTTTTAGTAATTTTAGATCCAGACAGTAGATTAGATTAACACATTGGTAAACATTTTTGCTCTGTTTTAGACAGTTTTCAGTTTGTTTTGCAAATATGTGTGAACCTTGTATATCACAGTTCAGATATATTAGTGGTACATACCACCTTGTGTTAATTATGACTGGTCTCAATGTGTATAATATATGACATGTCACTAAAAGTTAAGTATACCATATAACTTGCCACTATGTGTTACATTTTAGGACATAGAATTAAATCTTGTGATTTCAGGAGCCATCTTCTCCTTATATTGTTCTTTTGAAGGGGTAATTACATCACTGCATATTCTTTTTGAGTTTTCCTTCTTCCTTCTGGAATCAAACATATAACATAATATACATTCGGCTTGATGATGAAAGCATTTTACTCCAAATCATCATATGCACAAATTAGTTAACAAACAAGAAGTAAACAACTCAGACATTTAATACTGGGACTTGTCGGTTGTGCTGTGTTGTTTTCTTTTAGAATTGTATTGCGTGTATTTCCTTATAGAAAATTATTGTACTAATAAATAAAGAAGTAAATAGCTTTTAGAATCTAGCCCATGTTTGTGTCCTACATATCAAATAGGGACTGATACCTGACTAGTTTACAGTAGGTAACAGAAAAAATGTACTGGGGAATGAATGTTGAACAATTATTGCACAATTTTTTATTTTTATTTTTTTAAAGAGAAGGTATTGCAGGAATTTATTTTGTTCAGTAGCATTTAAGCCGTTTTGTAGTGTGCTGCTGTTGTTTTTGTTGACTGTTTCCTCCCCCTTTTTGTGCCTGCTCTGTGCTTCTGCCTCTGCATCGCTCTTACTCTACCTCCCATTCAGAACCTCATCCTCTCACACTTAGACACGTTCATCTCAGCCAAGAGAAGTTAACCATCGTTCTTCCAGGGAGTGGGAAAAAGCCAAGCAAAAGGTTAGTCAGAAACTGAAGGAGGGTTTAGGAAGAGTACATGGAGGAGGGCTGGTGGTGGTAGCTGTACATTACAGACTGGTCTAAAACACTTGTTCTCAGCACTTATAACTAGGCTTGCTACTTTTCCATTTTTTTAATCGGTAAAGCTCATTCAACGTCGAATTCCCCAAAAATATGAGTTTGACTAAAATAAATGTACATCGTTTTTATTCTTGCTGTCTGTCCCGTCTCTGTTCTGCTCTGAATAACTAGGGGTCGCTGTCAGTCATCTCAGTGGTCCCTTAGAAGGCTGCTGTAGTTTTACTGTCAGCCATTTTATCCTGTTCTGACAGATCTTGTTGGCTGAAGCAGCGCTAGGATGCTCTCATTCGTTTTAAATGACTGTCAATCATCAAGATCGCACCGACTGCGCACTTTCATTTGCCAGTTATAGCGCCTGTCATTCTAAGCGCCTACTTTGAAATTAGCAGGTTAAGGTTTAGGTAAGCTTTTACTATAGGTATACAGTGACAGTTACTAGTTTTGATTTTGACAATGGCGCAGCGGCAGGATGAAGCGGGCCCGTCTGCCTTGCCTTCCAGTGAGTCCAGCTGTGTTGAAGCAGGAGAGGGGTGGAGCTCAGACTCTGAATAATAAGTGCAAGTTAGTTTTGTTCAACTATCTAATGTTTTGTTCTGTGCATATTATTTTTACTTGTAAATGTATGCTATACATTTATATAATACACTTTCATATGCTGCGTTTTCTACAGTTTATTTGAGACCATTTTTTAATTTGTGTAGGATCTTTATCTTTACAAGGTATAGCTCTGCTTTAAAAAAAAAAAGTTTTGTTTTTTTTAAAGCATAAAGGTTGATTTCACCCTTCCTCTGCTTGAATGGAAAAATGAAGATCTAAAAAAAATGGTAATTTCTTTCTAAAATAAACATCGATATTAATCTTCAATTTCAGGGAAAAAAAATTTAATTGAATAGTAGCAAGCCTACTTATAACCAACAAAATATTTATTTGTATTTTTATACTGGAGAGAAATGCAGATTTTAAATGATTTGTTAAACAAAAACCTGGCTGCAACTCCATTGTCATTTTTAATACACAAATAAGCTTGCTTGATTTCAAAAACGTCATGAACGACACAAGCAACTTCTTACACTACTTGGTTTGATTAAATGGGTAGTAGATAACAAAATGTGAAAGCGGATTAATTTAATCAAACAACAATGACAACTTTTTAATGAAAAAAATATTGTAGCCTACTTCAATCGGAACTTTAGCTTGCTATATTATATTAAACCAAAACAATAAAAAATGAATAATGATCTGGTTCTCTCTTGCCTTTTCAATGAATATAATTTAATCAATAGAGAATAAAAACATACTAAGATAACTACCTAGCCTAAGTTTAATTCATCGTTTTTGTAATCTACCAGCGGCTTCTTTTGCATACAGATCACTGATATATAGTGCAGACTGTGGGTCAAACCATGTCCTATGAATGCCTTTTAATTTGTTAGTTTTGTAATCCATTTAAATGCAAAACCAAAACAAATCATGTATATAGGCTTTTTTTTGTTGTTTTAAACGTATTACTTGTCCTGCGGTTGCCTTTAATTATTTTTTCTGCACGTACTACTACTCTGTATACGTGAATGTAAACAACTAAAACTATTAATTGCAATACTCTTTCAAGTAAACGTGTTATGATTTTGAATGTGCGGTTCTTTGGGATGGTACTGTTGTCATTGCTTGCGCCCTGGCACCTCTTTCTTTACAAATTAAGCACTGCCGAATGGAATTATATCCCTGAATAACATTTCTGTTTGAAGCTTACACAGTTTACTGCTAGCCCCCCCCCCCCCAACAACAGAAACGTCAAAATACAGAGCCGTTTACCTTTACAAGAAAGGAGCTGCATCTTGGAGGGATGTATTAAAATGGATGCTGATCTAAGTGGATATAGGATTCGGATTCTGTTCACCGAATCCGAACCCTGCTCAAAAAATAGGTATTTGGGCCAAATCCTGGATTCGGTGCATCCCTAGTTACAAGTAGCAGGCAGTGTCAGGCTTGGAGTATTTACGTTACTACAGAATTGCTATTTTTAAAGGAGCCAGCTCTATCAATGCACCTCAATCCTGTCCTGATTCATTTCAATCCATTTAATTTAAATTTTGATTATTGTGAACCCTCTCTGCTCTGCTGCTACATAATTACTACATTAAACCAATGACTCACTTAGCAATACTTTACATGCAACTGCACTTTTGTAGACATTTATCATAAACATTAAAATACCTTGCCATGCAGGTCAATATGAGAAATCGTAATATTGATGCAAACCAAGTCATTTGACAACTCATCTTCAGAGAAAATAGTTCCCCATATAAATGTTTTGCAATAACACATCAGCTACAGTGCCCTTTGTTACCCATTTGGGTCCACCTAGAACCCCCTTCCCTATCATTTAGTACCTCCAGCTGACAAGTTTCTTTACTCTTACATGAACAGTTTTTCCACAACAGTATTGCAGTGAGGCCAACTCAGTTTCTAATCACAGTGTATGGTCTGTTGGTTATATGGTTATTTAATGAACACTTGAAATTCAGTTTAATGTCTTACTGGAAAAAGACTTCTGATGTGCAACACTGACGCCTGTCTCATTCCCAGAAAGCTGAGTATCTGAGCGTATTTGAATGACAAAGAGATTGAATTCATTGTTAGTCCATTTTCCATTTTAAGATTAACGATTAAAATATTTGACTCTGCTGAAACAAAGTGCAGTACTGTGTAACACACATTAATATTTTGTCCATAGTAATATTTGAATGCAGCATAATACAGTATTAAATCATTTTAGGTAATACAAAATTACTAAATTCAAAATGTGCATTCGTTCCGCATTATTCATTTATTTATTTATTTATTTTTTTCAGGTTTTATCTTTAGCAGGTTGCTTACATGGCACCAGACTAGTATGCATATCTTCATGGGGGGTTCCAAAGATAAGAAAGTGAAATGGCTTTGAATAAGTAGACGTCAGAAACTGTCTGAGATTGACCGCAATTAAGATAACTTTGACAGCAAGACCTCTGTGACAAATGTCTTACCTAATGTATTGTTCTTTTTAATTGACTTTGTATAGTTTTCAGTTTCAGTCATCACATCAATGGGACTTTTTAAAACTCAAAAGTTTAAAGCAACCTAGTGGCCTCAGTCAAGCTCTAGTGGATGTGAAACAAACCTCCACATGTGTGTCGTATTTCTTACTGATGTATTTCTATTAACCACTAGAGGCAGCCTGTAGCAGGGGATTAGGTCACTGGGTACACCGAATGTACTTCAGAGCTCTATTGAAGCCATAGGATTGCTTTAAACTTTTGAAAAGTCGTCATAGTTTGAAAGCAAGCTGACTTAGTATCATGTTTGGTTTAATTCGAAATCAAAGTGGTCCTAAACAAGAAAATGAATGCTGTACATTAGTTAAGATACATTTCATACCCTAACCAAATTGTTCTTTTAATGCATCAGATTGCAGCCTGAGAGAGGCAACTTGTTTTTTTAACACAATTTAACAGAATTTTAAACACATATATTGACTAGATACACAATTTTGAGTAATCGTCTGACGTAGTTTGAAGCCACTGTATATGCATAGTTTAGTTTTGGTTCAGAAGAATGTAGCTGCACTGCTTTTTTATTTTTATTGATCACTCGTGTTTCCCTATTGAAAGAAAACTACATGAGAATACTCAGTCTCAAGGGATAAAAAAATAAATAAAAATCAGTCGGTCAGTCCCTAAAAAGATCTAAGAGTTAAATAGAAGAGGGCAAGTACCTGTACTGTTGCTTTCTGTAGACACTTTGTATTGCTTTACTTTAGCAGGTAAGGCTTTGTTTCTTCCTCAATTTTTGGTTAGCTATTTTAAATTAATCCATACCTTCACACACCATAAATGTAAAAAATATAAATCAAATGTAAAAATATAAAATCACGTTTCATCAAACTGGTGACTGATTTAGACAAAACAGTTGTCGACTTGACTAGGGTGCACATAAGCTAAATTATTTCAATGAGTCACTATTTCGCTATTTCTTTTGAAGGTACTGTACTGTATTTTGAGCTGAAGTACTGTAGGGTCAGTACATTTTAATCGTTCTGGCAGTGTCAATATAGTTGTGTAATTGGGATTATTAAACATTAGCAGAAGCTAAAGTGCACCTAAACTGTCCTCCACATCTCATTGCAGACACTATTGATGTTTACTTAACTGTTGTCGGAACATGTAAATATCTGTCTCTGTCTCGTTTTGGTTTAAGCCTAAGAAGTGCCTGCAAGCAGCGTTTTTTTTTTTTTTTTTTTTTAAGGTTAACATTAAAGGCTTCTGACTGACTTTATTGGGAAAACATTCTTAAGGGCCATGACGCCATGGTTAGGCCAGTCGATAAGGTACCATCTGCATGAAAGATGTTCCCCGGGATTGATGTGAAGGGTCAGAGGTCACTAACATGCATGAAGTTGTTGAATACCTTGCTCAGACGTTTAGGATGTCTTGTTTTAGGCTTGTCAGTCTAAAGTCCAAACTTGTAAATAAAAGTATGTAACTTTAAAGTGGTGAGAATTCCTTTGGGTTTTTATAGTGGCCTGGTGGATGGTACACCGACTGATCAACTGGTACAGAAAGTGCTTTCTCCTGTAGTGCAAATCAAGAGCAGCTGGTCAGCAACTTCACATAGGAAAGTACACTACCACACATGTTTTGAACAGCTTAGAAAGGCCATCTGTCTGACACAAAATGCAACTTTATTTATTCACTCACAATACATGTTTAATAGCAAAGCTGTAATTTGGTATTCACTTCTCGACTAGTTAATGCACAGCCGCTCTGTTGCCTTCACAGTTAGTAACTAGTCTAGAACTCGCAGCACAATTTTAAAAAGAAAATTTAACAGTTAATTTACGCTTGATCTTTGCATTCTAAAGAAAGAATGGAGGTGGGGCAGAAGGACAAAGTGGGGTGTGTACACTTTCAGAGGGGGCTGATTTCATATACAGTATCTTAAATACCATCACTGACATGGGACTGCCCAACCCTTAAAAACTTAAACATACAATACAAATTCCTTAATGTATTATTTAGAGGTTTCATATATCTAGAATTGTCCTATCCTATTGTGATGAGAGTAAAGGACATTCTTTACTTCAAATTAGTGTCAGCATCTGGTGGTATGAGGTAATACAAACACATATGTGATTAGTCTTCTTGGGGCATTTGCATCAAGGGATGACATTCTATATTTATTCCATGAAATTAATTTAAACTCTGACAGTAAGCACTTACAAAAAAAAAAAAAAGTTATTTAGAAATGCTTAGCAGAGCTGTTTATATGAAGGTCCTCTCTTTAGCACAGGCTAGCTATATCAGAACAAGTGTCACAAATAGACTAAACTGAGGATGGATTTTCTACTATTTTACTTCCCTTTTATTGACTAGATTTTTTCCAATAGAATCATTTCCAATAGGCATGTACTAACAATGAATAGTAAAACCTAGTTTTGATCAACGGTCGTTGCAGTTGACATAAATGCCTACTAGTATACATTATTTCTGGTAAAACACATTGTTTTTCATTTGTTTTTCGGGGCACGAATAAGTCACCAAGCCTTGACAAGCATAAAATACCAAGTAATACCATAACAAATGCAATGGTGACAGCACGTTTGCTTTGCGAGTGAACTGGATTGCGAGTGAACCAGCTTTCAAAGCGAGAACTATTGCTCTTTGTTTATTCAGTAAATACATTCAGAATACAATTAGGAAGTAGTTTGAGATTTTAGTGAAATTTGATCAATCATGCCATACATTATAGCACACTTGTATTTTACACATGATATGTGCCACCATTTTCTTGTCCAGGTGACTTCTGTTATCTCTGGTATCAGTAAGGTGACATCTTATAGGGACAAAGGGGTAACATTCAAATTTCACACTGCCTTTGCTGAATGAAACACTTAATATAGAAAAGCTGAGCCACGAGAACTTGCTACCCGCAGGAGAATGCATGCAGGCCTCTGAGCTATTTCATCAAGTTTTCCTTTTGAACAGCACTTCGATAGATATGCACAGCAACAGAGTTATTGTGCTGCTGGAGTAGCTTTCCCCTCTGTTATTCAGAAGGACATGCGTTGGACAGGCCTGGATTGTTGACCTTGCCTTATAACCAGGTGTTTTTGCGTAAAATTTTAATGTGTGCCAGAAGAATCTATTGAGGTTATTATCGCTGCTATTTTAAACAAAATTAAATAATACAATTTTAAATAATAAAACATTTTCAGATATTTTAGCAGGCAGTACAGATGATTACTGTTCTGCAGAATAATCATAATTATCATAGTTTAACTACTTTTTGTTATGTTTTTGGGCCCCAGTGAGATTTCCTGTATTGCATCATCATCATCATCATCATCATCATAATAATAATAATAATAATAATAACAACAATATATATATATGAAAATATATGAAGATGATGAGAGTGAGTTTGTTTGTTACAGTAACAATAGCACTGTAGTGTAGTGCACTGTAGTGCCACGCAATTTGGGGTAGAACTGCTCTTTGAGAAATGCTGCAGCGTGATTGATCTTTGGGGCTTCACCAGTAATGATGTTTGGGTTCATGCTAAGCTTTTTACAAAAGAAATTTGATTATAATTTGCTTCAAAAAAAACCCCAATTCAGAGAGAGTCCACTCTGCAACAGACCTTGCTTAACGAATTGGAAGTACTTTCTTGCAGTTGTCTTAAATGAAGCTACACTGAAGACATGATTGTGACAAAAGCGCTAAAGTTACATTTTGGCTAACCCTATTTATGAGGTGTTAAGTGTTAACACACATGGAAGAAGTGGGTACAATTCTTGTGAGTTCTACCCATAGTGACCAGTTCATTTTTTTTTTTTTTTTTTTTACAACACTCGAAAAGAATCTTGTCTCCATTTTGACACTGGGCTAAAACAAAATACATCATAGAATGTCAATAGAATGTTCCCTAGGAACTTGCAAACATTAGCCTCTCAGTACTGGAAGAGAGGTGATATTGCTTTTTAGAGGTCTTCTATGATCTGTGGATGCTAGGTTCACTTGTTGTGCTGTTGGTAAATGACACCTGCTCTTCTTGTAGGCGACAACAGAGACTTCCAGGTGGAAACAAAGCCCAGCACCCTCAACAGCAGCAGCACCAACCACCACAACAGCCACTACAGCAACAACAGCTGCAGCACCAAGAGTATTCACAGAGCAACACTAAACACAACCGGGAGCATCCCCGGTCATACCAGGGACAGTCGTCACACCCTTCAGGGAGACAGGGCTCCTCGCACCATGGCTATAGCCAGAATCGCCGTTGGCACCACAACCAGAAGCACCAGCCAGCGCCCGGTGGTGGTAGTGAAAAGGACACCCCCAACAGAAACACCAAAGACACTGACAATGTGAGGACAGAGGAGCCCCCCTTGGCTGGCCTGTGGACTAAGCCAGAAGCAGAGTTGGACAACAGCCAACCAGAGGGGCCTGCCCCGGCAAACTCAGAGGTGAAACGCAAGAACAGCCTCACAGACGGACACAAAGTCAACTTGCTTCAGTCTTCCAAAGAGAGGCTGAGAAGGAGGCTAAAACAAAAGGTATTTCCATTGTTAGTTATTTTTTATTTTTTTTCAAATAAATAAGTGGTCTCTCCTTATTTTGCTCTCTGCTGACATAGGAAGGGGACCGTATGGAATATTTAATGTCATCGTGAGCTATTGTGAGTTAACTGTGTTTGTTAAATACCAGATGAACCATATAGCATTCTATGAAAAAAAATTCTGGTTAAAAAAAGACAAGGTTTTATGTAACAAGGTGTTTTGAAAAGGGTAGGGCAACCCTTTGGATTGTGGCTGTATTTAGTTAATGCAATGACACTTACATGCATCGGCTACAGCGCCCCCTATGTCCCATGGTTGTTGTCCTGGAATCTTCATTCCTGTCACGTGGCACCGCCATGATATTGTTCCAAAGCAGGTGTGCAAGGGGTCAACTGAACTTTTTGCTGTCATGTTAGTGTAAACCACATTGATGGAGAAAAGCTAACTTACTGGGTGATGATGCTTTAGGATGACAAACAACCTACGATATTTCCAAAAAAAAAAAAAAAATTGTGACATCACCAACTCTCAACCTAACACGTATTTCAGCAGTTGCTCTTTCATACCAGTGGGTATCAACTGAACATGACTAGAAAACTAAATCTGCTTTAGCATACTTTTTCACCAAACCTTTTTTTTTAAATGTTTCTTTCATTCATGCTTTGTCTGCTGCAACAATCACAGGATGAAGTCTTGGTGGAGACCACCAACCCTCAGAAGAACCGCATGGACAAGCTGATCGAGATCCTGAACAGCATGCGGAACAACAGCAGTGGCGTGGACTCCAAGCTCACTACATTTATGGAGGAGGCCCAGAACTCAACTAACTCGGAGGAAATGCTGTCCGAGATCGTCAAGACCATCTACCAAAAGGCTGCCACAGACCGCAGCTTTGCTTCTACTGCCGCCAAACTCTGCGACAAGATGGCCCTATTCATGGTTGAGGGGACCAAGTTCAGGAGTCTGCTGCTCAACATGCTGCAGGTATTTTAACTGATCTACTTGTTATCTGGGGGAAATTAGTTCAAGATATGCATGAACAGCAAATACAGCGGAAAGCCTCTATTCCATGTTCTGTAACCACTTGTGATCCATGAGAAAATATTGTCCCATGCTGTTCAAAACTAATTCCCTGTAGTAAGCCAAAAATGACTTCCATATTTCAGCTACATTTTGGTATGACCATTAACCTTCCACCCTATGCACAACATCTCAACAGACATACTCTAAAGAATGTTGTTGCATAATAACAGCTGTCTTTCTGTGGTATTGTGGTCTTTTTCTTTTCAATAGCTGTAATACACTGCATGTAATGTACAACAGGTCGCAGGTCCCCTTCTTTTATAAAATAACAGATCCTCTAATGTGAACAATTGAGATCAGAAACACCTCAAACCACTCCATTGCAATATGTGCTGATATTTTTACTGGACACACAATGGTAACAAAACTGTACTTGTTTTAGTTGATTGTGGTATTTACAGCTATGGCCAAAAGTTTGACATCACCTAAAATTTTAGGAATGAAACTTCATTTAAAAAAATAAAATATAGGAACATAATTTAGATCTTTCATTTAACATCATATAATCGAAGAAACTGCAAACTGATATTGCAAAAGTCTACTGGAAGCCATAATAGTAATTAGTCTTCTCATTTCCAGCCGGTGGCTGGCTAAATTCCACAATTCATTATGTATGTAAGTCGAGTAAAACATTCCTTCTCTGAAGGCATTCGGTTTCTGGGCTTCTGTTTCCATGGACACCGTGAATGGACCAGTCAGTTGCAAGCTTACAAGTGATGTTGGAACGCTGAACTGTACAAGCATATTATACTTGAGTCTAATTTTAGAGCAGACTTATGACCAGAGAGCATAGGAATCCGCTTGCTGCGGAATAACACAAAAAACGCAGATTTTCTATGACAACACGGAAAAACACGGATTTTATGTTTTCTAAGACTTGTTAGTTGTATACTTGGGTAGGGGCAAAAAACATGCAAGACATTTTTTGTTTGTTTCATAATAACCAAATCAATACACATATCATATATAAACATAAACACAGGAAACTGCTTAAATTTACATAAATATACCTGTCTAATAAAACTGCTTCCGGAATTCAAGTTCAGTTTACTTCAGTATTCAAAGCTGTTCAAAGATGCTGAAAACAATAAAAACCACCCTAAAGATCAGGTCAAGGAGTTGGCGAGGACGAATTTCACGTCAATGGTAATGTGCTGTTACACTCGTAGGTAGACCATTGTGAACACATTGGAAGCGATAAACATAAATTGAATGCAAGGAAACGTAAACAAGATGAGGCCGAAACAGCAGGGCCACGGAAAATCATCTTACAACCGCCAAAGAACAGCAGGAAACTTTCAGATTTTGTCAAAATGTGTGTAAAAGCCGACATTCCTCTGTACACGGTTGATCAACCGTCATTTTTTTTACAACAGGGAACTATTTGTAATATTTGAAGTTTTAAAAAAAAAAGTATTCTAGCGATCTCGGTTAACGCAGGCAGGCGCATTACACAGGGCGAGGCAATCCACACACAGGCGAACGGTGAGCGCGAACCCAGGACCTCTCTCACTAAAGCATAGTCGTACAAAAGAGCTGGCTCCTGTGCAAGCGTTTATGTCTTTGTTTGTGATTACGTCACCTACCAGCCCAGCTACTGCCTTCGCCAGTGCACGATACATTCTCCCCTGCTAGCCTCAAGTATGCCCGGACTTGCTCACCAGCCTACAAATAAGGCTGTACAAAAGAGTCCGATATACGCTCTATGTAAAGGAGCCGACTCCTTTGTACAGCGCCTGGGTGTATTTTATTTAAGTGCTTTGTTTTGCTGATTTAGCTTTTTATTAAACTAAAAATATCACTATATGAGCTACAAGATGTACCAGTCAGATCTTTTTTCTGTATAATCAAACTATGGTCGACTAATATTACTGACAGTTTAGCCACAAAATGAAGTTTTGTTTGTTTTGTTTTGTTTGTTTTTTTTTTTTTTTTTTTTATAATATGCATAGGAAATAATGGAATACATGAAAAAATAGAAATAAAATACAGCTTATTGCATACCTTTTCTGTATATCAATTTGCTACCAATTGATACTGCTTCTTTAATTTAGAAGTTGCTTCACATTTTTCTCTTCTGTCTCACTTGGTATTATGCTATCTATATAATGTGACATTTTTTTTTGTGCCTGAAATATAATTTCTATTTCATTTGTGTCTGGCTCTGTCTTTCACCACGTTTTTTCTGTGTGTAATTATTGCAAAACCAAGTGGAGTTTGCTTAAATATGTGGACTTTAAAATTGACTGTGTGCTAAGACAAGTTTGTGATTTTAAAATTCTTATATAAATACATTATGTTGTAATTACTTTTCATACACACAAATAACTTTTACTTGCTCTTTAAATTTCAACACCTAAAATAATAAAAGTTACACTTATGTTGAATTTTGGGCCCCTATTAAGGCACATATTTAGGTCCTGGATATGCAGGATTTAGACCCCTGCAAAACCCTGAAATTAGTTTTTGGTAGGGGGGGTGTTGCCACTTGCACCCGCTCAGGAGGAGGACCCCCATACCCCTCTGCCTTCTACTTGGGATTTCTGACCTCCTACTTTAAATGAAAATGAAAACACTGGTAATACAGTATTCATGTTAGATTTTGAAATGTCATATTTTTACATTTTTGTACAATTTTTGTTAAATATATGGATAACTATAAAGCGCTATGTAATTGGATATGTCAAAGTAAGATTGTTCAGCAGATTTACTTAAACTTTATGAAGCAAAATGTGTTAATTCTGTAGGGTGATGCAAAACCTACTGGTACTTCTCTAGTGCTCTGTCATCTCTAGATTTTAAAATAAATACACAATGAGCAAGACCTTTTCCGTAATTTCATAATTTGGTCATATCCTCGTGTAAATTGCCATTGAAAATGGACCTCAAAACATTCACTAGACACATGGCTTTAACTTGCCTTTATTTTATAGTGAAAGTCCCATTGTAAATTACTTAAGTACATGAATGTTGTGGGGGGGGGGGGGGGGGTCCGTTTTTTTTCTTTCTTGAAACTAATAATATCAGTTTCCAAAGATTTAGATTTAAATGTGTAAGTACAATACAATTAAATTTGATGCATATGTTCACCTTTTCACTGTTCTTTAGTCAAAATGTCATGTCCTCTGTTCTGTTCTTGGACTTACCCGATATAGTGACAGGAGGGATTTGGACTGACAGCAAAGATTTTATGCCACCATACAAAGTAACCGAGTCAACGAGGAACCACGTGTGTGCTGTGAAACCTGCCCGTAAAGAGGTGCGCTTTTGGAAAATATTTGTAATAAGGAAATATAAGTAATATAAAGCTTCATGATATAAACCAAAAAAAACAACAAATCTTATTTTATGTAACAGTTAAAACATCTTGTGTTGAAAACCTGTTTCATGTTCAACACTACTGCCTGAATACCTTTAACTTTAATGGATCTGTGACGAAATGCCCGCCCCTGTGTGTATTTTCTGTTATGTTGTGTGTGGTGTGTTAAATGTTGGTGTATAGTCATTGGTACACGGGATATAAACGGGCCTGTGTAACACAAGTGTTTAAAATGTATATTTGTATTTAGGCACAAGGATTGCACAGCACTTCCCGTGCAAGTAAAAGGTAATAATATGTGAGCACGGGGAATTGCACTTTATTAATTCACGTGCCGTTGTACCAAGACTCCAGTTGAATGATTGATTAGCAATCGAGTCTTGGTACAGCTGCATAAAAGCAGCATGTTTTCACCCACTCGGGGTTGGGTGTTCGGTGAGTGGAGAACCGGATAGGAGATGGAGATAAAAATAATCAGAATAATAGTAATCGTTAAAAAATAGAAACTCACCGTGTTTGTTTGTTAGTCAATTGTTTGTTTTGTTTAGTCCGTTTTGTTTGTTTATTTATTTTGGCGAATGTGCCGCGTCCTGTTTTTGTATTGTTACCAATGTTTATTTTCTGTCTCTTCTGTTAATTTATTAAATGCTGAGCGAAAAAGATTCGCTCAGCTTCCCCAAACTCCACCTCTCTCTTTGTTTATTTTCCTGCTTCTGGTCTGACGCCACCCACTCCGGCCGTCTCTGTGACAGATCTCATTTGGAATCTATCTTGAATTCATTCAGATCTAACGACTGAATGGCTGGGTGGGTTGCACCGTTATGCCACAGCTTGATATGAGTAATTTCCCAAATCCAGATGTTTTAATGTAGGTATTACTTCTGCTTTCTTTTCCACACACTCTGCTTGATATATAAACAGAACTATGTGAATCGTGGCTCGTTGTTTATTCGACCGTCCTCATTTGAGGAATAACCACACAACAGGATGAATATGGATTGGAATATCCTTGGTATCCCCTGCTTGTGATACACAAGGATAAATCGAGGGTGGTCCTCACTACATATGTCAGATTTTTTGATTGCTGTATAGCCTCAAGGAGATGCGTGTCACATAATTGTGTTCCATTAAATGTAAAGTTTAATATCAGAACATGGGGAAGAAGGGTGCTTTTGATGCCTACCCTTCTTACAGGAGTTTTATCAGTGCATTTCCTGCTACAAGTGGAGTAAAACAATTACATAAAAAGGCACTCCTATCTGATTCAAAGCCAGACAAAGTATATCTCTTTCCATAAACACAACTCATGCCAAGCCAAAGCAAGACTGTATCAGATGGTATCCACACTGTTGATAAATTCAGCCCTTTTTTTGTTTTCTTGCTATGTATTCATCTATAAGACAGTTGCAGCCCAGTGAACAAAGTTTTATTAGACAAATTGTATGCATATTTTCGAGTTTGAAAAGCAATTTTATAGCTGACAAGACCATGAATTGCCTGTGTAGTCTATTTTTTTTTTCTTTTTTTCATTTTTGAAATAACAGCCAGATTAGTATTCGTTGCATGGGACCTTTCCTTATACAATTTTCAGAATCTTTGTTGAATGTTCCTGCTGTGTTTGTTTCATTTATACTTTTGTATTATTTGTCATGGTGTCTGAGTTTACAGTTGCAGTGTTTTGCCCCTATAATTCTACTCATTTGTGAAGGAACAAACTTGACTTTGGCCTGAAGCAAAGTACATTTTCTGTGCACTGCCAGCCCTGAGCTTCATGATTTAAGCAAATGGATGCCAATTGTCCTAGAGGTAGTTTTCAAAATGTTGTCTGTTTTCCCCACAAAGTTTCAAGTAATAAAAGCATACAGTAGCAAAGTGTAATAAAGCACAGTGAAAGCTTGCTTTGCTAATACATAGGTAAGCATTGTAAAGAAAAGCAAGTATGGTAAAGCATATTAATAAATATGGCAATCCAGGAGACACTATGGAAAATGCATAGTATAACCATGGGAAAGCTGCAAAAGTACAATGCAAAAATACTGTGGTAAACTTTTATAAGAGTCCAGCCTACAGTTATACCATCTGCTTGGATTCTGGTTTCTTCATACCTCAGAAGCTTGGCAGTGTTTGTCCTGTTGAAGTAATGTTGGTGACTGTAAGGGGCACTGTACCCTCTAAGCCAATGCCAAGATTGTTGTTAGGATTCAGTTAACTGGGGACCACACTGAACAGGCTTTGTTTTGACTGACCTGTTTTTTAATAAATACCAGATACTAATCAAGAGAGGTCTTCAGACTGTTGAGACTAAGAGTGGCCTTTTCGAGCACTTGGGTGAAGTTTACTGTATTTCAGCTTCTCTGTACAGTAGAATTAGTGGCACCCTGGAACCAACTCCTCACACCATTGCAGCGCAAAATACATCAAGGGGTTGATTTACTGTTAAAATGTACTGGGATGTGTGATTGTCTCTGTTTTATATGTGGCTCTAAGTCTATACATTTCTGTGAGTGTGGTTTCACAACGAACATACCGAGGCCGATCGTTAATAAGTTTAGCTAATATAATCAAAATATTTTTCCTCATGTTTTTAAACATCACAGTAAATAACCATTCATTCTTAGAAGCTGTGCAGTTAGTATGCAATTAACTGACAATATTGATTAAACAAGCATGTCAGTGACATGCATCCCCTATCATAGCTGTAAATTCAAAATGAAAACATGAAAAAGGTGAAATCATTATAACCTGTATCCACTAAGGTATGCTTAAAATATGACTTTGTTTATCTTTTTATAAGGAAGCCCTTTATACTGTGGAACTGGTTATAAGGCGGTACGTTCATGGCTCCCATTTGCGCCATAATGCCATTATACTAACAGTAGTAGTCTACTTAATATATATAATATATATAAATATATACTTAATATATATATACTCGAATTTAAGTCACACTTTTGGGCCAAAATGAAAGTTCAAATTCTGGGGGGAGTGACTTGGATTGGAGGTTTTTAGTTAGGGTACCAATTTACATTTGCACGTGTCAATTATTCTGCTGCTATTCAGTACTGCCCACTACAGTAATTACTCTTGGTACAGTACCCGTGTATTAAAATGGCTGCACAGTGAACTTCATGAACATTTTTTAATGCAGCTTTTACAAAAAAAGTAATTTTGTTTGCTGAAGAAATGAGAAACGACGGTATGTGAGATGTGTCAGAAGATGGAGACGCAAACTAAAGGCTATGTAATACTATAATATTACCAGTATAGTAGATGTTGAAATGATCAACACGGGTCCCGCTTCAAAATGAACAATCATTTGTTTATATATTTTTCTTTCTCTATCTGGAGGAGCACAAGAAAACAGGGACACTAAGGTATGTATTGCTTAATGGCAGATTCTCCATCGCTCACTGATTCTCTAACTTGCTCACTGTTATTATGGTCTGTGTCTGGTTTAACTAGAGGAACCCCACTAGCGTAAACGCCAAAGTCCTAACTCAAACCTAAAATTAATTACATATTTCTGTCTTGCACTAATTTTGCTTGTGAACAGGACAGAGTCACGTTGGCCAAATTAAACAAACGAGGACAATAAAGCAGACTGAAATAAAGTTAAAGGTAATTTACACTTTCCCAACTACCATAAACTGCAATGACTGTTGTTCATTACTGAAAGTACGGTACTGTATATATTTTTTTTTCTCATTTGCATTTGTAATATAGTAGGTGACGTACTCTGATGCTTCAGTGTACCGTGATAGTGTTCCCTGCCGGCACCTAGAAATTAAAAGTAATTTAACCATTAATTATTGTGTTTTTTTCATTTAAGAGTTAAATGTGACTTGCATTCAGGGTCTTTTTTTTTTTTGGTGTCCGTATTTGGGGGTGCGACTTGAATTCGGGTAAACACAGTATATAGATTCCACACAACATGCCCTTATCTTTCAAAATCCCTGCTGCTTCTAATACAGGATATGGCTGCTGATGCTTCAGCAGAGTCGTAGCCTAAACACTTTGGAAACAGAGATGGTAATTGGAGAAACGAATGCACTGTTTTACATTGGCTGGATTAAAAAAAAAAGTCATCTTGCCCCAGGCTGTTATGAATCAGAATGTTTCACAAGGTTGTTTGTGTCCTCTGTTTTGTCTTGTGAGTGACAGAAATGGCAATATTGTGTGGGGCGATGAGACACTGCCACTAACATCTGAGGATGCCAGGTTCAGATTCAGTTTAGGTCCCATGTAAAATCATCTCGGTTTGACATTGACCTTTCGTTTAACATAAGCACTAAAATAAATTATACTTGTACTACAGTGGTCTCATACATTCATAATGCATACTTTATTCATACAAATCCAACCTTATTCTATATAATTCTAAAACTACAAAGGTTAAAACCTATTTGAATGTTGTGCTTCTACGGGGCGGCTTTTTTAAAAGAAAAATATAATAAGTAAATCAAAGTTGACAGCAGAGCAGTGAAACCTGGTACGTATACTATGTGGGCAGCTAGGTTATAGGACTACCAACATGAGTCATGCAAAACCTATGTGTTGTTAATTACCTTGTCATGGCTACTATAACTCTCAAACAGGTCGTCCATCCTTGTTGTGATAGCCTTTAAACAACAGATTACTTCCAGAGACTCACGCAAAACTTCGACAGCCCCTCAGTACATTACAACCCCTAATACTACAAATCAACTGTTACAAAACTCATTCAATCAACAGAATTAGGCAAACTACCATTACCAACTGTAAAGTAAACACTAACACAGCTGCACAAACAAGCACGGCTTAAAAGGGACATCTTACGCAAATGTACACACAAACATAGACCATACAAGTATAGCAACCGAGACGAAATTAATCTTTAAAACCGCAAACTCACTTCAGAACATGTAGGTACACGGGAGGCACCAGAAAGTCATTGTAAAGTAAAGAAAGCGGCACACTCATTTAGGTATTGTGAACCCTTTTGCAAATAAACAACGATGTAGAAACATCTGCTTCAAGTTTTTGAGTAATTTAATTTTGCAGGTTTGTGGTCATGCATGATCATTTTTAATTTCAGTTTTGATTTGTTCCCATTTTCAGTTTTATAAAGTCTTAAAACAAACCTACAAAAGTGTTTTTTTTTTTTTTTTTTTGTTGGTTTTTTGTAGTTTTTATTTCTGATTAGAACATACCCTTTGGTATTGGTATTAATATTGTTCAACAGCCAACAATATGCAGGGCACCAGATAAAGAAAGCAGGCTACAATCGTAATGGAACCGATATGAATTCAGCCTGGGACAGTCAGTCTCACCTGATAACAGTTGTTTAAAGGGTAAATCCATCATATCACAGGAAAAAAAAATACTCACAAGCCCCTAGGTTGTTACATTTTTTTCCCCATGACAACTGCACATTGTTTTCCGTTGAGACAAAAAAAGGGCTATTAAGATTATGTGCTGTCACAAAACTGCCAGACTCGACAGAGAACTGGATTGATCACAGTATTTGGTTTGGGTTCAAGAGCAATGGATTTGGTGGTGGTCGCAGAAAAAATCCAACAAAAACCTAAGGTGGTGCTAGGCAGGCTTAAGGCATGTCCTTTTGGGACAATGTAGTAAACTTGTGTGTGTGTGTGTGTGTGTATGTATATATATATATATATATATATATATATATATATATATATATATATATATATATATATATATATATATATATATAATATAGCTTGCTTCCAAGCTATCATCTTTTAAAAGCACTAAAACTCATGACAAACAACATAAATACTTCTATTACTTCTTATTTGGAACAAAATACACTAAAGAGTTTGGGAAATCCTAGAATGTCTGAAGGGGGTGAAATAAAAATAAGTATTTCGCCATGATTTAACCCTTTGCAGCGAGGTCTGCATGCACACAACTCTTCTGTGTTCAGGTGTCTTTGTACAGTTCTTTCGTGCACTATTATGCCTGGTGCTTGTTGGCTGTTAATCTGGGATTTTTTTTTTAGCTGCTTGGACAATTCTCCTACCTGCTGTACCAGTAATTCAGTTGAACTGATCTTGTGGTACTTCTTGGTTATTGCTGTGATTGTGCCATTTCCATTGTTGTAGCTTGCTATGGGTGCTTTTCTCAAACATGAATCCAACTCCTTTGTCTTGACCATAATCTGCTTTGTTGCCAAATGTTTTTCTTCAATAGATGATGGAAATAATTACCCCTTTTCTGTCTATTGACTTTATAATGCAGCTTAATTACTGTGTAATAGTTTTCAGTCAATTATATTAAGTATAGGATGTCAATGCTTTTGTCTGCAACCTGTGTGTGTGTGTCACTATATATATATATATATATATATATATATATATATATATATATATATATATATATATATATATATATATATATAGACACATATAGACACACACAAAAGCATTGACATCCTATACTTAATATAATTATATAACTGACTTTTGAATATATATATATATATATATATCTATAGATATTATCTATATATATATATATATATATTATATCTATATAATAATACTGTGTGTGTGTGAATGGAGGAGTTGTGCTCATTAATGGGGTTAAGAGAATGAAGTAGCTTCAGTTTAGAACTCTGGAGGCCCTGAGCTGATTTCTGTGTCTATACTGGCTGCCCATGCAGAAACATTAAGGCCTCCAGTTCATGTCCTGTTTACTTATATACAATCCTTCTCAAGTGCAGGTTTTAATCTGGAAGAGCAAGAAACTGCTGTAGCTCTCAATCATCTGAAGCCTGTGTGGTTTTACTTTTCATGGGTGAAGGCTCATTGCCATAGAAATGAGAAATCAAACAAACACAGAAATTGCCCTTCGTCTCCCTCCCCACTGTGACCTCCTTTCTGTGGTTAAGCACGGCTGTCTGCACTGTTACAGTTTCACAGCTCTCTGCAAACCAGTGCTGGTGTCTATTAGGAAGTAAGCGTGAGACTTGTCACATCGTAATTCTGTCTTCCTCCCGAGCATCAGACTGAACTTCCTCTTGTCTGGCACCAGTTGGGTGTGTTCACACCACCTTGCAAAGTTGTCCTCCATGCTCTCATGTGGGTTTAGGCAGCATGTAGCAGCTGCGATCAGCATAGTGTGGCAGAAGTTTTATCATCTTTTGTGATCTATTTCTCTGGGGCAGATTAGAATTTACTTTTAAGTTCAGACCAGTTTTTTTTTTTTTTTTTTTTTTTGTGCAGGTACAAACAAACTGGTAATGTTCCCGAATAAGCAAGAAACAACTATTTTATCATCATCTTATTTTTAAGCATAATATTTTTCCATACTGAACTTACAATCTCTTTATGGCTTCCCTACTCTTAGGTCACCTTAACTTATTTATTTAAGAATTATTTTGACAGTTATCTTGCTCACCATTAGAAACCCTTTTCAGTCAGTTTCAATTAGGAGACAGACTGAACACCCCCTCTGTTAAAGACTTTTTGTTTGTTTTTTCGTTCCTTTTGGGAGGTGAAATAGAGGTATTGCACTGTGTTTTGCAAGCAAGTACAGGAAAGACCTCCTTTATGTCCCTTATAACATTATCTAGTTTAAGCTGTAGTTTTACATTTTATCAAGGTTATTTTGCGTGAAATTATAACTTAATGCTGTGAACTCGTATGTATTTTTAGATTCAATTATCATCTCTAATCCCCCTATCAACTTTGATACAAATCTTTTTATCAGCATGGAAGCTCAATTGCTGGGCTTTGAGTTACTATGCTCTGGTAGACTCACCAGTTTAATTATGAGTGTAGAGACAGCTGCTGTTTTTAAGGTTAGGCTTAAGACTTGTTTTGCTGAAATCTGCTTCTGTTATTACCACAGTTGTGTTTGGGGGGGGGGGGGGTCTGCCCTCCTAATATTCCTCTATATTAGGGTTGTTTATTGCAATAACTTATCATTTCAAGTTCCAAGTACTGAGAGATTAAATAGAAGTAGTATTGTAGTAGAACAACATGGCTTTGTGTCAGCAGATCATGTACACACAGGTAATGCCAGGTAAGACAGAGGTCATCCTCCCACTCAGGGAAATGGGGAAATGTTCATTCTGGGCTGTATAACTTACTGTTAAAATAATGTAAGAGTACACTATTTTAAGATACTCCTGCTCCTTTCCATGAAGCAGAACTCTGTTCATACATAAGGAGCTAAAGTCAAAACAATAGTTGTTTTTATTGACTTGAATTTGACTGAAGCTCTGCCAGACTGAATGTGTACATTGTGGTCAAGGTGGTTTCTTAGGTACGTGATGTGTTTTTTTTGTTTGTTTAGTTTTGTTTTCTCCTCGCTTTTCGGTGTGTATATTTTCTTTTTTATGCAAGAAGCAGCTCTTGCAGATTTTGAGTTGGGTCTCTTGCTGTTGCTGTTTTCAGGATGTGGTGAGGCGGCAAGCCGGCAGAGGGAATTGTATAGGGGAAGTGGAAGGAAAAATGATGGCAAAAAAATACATAGTTTGGAACCTGTAGCACACCCATACTTGATATTTTCATTTCATGACTTAACTTTTGTACTGTGTAGCAAAAACAGTGTCATGTTTTCTCAGAAACAATGTCACACAATGATTTTTGAGCATCATCCATAACTTTAAAACTAAAAGAAACTGGACTTCGTTGGAGTTTGTATCTCCAGTAAAATAAAAGGTGAAAGATAGTTCATCTTCAGGAAAAAAAAATGGCACAAAATCATACCCCTTTCAGAGATAGGAAAGTGATTTGATTTTTAAATATAATATAAACCAAAAGGTATGCTACGCAAGAGCTATAGATTAGGAGAGAAGATATTCATACAGGGTGTCTCCCAAAGCTGTGTTGGCTTGAAAACCGAACATGGCTTTCAGGTAGGATTCTTCTGATTCACAGATGGAGTTTCCTCGTCAAAACATACAGTAGGAATTTGTTTCCCAGTAAAAAATATTTTACATGCAGTAAACATGATGAAAAAGTAGAAGTATTAATGGAGTTTTAAAATGTAAACCAGGGAGAAGGGACAGCCCCCAACATACAACACTTCACTTATCATCCAGAAACTTATAATAACGTTGCCTCCCCCCATTCCGCTCTTTTGAGTTTAAAGGAACAGCCTACACAAAATGTGAAAAAAGCATACATATAGTCAAAAACATTATAAACTTAAGAAAGCCAGTTATTGGAATAAACCCACATTTAGGTGTTCAAAGATACATTTGTAAAAAAAAAATATATATATATATATATATATATATATATATATATATATATATATATATATATATATATATATATATATATATATATATAGTATTAAATATATACTATATTATTAGTGCTAATACTTTTTCATACTTTAAACCAAAAAAATATGCGGAAGCCATAACCAATATCATATTTGAGTAATGTATGTTCATTTTTGTTGAATCGTGAAATTCACATTCATTTTTCTTATTTCTGACAAATTTGCAGCAGGGAATTACATGTTTTGTTTTCCCTAAAGGTTGGTTTAGAAGCTGAATTGTTTTAATTCTTCACAGACGAGCTGGTGGAAATGTCTGGGTATTGTTTTCACAGGCTTAGTCAGAACTAGAACAGAAGATAATACCTCACCAATCTATGAGCTAGAACCAAAATATTCCCCTCCCTAAAAGTTATAAAAAATAATAGAGGGCAAGAAATGCAGATTTGTTATGTATTAAATGATAAATTAGGTGTTGTGTTGAAAAAAAAAATCTCTAAAGGCTAAATATTTTGCTTTGCTAAGCAATCAAAATGAGTCACTGGATCTTCCTCCCTTGTGAAATGTGGTCCATATAAGAGAACTCCCGTGCAATTTTCCATGTCTGAAAAACTTGACACTAATGGCTCCCTATATTAAGTGACATGAGAGACTGAACAATCTCCTATTAAACCCATTACAAACTGACCCCTGCTGGTCAGTGTTGCGGCAGGTTGCCAGTTCACAGGGAGCAGACCTGTACTTGAAGGCTGCATTCACACTGGGTCAGTTTTGAAACAGACTTGGTCTGGTTTGAAACAATATATCAGTGTGCTTGCTGTTCACACTAATCTGCGAGCAAAGGGACCAAGTTGGTTTGGATGCAAGTTTTTGTGGCTCTTTTTGCATTTTTTTCAGGACTGAGTTTGTTTGTGTTCACAGTGCAGTTTGCAAGTACCCTTGGTTTGTTTATTCACACATGCCAACAATCCCTATATAGTCGGGACAGTCCCGATTTCTGTCCCGATGCATAGGAATTTTTTATTTTTTTTGGTGAACAAAAAATAAGCAAACACTTTTGTACTATGTTGAATGCTGCACTACGAGTTAGTTTGGAAAGCAGTTAACACTGAAAATATGAAGGTTGCTTCTGGGAGTTTCCGAATGTTGTGTTTTTTTTGTTTGTTTTTAAGACTAACACTTCCTGAGTGCAAGTTTTTTAAATATATATTGCTCAAGAATAATAAAAAAGTAACATTCTGAATGTATCCCTTTGGCTTGCCATCTCTCTGCCCATCACTGCTTTTCATGTGACAGAAGCGTTTTCGATGCCTGTGAAGTAGAATGCAGTGAACTAGAAGTGACGCATTGAAAATTCTACCTATATAAGATATTATTGACCTCAAGTTTTGAGTAACTGTGGTTGGAGTCGTCATGGAAACCAGTGGAAATGGATGAAATCACCACTATCTTAGGTTCATTGAAGAAGTGCAAGAAGCAACACAGTCATTTTAAATAAGCAAATGGCAACAATTTTTTGTATATAAGTGAATGACAATATCTGTGTCTGCTTAAACAGTAAATGTTATTGCATTGAACTAAGTTGGTGGTTGTCTCCTGTGTGTGTGGCTGTGTTGCAGAGGGACTTCACACAGCGGGAGGGGCTGCAGCAGTCGGACGTGGAGCGCTGGCTCGGCTTCATTACCTTCCTCTGCGAGGTGTTCGGCACCATGAGGAGCAGCGCTGGGGAGCCCTTCAGAGTCCTTGTGTGTCCCATCTATACCTGTCTCAGGGAGGTGAGTGCCTGGGATTCTTCTAACACTGGCACTATATTGGGATGCATGGAAATTAGATTTCTGGTGGTTCAGATGGCAAAAGAGATACCTCTTTTATTCTATTTCAAGGTACTTAGTAACTGACACATACATCTAGCTACACATGTATTGCTGTAAAAACCCAGGGGCTGAGTGGGTTAGAGGATTGACAATGAGATATGAAACCTTTCAACTCGGTCAGCAGTTAATGTCCACCTAATGCAAGTAACTTGTGGAATTAGGCAACTGTTAAAGTTTATACTCGGTCATTGCAACCTGGTGGTTGTGGTAATTGTCAGCCTAGTTATTACTGGACTGGTATCCATGTGAAAAAATGAACAATACTGCTGACAGTCTTTCAGTGATGTTAACAATCTGATGAGGATGGAGTCTACGCTCTCACCAAGGCAGGAGCTGTGGATTCCTTCAGTTTCCAGGGCTGTCCATTCCTGAATGATGTGTGTGTCTGTATATAAAAAATCAGAAGTAACATTTACACTGCTGTGCTACAGGGCATGCATTATATACAGCTTTTAGATATTTTCGTGCTATTGCAGATACATGATGAAAACGTATGTTAACAATGCTTCCATCGTGTAGAAACCACACACAGAATATCCAGTCCTACTTCCAGCATACATTTGGCAGGCACACAGGACATCCCCCATTCCTCCACATTAAACAAACCTAATTTATCACACTCCCCTGCAGAGATCCTACTGCTCCAGTGCTAATCACAGACTTTAAGAAGAGCCAAATGCCCTGGGTTATTTGCATTATTCCAGCACCTGCCATTACTGTTTTGATTATTTCTTTTATTAGGTTTATATCTCATAGTATCAAAGCACCACCAAGCTTCAGTGTATTTGTAGAGAGGAGTGGAGTCTCTCTACTCTTGGATGTCCAGAGCATAATTCAAAACTGACCACTCAAAAACTAATAAACTTAATATTTTGTAGTCTAATATACCAATATATATATAATATATGTAATATGCTGAGACTTTTGAATTAGTTATCATAGGATAGTCTTAATTGATAAACAGGTGCATTGTAGACTACCAAAGTGCTTTCTATGTGTAGTGGAATACAGTATTCATCAGTCGACAGCAGGCGCTTTGTGTGCTTCAGTAGCTTGGAAATCTTAAGCTTACCCATAAAGGAACCTATCATATGGCAAATATAACATCTATTCCGAGTATTGCAATCAGAAAGCCAGCAATCAAGGAACTGAAATAATTGACCATTGAGGCTGGAAAAGCATGAGGTAAAGCTTTGGCATCATAGATACCTTTGGTTTCAATCTAGGTTTTAGGTGCTAAAAGCAAATATTGCAGTAATAAAGCTGGTAAAGTAGGACTAATTTCACTTCTCTGTAACAGTTTTTTGGGGTTTTTTTTTTTTTTTGGTTTTTGAGCTCCATATGCATTAGATTTTACATGTAAGTCTGTTTCACATGAACACGCTAGTGAACCAGTAACCACCTTGCTGGTCATAATAGTAGCTGTTTCGCAAGGTATATTCCTGGTATACAGATTTTCTAAGGAAGTGATTGCTTACTACTGTCTGATTGTCTAGAACTTCTCCCCAGCATGCTGCAGATTGAGAGATTTTACGGTTTACCATGTAAACAGTTAATTTACCAAACCTGTGCTAAATTTACCATTCTCATTCAACGTGCCCTCGCTTCAGTTGTTATGGCTGTCTTTGTTTCCTTTAGCCTTTAAATTACAGCCCTCAAATATGCATAGTAAACACAAAACAATAAAACACATTAAACAAAAAACTGCAAACTACATGAGAAGATCAATCTTGTAGTGTTCACACAGCTTAAAGTCTTACATATTTTTTTATGGAAATTAAGATAAATAGCTTTGTATACCCCAATGGGATATTTGCTGTGCCTACATGAGCTGCATAATGTGTGCAAGGTTAACCCTAGCAGTGATTGTTTCATGCTTCAAGGTTATGGTTTCCATGGCTTTTTTCTTATATAATTTAGTATCAAAAGTCAACCGGTACTGTACACATGTGGCCAAACGTTTTGCATCACATAATAAAATTAACACATTGTGTTTCATAAGATTGAATGAAACCTGTTAGGGCTGCTAAGGTTAAATTCCTCATTGTATACATCGACGTAAATACTTAATAATCAATTCAATAATTACATTTTTGTAACGCTCATAGTTGATAACATTATTTAGTTTATCAGTGTAATCAATGTATTTAATCATTATTATTTAAGTTTGTCAATGAAAATGCACGAACACCCTGCCTTGCTATTTGTAGTTTTTCTGCCAGACAAGCAGTGGCTGTGCGCCTTTCTTTTCTTTCTCGTGTTAACTAGCATCTGATTTGCTAGTCCCATCCTACCAGCGAATCCCTTTGTAATCTCTTTGTAAATACGCCCCTCCTGTGTGTTCGATGTAAACAAAAAGCACGTTGCCTAGAATCCAGAGGAGGATGTAAACAAAAAGCACGTTGCCTAGAATCCAGAGCAGGATGACAGGCTTGTATTCCTGGCAAACAGACTGAAAATCAATTGTGCACATTGAAGAAAACTGACTGTATAGTTTGCGCATCATTGGAGTTTAAAAATGAACTGCTATATAATTCATATTTAATAATATTCAATAACGTTAATAAACAAAATAAGCGATCAGTGATGTTAAACAGAATTGTGGAGTAACGACCAGCTTGACCCATATAGCGGGTATGCATGTTATGGTAAGTAAATCAGTTTAGTTGTATGATGACGGTGATAATGATGTTTTAGGCAGGGATTTCCGCATTGTGTTTCATAGATGCAATGTGTGATGCTGTAGCATGTGGTGTGTTTTTTTTGTTGTGTATTTTTTTAATATATATATATATATATATATATATATATATATATATATATATATATATATATATATATATATATATATATATATATTTGTATTTATTTATTATTATTAGGTCTCTATCCTAAAATTCTAGTTGATGCAAAACTTTTGGTTATAGCTGTACAGAATTGCTGCCATAGAAAAGGATACAGGCCTCAGTGTTTCACAAGACGTGGTTATAGTATGCGTACACATATACTGGGTCTGTAGCAGTCTTCGGTCATCGAGACCAGTCCTCAGCCTCAAGCCCGGTTTGAGGACATTTTTTCAGATCTAGTCCTTGACCTTGGCCTCGGGTGTCTTCGGCCCGAGGACTTGTGTGTTTAAAACTGGCCACGTGTAATTGCTCATACTGATAACTGATTGCTATTTTTTTTTTTTTTTTAATGAATGTTTTCCAAAAATGTTATTGTGAGTTAGATTTAATTTGTCAGTTTTGTTTCAAAGTGTTTGGCAGTGTACTGCAACGCGCACAAGCTTTATTCACTGTAGCTAATCGGCGCACAGTATTTAGAAGAGAAAAAAAAACAAAAAAAAAAACAAAAAAAAAACTGCGACACTGACTGGGCATAACCAATGAACTTTTATTTGTGCTACAGTCATTTACAACTATTTTCCCGCTCTGGAAATGCCAAACTGGACTCACGGACACTTATAAATTATCTAAGTTATTTGTAAGTTCTTATCTTTTGATAATGGCCACTGAACCAAAAATTGTTAAATATGCATATCACATTTCTCCATCGAAAGCAAACAAATGGAGTGCCAGATGTCTTAAATGCAACGAGAAGATTGTGGAGCCCAAAGGGGACAACATCTGGATTTAATAAGTAAGTATTTTATTTTATCCCTCTTTATGAAATGTATATTCATGGCTTCAATAAATAATCAACAGCTAAACGTGAAAAAATATCCAGGTGTTCCCCCCATTAACGTTTGAATGAAGTAGTCGATAGGCATTTTGTAAAGCGATTCCGACGTGTGCTAATAATATAACAGGGATGTTTTACAGCCTATTTGTAAAGATTTGTTTGTCCATTAAAACCTGAGCATATAATTAAAATATCAGATATTTATGAAAATAAATGCTTTGGAAAAGTCGTTTTGAATTTGAATCGAATATAGATACATATAGTTGAAGCAAATTGAAACAAACAAAAAGTGAGCAGTCTATTATAGTGTATTTGAAGTCTTCTGTTCAGAATTATTTATCTGATTATAATTTATATTTGTAATCAGATTGCTGCAATATAGCTGTTTATGTTTCCTTTTATAAATATATCTTAATAATAATAATAATAAACCAATTTAATATTATTTTTTTAAATAGGTGTGTTATAAATATTAGCATATTAGACCAATATTAAATTGATCACATTCAATATTGTTGAATTTGGATATAATCATGTATTATATAAATAATTATTAAATTCAATTATTAGTTTTTATAAGGTGAGAAATGAGAATGAAATGTCAAATATTGCTCTCATTAATTATTATAACTGGAATTATGTTGTACAGTAATCAAAAGTAATGTTAGGAAATTAAGCAATATTTTGCAATGATTAAGCTATGTTAATTTTGCTACAACATATGCAAACATTCTAACTATTGCATAAATGTTGATTTTATTTATTTATTTATTTATGTTTACTGTTTGTTTCAGACATCTAAACAGAAAGCACCCAGATATTTTTGATTCCTACAGAGAGGGAAAATCAAACAGACCCTTGCAGCCCCCCCTCTGTGACAGATTTCTTCAGGTCTTCAGACTCACAATATGGAAGCTCATCCTTAACTACAAAAAAAGGTTACTGCTTTGGTAGAGCTTCTTATTGTTTCCTGTGGGATACCAGTATCAATTGTGGAGAATCCTGCTCTTAGAAAGTTCATGACAGCTATGGACCCGCGGTTTATGATGCCTTCCAGGCACCACATTTCCCAGTCTGCGATCTAAAAAATGTGTGAAGCTAAGAAAGAAGAAATTAAAACAGAACTAAGTGTAGCAAATTTTGTTGCACTCACGGTGGACCTGTAGTCAGACAGGCAGCATTTATCGTAGTCACCCCGGGCATACATTTGTCAAAAATACACTTCAAACACACCTTCTTCCATTTGCAGCATTTAAGGGAAGCCATACAGTTGTAAGAATTGCAGAAGAAATTAGGCACATTTTTGGAGGAATTTAATATAAGAAAAAGTGGCTCACATTGTTACTGACAATGCCAGTAACACGAAAAAGGCATTCCAAGTCATTAATGAACTGTCTTCTACTGAAAATACAGAATACCTTAACCTGTTAAGTTTTGACGATGGCACAATATGGCAAGACCTGGGTATAGCAGATGCAGAGCATGTTCAATGTGTGTTAGTTAGGACACCATGCACTCATCCTCCATGCTTTGCACACACGCTGCAACTTGTTGTAAGAGATGGAATAAAGAATACAGAAGAGTAGCAATGAGAAAATTCTGAAAATTAGGAAATCTTTCTCAAGAAAGCACATTCCGTGAAGCATTTGAAAATACATCTGGAGCAGGAAGATCAATTCCAAGTACAAATGCAACCCGCTGGAATAGTTTGCATAGACAAATCAAAATCATTGTGTCCTTGGATCAGTACAAATTAGGTCAGTTACTGAGAGAACAGCAGCTGGAGCATCTTCTGCCGACACCCAGAGATCATGCAGTCTTGACTGAATTTGTTAATGTTCAGGGACTGACTACTGGGGTTCAGTACAGGACACAAATGCTTACAAAAGGATGTTGCCTTTGTTGGAAAAGATATTGTGCATTCCAGCCACTTCAGCACCTGTTTAAAGGGTATTCAGTCAGAGTGGACTGCTAATGTGACCACACAGAGCAAGAATGGGAGACAAGCTTCTCTCACAGTTGGTGTCTTCAAAGTGCAACTCTTTAGTCAAATAAGTAAAATGCTAGTTTTTCCTGTGAGCAGTGTGGTTCTGAATGAATGTCTATGTGGTCAGTAGACATTTAATAGTGAAATATGATCACAGGGTTTTTGTGAAAAAATGCAGTCATAATTTGACACAAACCGTATGATTTTCAAAAGGGGCAAAATAAGAACTAGGTCGCAAAATGAGTTTTAAAGTCTGATTTATGCTTTATTGGTGTTTTCAAAGGTTTTGGGAGTGGGTACACAACGCTTTTTATATAAACCACTTGAAACCCATATATTCAATAACCCAAATAAAGTTTGAGAAACCAGTTTGTGACCTTGTTCTTATTTTTCCCCTTTTGAAAGTCATGCTGAAAATGTTTCTCGTTGTTTTTATTAATGCCTTTGTCTTCAATTAAAATATGTTTTACAAAATTACCTGTGCAGCATAAAACAGTGAAAAGTTGTAATTGAGTTAATTAGTTCTGAAAAAGTTCCCATTTAACTTGCAGTGTTTTCTACTCTGATGGAGTAAAGTGTTTACATTTACTGTACTGTACATTTTGGAAAATAGCTCTTCTACACTTTACAATTGTACAAGTTTGATAAAAACTGTCTACATCTAACCCAACTCTTACCATTAATAAAACTGCATGTTTGACTGTGGCATTGTCTTTTAAATCCTTGTCATTGACCTCAGTTTGAAGCACCCAGGTCTCGACTGGCCTTAACTTTTTCGGGCTGCTTGCCTTGGACTCGGCTTGGGCTTGTGGCTCCCAGCCTCAGCCTCAGTCTCGGCCTCGTGGGTCCCAGCCTTGATTCCAAGACTGCTATGTAATAGGATTATACAATGACCTAGCAGAGCACTGAATGTAAATTAAATTTTGAGATGAAAGTAGTTAGTTTTGATGTTAAATTGACTACAATTACTTAAAATTGCCCATGTTTATTATTAAACACCTTTTTCCAATTTGTTTGGGCAAATAAAAATTTAAAAAAGCCACAAATTGTGTGTTTCCTTTGTTGCATTATATGGGTTGTTATTTTTTGATATATTGGTTGTGTTTTAGTTTTTTTAACTGAAAACATGATTAAAAGGAAATTAAAATGTCTGAATTTTATACTTATTCAGAATTCAAGAAGTATAAATAAAATAAAATGTCATGGGAGATTTCATTTGAAACCAAACTGAAAAAATGAAAGCTATCCCTTTCATAGCCACTGACCTTTGGCTGTTCTCTGTCTATCCAAAGTTAAAACAAAAACAACCAAAAATCTCTTCTAGAGTTGCCAGGCTCATGGTTTCCTGTTTTATCTAGGGCCGTGGCTGTAGCTTTGAGTTTTTATTCCCTTGCAGCCGTATAATTTGTGAAAGCTTTTTTCTAAGCTGTCAGGCGTTTCTTTGACAGTGTCCAGACTTGCTCACTAGCTTTGATCATCTTTTTATCCAAGGCCCCCACCATTAACAAAGAGGTGCTTGTGTTATTGCCTGTTTTTAATTCTGCCCTTCGCAATTTCTTAGACCTAGAAATGTGAATATACTGTGTTTCCTTACTTAGTTTTACTTTAGAATTTGTGATGGTTAGATGAAAAACACCGATGTGTCTTGCAAGACTTGCAGACAAATTGTATTTGCTGGTGAACAGTGTGATGGTGTAGATCAGGGGTCTGCAAGCGGCGGCCCTCTTTATCAATGTATTACATTTAAAAAAAACATTAATTAGATCCACCTCCTTGACACTTGCGCAGCCAGCTTCTGTGTTGTTGTTGCTGGAGTGATTTTCTCACACCGCACGCAGTCTGTCAATGGTTGTTATGCAAAAGTTCCAAGGCATACATCCAACGTCACATGGAAGTACATAATCAATGCTTATGCAGTAACTGTATGCTAAGAGCTGTGAATTTTTTTTTCTTGATGGGAGCAAAATGTACAATTTAATAACTACATTTAATGTTAAATGGGAATAGACTAAACCTGCATTTGTGTGTTAAGGCTGCTTTTGGTGGGAATCCACGTACCTTCAAAATACTATTTGCGCACTTATTTTTCGTTTGAGTTTTTTTTTTTTTTTTTTTTTTTTGCTGTTGCACAGATAAGCACTGTTTGAATTCTGCATGATTTTATATTGTGAATTCTGTGTGGTTTAAGGTTGTTGACTGAAAAGACGATAGCAGCGGTATAGCGGTAATGTCTTTGTTCAAAGATTTCCATTTTTTTTAATAAATACGGTATAATTGTACTCTATGTTTTGCCCAGTGTGTTTCTGTAAGTTTGTTGGTATTGTGCAGGTATTACAACCTGACAATTGAGTAAAAATTGTTCAGTTTTGCCGGTGTCGGCCCAGAAGCCGTTTTGTGGGCTGCCACAGCAGCCCCAGGTTACGCTGAGGTTGCCGACCCCTGGTCTAGATGTCTCCTTGTTATTCTGGCGTATCGCAGCAGAAGAAACAAGCAAACTTTTTTGATGAACCCATCTGCTGCAGTGCAAGTAAATACTGGTAGACAATAGTCCAAGCAGCAAAGCTGTAAATCTCTCAGAGCCCTCCAGGACACTGCGGTTTTGACGGTAATACCTCCAAACTGTTGAGTTGGGTATATACACAAGTCAACAACCCCTTAATAAAGAAACATACTTTATTTAGAAGTCAGATACTGTCAAGATCCTAATTATTCCCTGGATCACAAACTATTTACCTGCATCATTTTATTATTTTTTTTTTTTTAGTTCCATAAGGTTTTATAGCTAAGCAATAGTCTTCTTACAACAGGGCAAAGACTGTTTTTAAACATGTCATAAGTTATTTGTTTGTGAGAGTACTTTCAAAGCATAGTTCCTAGGCTAATGCAATTATTTAATAATATAATATATATATATATTAATATATATATATATATATATATATATATATATATATATATATATATATATATATATATATATATATATATATATATATATATATATAAAATCTCTCTTGCCAGTAAAGTAAATTAATAATATGCACTTGTACATTTACAAAGAAGTGGTGACAGTAATGGCCAGGTTTTACAAGACGCGGCAGCGTTTTTAAATATGAGGTGGCAAAGTAGATACCATGGTGCCACTTTTGGCACCTTATGCAGAAATGGTGTGTTACAAATTGGCCTCAGAATACAGGCCCATCTGTGGCTTAAAATGTGTTTTCTTCAGAATTTGTTGGTTGCCTGTTCCAACAGACAGGGCACAGTGAATAGAAGCAACTATGCACAGACTGTCTCAGTGAAGATGACAAATATGCTGTACAGAGAAACATTTTGACATAACTGTTTTGGTTCATTCCATATGAAATCAATCAGAAAAAGGCAATTTTTCACTTGACTGCCTCTGATTTTGATAAACTTTTGGACATATTATTGTCTTTGGAAGAAATGGTTACACTGTGTAGACCTGAGTGACCTTCCATTCATGAGATACAGGTCATCAAAGCTTGACCTGGTTTGGACACCCACCCTACCTTTACATGGTCATAATTGACATAGAAAGCTAGTGTAGGTGTTGTTTTAAAGCTCTGAAATATATCTATTCATTATATCATAATTGATGTGAAGTACAAGATTTTAAAAAGTTGTGTGAATCTGTGACCTTTGACCTCACCCAGGTCAAATCACGTAACCTTGGATTTGTGTCACTATTTGATAGGTAGCCTAGACCCTTATCTACATTTCCTGCAAGTTTCATGTTGTGCCTGCCTCTAGTTGAGGTGCAACACAGAGTTCAATGCAGAGTGTTAGGTGACTCTTCTAAGTGAAGCAATTACACACCTAATTCAATTAAACAAAATGTTTTATTTGCAATCAAGTATACGCTCCTGTACTGTTAAATTGAGGCTGCAGTGATCTGGTGCAGCTGTAACAGCTATTAATATATTAAAGAATTAATATATTAGTAGCTGTTATATTAATAGGTGCCATATTTACACAATTGGCTAAAACAAATAAATATAGGTGAATTAAATATAAATCAATACTAAATTGTGCACCTTTAATTCTGTTCCCACCAGTGGTACTTCTGTCAGCACATATTTGATATTTTAAGTGATGCTTCTCCAGGAGCTGTAATCTCCACTGTTCAAATCCAATGAATCACTGAGCCTGGAAGGACAACGTATTGTTAGAAGTGGTGGAAATGTCCTTATATTTCTGCATGCAACACAGTATAACACTTATGCTTATGTTGCCCTTTTCCTTTGCAGCCTGTCAAGGCTTTTGATTTTTTGGCCATCTTCTTGTCTTTCTGGGTGTATGTCCTTCCTGTTGCAGTTGTTAGCTCCACTTATGTCAGCACATCCCCCATGTCTACAATAAATTGATCTGGGCAGTGTGGGAAACGGAATGATCGTGCTGGTCCATTCGTGTGCAGGAAGTTAATTTCAGCCTCCCGTTTCTTCTGATCAGCAGACGACACCAGTCCGAGCCACAGTGACGGTCATACTGAACAGTAACATATCCTTTCCTTTCAATCGTTTTTGGTTATTGATTTCACATGGAATGACCGTTTTTCAACAGAACCTGTGCCACTTCCAAGTTATCACTCTTACTAATTAAAAGTTGGTTTACACCAGTGGAATATAACTTTACAAGTGAGTGCTGACTTAGTAATCACTTCAATGCTTACATAGTGCCCTGTAATGCAGTCCACCATACTAGTTGTCAATGTTGTTTTTTCTCCACATAAAAAATGGAATCCTGTGAACACCATCAAATCATGTTAATTGTGTTGATTGGAAGACGGTACCCAACGGCATAGAGTTTCTGTTGGTTATGTAATGCGCAGCTGTTGCATTGGAACTGCTGTGGGCATTTGTGTGGCATTTACCTTCTTCCTACATTTGTAACCTTCAGATTTATTGATTTATTTTAATTTTTAATAAGCCAGCACTATTCATGATCAGAGTGCGTAACACCTGTCTTCTTTTAGATGATCCAGGGTTGTTCTGTCTGCTGCTGTTGATGCTGTATTTGTTTGCTGTGTTTTGCAGTTGTTAGACTCGCAGGAGGTCAAAGAAGATGCTGTCCTGTGCTGTTCAATGGAGGTAAGTACAGTCTGTTTGTAACAAAAGTGTTGCATCGCTATTTAGAGATGGAATGAATATTAAGGTTCATTCGCAGTAAGAGGTTTTTTTTTTTTTTTTTTTAAATACGGTAATAAGGAACTTTTTGTTTTTTGCTCAAAATCCAATCTGCTGCTTTCTCTGTCATTACATAATGGGTTGCACCCTAGTGGAAATATATCTCAAAACAATACAAAGGGGCATGAGATTGAGATGGCCTCATCGGAGACGTGTCTGCATAGTGATTAGATCAGCTAAACGGTGCTCCAGCACCTTTTAAATCAGAAATGAATATTTTGCTAGAAACACAATTTTTGCACATTTGTGCTTTATAGAAATGTTGAAAACAAATATCTAGTACTGATACTTTGTTTTGTTTACTAAAAACAAAACATATTTCTAGTTTTCAAAGCATATTTGGATCTTTTTTTTATAGTGACTTCAATCCATTTAGCTTGCAGGTTTTTTTGTTTCTGTTTTTTCAAACAGAAAAGAGAAAAAGACACTTGTTTTAAGGCTTCGTAAATGAAAGTGATGGGGGACTACTTATTTCAAATGGGTTTTAGTAGTGCATTCTATATGGGGGTATAAACCAAAGAATGTTTTTCTTTTATAATTATTACATTAAAAGACTTTGAATCTGTGTAGACAACAGTGGTTGCTCCCCAGGCCTTGACTTTCTCCTTAAGAGGTGGTGGTGGAAGGTAGGAGACCTATGAACTGAAGGCCGTAGCTACTGTTCATATTTCGTTTCATAGTTATACTTATAAATTTATTGTGAGAGCCAATGATATATCCTCTACTTTGCTGTAAATATATGTACACAGTTTTACAAAGGAATAAACATGGTCCTTCTGTAAACCATTATTTGTCAGCCTTGTCTAGGTTCTATATTTATTCAGAGCATCAGTTTCCATTTAATTTCCTGTACTTTTAAACTTTAGTATTAAACATGTTTATTTAAATGGGATATTTGTAGCCAATCGCTGAATTACGGGATTGCAGAATTCCAACAAGAGTACCCTGGAGCCATAAAAACAGGAAGCCAGTAATAACTGCAGGAGTTTTTTGTAAATGGTCATTTCAGTCAGTACATCTTGTATTCTGACCCCTGTTCTCTCTCTTCTGTGCCGACAGCTGCAAAGCACCGGAAAACTGCTGGAGGAGCAGCTGCCTGAGATGATGATGGAGCTCCTAGCGGCGGCGCGCGACAAGATGCTCTGCCCGTCGGAGTCGCAGCTGACACGCTCCCTACTGATGGAGGTCATCGAGCTGCACGCCCATCAATGGAACCCACTGGAGGCCCTCACCACCCAGTACTACAACCAGACCATCCAGAAACTCACCACCTGAACAGAGGGCAGGGAGGGAAGCCAGGGAGGGCCGGAGGGGGGGTAGGAGGTGGGTGAAACGGAAAAGACTGGCCGTGCAGACAAGGACGTTGTGATCCACCATATAATATTAATAAACAACCATAACATAACGAAAAAAGATAACTGCGGAGAGACATCCCAGCATGTCATCTGGAATCATTCAGCAGAAGAGATTGTGGGCTGGAGGTGGGGGAGGTGGGGGTTGTCCCTTCTTTTTTGTGTTTCAATTCGTGTGCCAACCTTCCTCCCTCACAACCCCCCCCCCAGGGTTTTGTATCATAGTGGCTACATTCACAGACTTCAAGCCAAGATGCTTTCTAAAAGGATGGGGGCTGAGAATAGGCTAAAGAGAGGGCTAAAGCCAGGCTTGGTATTGTTCCCATGCCATTGTGTGCAGACCACAGTGGCCGACGGGCAGGAGACAACAAGCAGCAGATGTCTCGGGGAAGGACAATGGAAGGCACGTTCCAAGCCAGACCTTTGAATTGAATATTGAAAAAATGAGAGAGAGACACATAATGAGACATAAACAATCCACTTTTAACAAGCAGTGCTTGTTCATTCAGTTGTTCTTGTTTATTATTCTTTGAAATTCTTTTTGTTTTAAAAATGATTTGAAATTCTAGTATAGACCTATTGCACAGGTTTAATTTATTTTGCACTGTTTTAAGTCAAACGCTTAAAAAAATAAAGACCAGTCGAATGGAATAGTGTTTAGAGCGTACAAGCAATTTAAGTAAAGTTTTATTGTAGGAAAAGAGGACATTTGACAACAAGGGGTTTGTGGGAAGTTTTTAACCATTTGGGAGCTCAGAAGCAGTGTAAACCACATCAGTTTAGAGTTTAGCATCATTGTTTTGAACCTACTGTATTGGAGTGACTTTAAAACTTACTGATGGTAAGTGCTGCAGATAACTGGAGAAAATGTATTTTCTCCCTGCAACTGGCAACCCTCAAAAAAATAACGAAAGAAACTAATGTTTGTCTGCTCGTTGCGAAGCTGCTCAAATAGTGGTGTGTAATTTTAACCATTTTGCAAAGGACGTCTATGAAATTCTTTACATATGTTGTCCTTTTTTTTTTTTTTTTTTTTTTTTTTTTTTTAAATGTGGGTTTTGCAGCTCCTAAGAATATGTTACCATTATAGTATTTTCACTTACTGGCTTACTGCTGAGATGTAGACAGGCCAAGCTAAGTGGTTGCATATATATTCTATATATATATATATATATATATATATATATATATATATATATATATATATATATATATATATATTCCTATGTAGTATAGAATTATAATATTGGGAGACTTCAATATCTAGGACTCACACTTCAGAGGACAGTGGTTGGAAAAATATGTTTGTGTTCAACAACCCTACAGGTGTTTTAAATTGGGCAAGTCCCTTTTTCAGACTGAGCATTTGCTGCCATTCAATGAACCCTGGAAGACAAGCTTAAATTTGTAGTGCTGTTGGGCAATTAGTCACCTTGCACCCTGTTTCTGCATGAAAGTGTGAAATCCAGCTCTACATGTGATCAATCATGTTGTAATCTTCTTTTCTAATGTAGTGATCACCCTGTTTTTGTTTTGTTGTTTCCATTTTGAAGTCCTGGCAGACATGCTTGTTTTGCTCAGGTGATCGCTAAACAAAATGTGCTTCATCAAAGTCATCGGAACCCTTTTCAATTGCCCCAAATGCTTTTCTTTATTTTTTATTTATTTTTTGTACTATGTTTCTGTTTAGCATCACATGGTTTTGCCAGGTTTAAAATATAGTTTCTCTTGTGATAATGTGTGAAATTAAATTGTATATGCCCCATCAGCTGCCACGAGACTCTCTATTGACCGATTCAGCATAACTTATTAAACATCAATGAAAAATGAAAGAAGGGATGCTGTGGTCTTATTTCTAGTGGAAACACAAGCTAGGTTTTTGTCCAATGTTTAAACACATACTGGTAAATGTATATGTAAGCTGTTGGGGGAGGGGGGGATGGGATCTTTTGAATGCTCGTGATGACAAGCTATTGGTTTTCAAAATGATGTGCATTGGTTGGGGGAAGTAACAGAACAATGCATTGAGATAAGCACAGACATGTATACAATCGCATGACTTGGACTAGTTAACACTAACGCATACAGTAATTTAATGAAATCTGATTTTTACACTATAACTCACAAAGTTTATTAGGACAAATGTAATACATTTTAATTCTAAATGCTGTTAATGACCCTGAATAGTTACAACTGATTCCCATAGTCTGTAAAGTATTATATATACAGTGCTCCCTCTCAGGGACACTATGAGCGTTATAACCGAAGAGCGTTATAACCAGGATCATTTTAATTAGCAGTTTTTAAACTATAAATAGTCTGGCTAAACGCGGTCGGGAGTTCAGTTCAAAGTGACAGACAAGCAAACCAAGTGAGAGAAGGAGAGCGGGGCTGAAGCATCTCGTCTCCCTGAGAAAGCTGCAGCACCTCTCACAGCAAAAAAGTAAATACTTTAGGAAAGATAACCACGTAATAGGCCTAATATTTATTTAGTTATAAAACAAATGCTGAATAAGATGTTTGTGTTATAAAGTGCCAGCACAGCTTTTCTTCAGTTCAGATACTGTATCAAAAGGGAGAGACAGAAACAGAAGTTAGACTGAGAAGTTGTTTATAGTTTGAACAACACCGGTACACTCTTTTCGGTTTTAAAATGCGCTCTGTTCGCAGACGCACAGGTGTTCTTAAAGGGAATGTTGAAGCCTTATTGGTTGTAAACTTACTCCTCCTCATCCCGCACTGTGCTTTGGTTGGCTGGGCGGATGATTCCCTATTTGATGTGAGTTAGCCCTCGCATGAGACCCAGCTTCTAAATCCGGTTTTCATGCGCTATTGCGGCAGTTCTCTACCGCTGTCATTTTTGCGCTAGCAGAAGTGGCTGCACTCCTATTTGCTAAATAGGGCCCAATGTGTCAAAAAGTATTGGCTTGGTATCTTCAAGGCAAGCTCCAGATAAGCACCATTTTCTCGGTTGGAGATTTTTTTATTCAAGCATGTATTATATATATTTTTCCCCCTCTTAAACCTGCAAGGTCACGACTCCTTCTGTCACATGCTGTACAGTGTTGACTCATTAAAATCATTAAATTCCTCAATAGTTAAGTCTGTCCCTACCTATATTGTCTGCGACAATTAGTCTGCGACTAACCATGTTGTAACGGCACAGGAAGGTCATGTACTGAAGTTTATGCCTCCCCAATAATTTGCATCCATCCCTTTTCCTTTAGTGGGTTTTGCCACTTTCCTGTCTGGACTGAATGTCGGGTTTATTGATTGCCACATTGTGTGCTAGTTTTAGGAGAGGCAGACTGATGATTTATTAAATTTGCAGTTTTAAGCACACATTCCTCAGAACACTGTTCTTTTTATGAGGTTTAGAAATTATGAAATGAGAGAAATTGTTTTAAGATTACATCAGATTAGGTTATTTGAATGTTCCAGCAATATTACGTCATATGAATATGTCTAAATTATCTAGCATACAGAATTGGTGCATCTCCTAGCCAAGATTTAACATGGCATTCTGTGGGCACTGCTTTTCAGTCCACTCTTGTTATATTTTATTAATATTATCTGTAGGATTACATTTAGCTTTATATTATTATTTTCTTTTTATGTGGTTTAGAGAATTAACTGAGCTTTAAAAATAAGTCATTTACGGACAGCTAATACAATGTAAACAGATTTCTATTTCAGAAATATTTACTGCAGAGTTTTGTGGTGTAAGCTTTAAAGTATGGTGTAGGGGAACTATAAAGTCATATTCTTGCATCCTGCAGTGGTAACCAGGAAATGATGTCATGACCTGTTGGCTTCCTGAATTAACTGTTTAATGATTCTACAGTTTCCAGTGTCTCATGATGGTTCACAGAGCTGGCGGTTTGATTTTTCTTTAAACCCCTAGGGGCTGTGACGGTTGTAAACTTTTTATAATTAGAAATATAACTCAGTGGACAAATTAACTGTAAAAACATTACAGTAAGTACAACATTAACAGGTTTTCTTTTATTTTCAGTGCAATCAGCAATGTTCCTTCTAAATAAATCCTTAAGTTTGGTTAATCATGTTAAGCCACACCACACTAGTAGCAGAGCAGAGGCTGTTTCACTGTGTATGATTGTTATGTTGGTGTTGGAAATTTGTTTGAACTTGAGCTTGTGCTTAACTATTGGTAATCAGCAAGATTGTTTTTACCATAATTGATACTTTTGAAATAGTTTGATCTGGGAAGAATGTAAGGTTGTGATTGCTGTGTCCATCGTTTTATGAGATTATATTCAGTTCCTGGCAATGCATGGTGCACTTGTCCTACAGTTTTATACACTTGACAGGTTGATCTACTATATTTTGGGAACTGAGCAATTTTTTTTTTTTCTTTTACTGTTGACGTTTATTTTGAAAATTGATACCTTTAAACTGACATACCTTTAGTTTCTTCCAGATGTAATTATACATCTGTATTATTATTATTATTATTATTATTATTATTATTATTATTATTAGGGGGAAGGGGGGGGGGGGGGGAGTGGGGGGAGGATTTCTTTTTCCCTCTCTCCTCCTCCCTTTTCCCCCCCCCTCCCCCCTCCCCACCTTCTTAAAATAAAATTAAATGAAAAATTAAATATAAAATATAAAAAAAAAAATTATAAATATATACTTAAAAGATTAAATAATATAAAAACCATAATAATATAAAAAAGTGAATTAACTGTTTATAATAAATAATTTAAATAAAAAAAATATCTAAAAATAATAAAAATTTAAATGAAAAAATAAAATCAATAATAGTAGATAAAATTATAAATAAATAGAAAAATAACAAAAAATAAATCTTTAAAAATAATAATATAATAAACATAAAAAATTATTATTATTATTTTGATGATATACCTGTTTGTAAGTTACCTACCCAAAATGAGATCCAAAGATAAACTTCCTGGGATTATTGTTCTTATGCTGCTAGTGCCATCAGAATAGTTTGGCAAAGCCATACTGTACAGTAGCCAGGGCGATGCTGCTGTAAAAATTTACAGTCTGATAGAACGTATAAACATGTACAATAAGTTCATGGAAGCCGTTGAAGAATGTTTGGTATGCCACAAGTAATAGATAAGAACTGATATCTTCACCAATATGCATTTCAGTGTTTTGGTTTGAGATGCACCTGAAGTCTTTATTGCTAAGCATAACTGTAATCTTGTGATTGTAGTGTTATGTCTATTAGAATTATTTTGATGCCCATGGGAATATTATATTGGTAGCTTCTCCAAAAAAAATAAAAAATAAATGTAGCTTGTCACTCAAATGGTGAAATTATTCTTGAATTAATTCAGAACATTCAGCTAAAGATGACTGTGGTATTCTTGATTACCTCAACATTGGAACAATGCACAACTGGATGTGACAAGGCCTAAACACAGTCAAGCGATATCCCTGGTAAAAAGGGCAATTGTCTTCTCTTGGAGCAGTGCACTGATAATGGCATTCCCCCTCACTTTGAATACATTTCTCTTATTCTGAATTCACCCACTCCCAACCGTACACTACAAGATATTAAAGACTTTCCATAGCAATTTTTTTTCAGTTGGAGAATGCACCTTTATGAGGTAAATTTGATGTTTTTATTTATAGGTTGTTCAAATATCTTGAAACCATAATGACCTTAATCATGCAGACTCTAAGACAGGTCTCCGACCCTGGAACTGGAGAGCTGCAGGGTTTTCAACTGAGCTCTCAGTTAATTGAACCAATTATTGGCTTAATTAGTCAAGATTAACATGTGTTCCATCTGTTTAGCCAATGATAACGTAAAGACACCTATAAAATCTGCAGGATTTGGGCTGTCCAGGACCAGGGTTGGAGACCACTGCTCTAAGACTGGTAGTTTCCTATAATACCAGACCTTTGAACAGCCAAGTGCAAAAACAGAGAAACCTTAATGAAGTACTCACCAAGGTACTAGACATTTGTGGCTGCTGAAGTGATTGACCATAAAAGGCAGGTGACCATACTGTAAACATGCATCTATGTACAGTGTGTTTTATTAATGTTTAGTTAAATCCTTGTAACTCCACTGAAAAAAGGTGTTGACATGACACCAAATATGCACTCATAAATATAGTATGTATGGCCTAGAGAGATTTGTGAGGTATCAATGCAATGCAAGCTATTTTTATTTACATATATAAATATATTTTGATGGGCAAGCCTTTGGATCTTCCTGTAAGCGCAGGCTCAGCCAAGCGCTTTGCAAACTCAGTTTAAGATGATTTGTTTTTCCATTCCCGAGTGCACGAAAAACAACATTATTTATTTTTTATTGTAATATATAAAGTACAACTTGAAAATGACTTAATTGATTTTTGTATGTTACTAAAATCAAGTAAAGAAATGACATCATTACTTTAAATTATTACAAATATGCAATAGTTATTTTAAGTACTAGGTACTGTTAATTATTTTATTGTGTATGTAATCCATTTGACAAGCCTAGGAAAGTTGAAAACTTTTAAGGGATTATGGTCAGATTTTTTTTTTTTTTTTTTTTTAGGTGAAATTGAAGGTAATTTATCATTTATCAGAAATATTTGAGCAGGTAATTAAAAAAAAAAAAAAAAACACACAACAATCTCCTTGTTTCTTCCCACTTTAAGAAAAAGACCCTTATGCATCCAATGTGCAATATATATTATTATATTGTATTTTATTTTGTATTGTACTTTCTGTAACGTTTATCAGTAGCATGACTAAATACCTCATTATACAAAGTCATATTTTCAATTTACATTTTTTTTTGTATCGTTGTTACATTGCTGTTGTAAATGTATGCATTTTAATACAGTAATCCATCTTATATCCTACTGTGGTGGGACAAGAGTAAGGGCAGATATGTAAAAAGTCGGATAAATTAATCCTGTTTTAAATGCCATTATACACAGCTGTAACAAATAATATATTCACACAATTATTGTTCTGAGATTCAGCTGTTATTACCAAGCTCCCCTAAATCTTTTGTTTAGAAAGATACAGGGTATGGCCGTCTGCCACGTGAACACTTTGGTAGGATCCGCAATCTCTGAACTAATCTTCTCTGTTCAGTAATTAACTAACGTTGCTGAAGAGCTTGATCATGGCGGATGCACGCTTAGGGTAGATATGTGACAGACAGATACACGACGGATTACTGTATATGCAAAATAAAAAATTGCTGAAGTTATGGGCTTTGTTTTATTTTTTTGTTTCGTATGGACTGCTGCTGAAGAGTGCTCCAGTTACGTTTAGTTTTGTGACGACGATCACAATTGCACAAGTAAAATATTACAAGGTAGCCATGAAAAATACTGTTTGGTTTCTCGTTTGTTGTTTTTTCCTCCAAACAATTAGTAGGTTCTATATCCAAAGACGCCTTTCTCTGTTGCCCATGTTGGTATCGACTATCCAGAACCATTACCATAAATGTTTGAAATTGCACCCGGTTTTGATTGTCTGCATTTATTCATGTTAGCGCCCATTTTCTATACACAATGAATCTAATTAAGGGTTATGTTTTGTTTAAAATGTCATATTATTACAAATGAACGCTAAAGTATTTTGCCATGGCTGTGACGAGCCCACAAGCAGCCTTGGCTTCTGCATGTTTCAACTTTCCCGTTTTATGGCTGAAAGCAACAGGTGGTGTCATTTTTTTAGCAGGCCAGTTGCACTTTTTGATTTGTGGTATTTTTGGAACTCAATATTATGACTGAATTTGGTTGGTCGATCATTCAATTAGGTCAAGCATGAGAATAGTGTTAGTACTGTAACTAGTTACAGTTTTGTTCAAATAACTTAAAGTACTTGTTTCACGTTTTGAGTACCTTTTCAAAATTCCACCGGCTATATTCTGTCATTTTGAATTAGATGAAAAAAAATATATAATTTTGTAAAACAAAATCACTCTGATATAACAGCATCATAATTCATCAAATGCAATTACCTTATTTAAAACAATGTAGTTATTTCAGTTATCATGTATGCATTTGTTTTTTATGCATGAGATCTGATTCATAGTCATTTATAAATTATATGTCTCTGAATACATTACAATCAGTGTTTGTTCAAATATTCTAATATTTGTTACAGCACCAAAAATGGGAATGAATTTTAGCTCCATTATAAAAAAAATTAAAAAGGTAGATGAAGTACTGATTTTGCCCCCAAAGTGTGAGTCTGTATGTATGATGCTAGTGTCTACTTGGGGGTAGGATTAATTAATTCACTATTAACTCCCTGTAACTGTTTCTATTTAAGTGAAGAAACAGTGGCAGCAAAGCTGGTTTGAATGTGTATTCAGCCACCGAAGTAACAACCACTGTGAAGCATCTGGAGCTGGCTGTGAAATGAGCAGCTTCCCTCCCGCCCCCCACCGACAGCCCCGTACTGCTTGGAAGCACACTGTCTGCTCTCTTTGTCTTGCAGCATGTCCACCAAGATGTGAAGGGCCTCAGCAGCCAGTAGTTAGGCCCTGCTGGTCAAGTGGTTTCTGTGAAGTGTGCCTCATTCAGTCATGTGCTGTATTTAAAAAATAAAAAATGTAAAACATTTAAATGGTAATTCCTCATGACAAGTAAGAAAAGCTGAACATACTATTCCAGGAATTACCCTTAATGCATTTTTTATTCAACACCAGGAAGAAAAATAATTCCATTATTTGTTTTGTTTATTTATTTTTTTTAAACAACACATACTGTGTTTGTGCTTGCAAATGTAAGTGTTGATTTAAAGGTGAGGGCCTAATGAAACTGCTTCAACCCTGGTACAGTGCAAAGCAACTTCAACAGCCTGTTGATTAATCTCATAGTATCTTAAGTGTCAGCAGCAGAAATTGAACCCAGGACCGTTAACACCAAACAGGAGCTGAAGGAACAACCGAGCAGACAATATCTTTTAATAGAATGTGACTCTTCAAAACAAGTCATTAATACTGCTGGAGTGCTCCTAAAGAAACATTACCACTAAGATAGTAAAATACTATTGTTTCACCCTGGAAAAAAAAAAAAACAGAGCCATTAGCAAACCACATTGTGCTAATAATACTAATAAGGTAACATAGATGCTTGAAGTAAGGTGACTGACACAGCAAATTAACTAAAGGTTACACACACCTTATCCAAAAAAGTAAACTCAAAGTACATAATGATATTCATGTCACACCCATTTCTTGTCTAACCCATTGTGTTATGTAACTGAGCCAAAACTCATATTATTGGGATGGGGTTAAGGCTAGAGAAAGGGTGTAAATATTATTGCAAGAGAAATGGAAGCTGCTGTTTGCTTTCAGCTGGAGCCAGGTCCAGCTTAATGAGGGAGGTCATGGTGATTACTCCACAGAATTCCCAGCTCTGCCTTTAACTGTAACTAATGATAATTAACTTTTTTTGTTATTTGGTTTCAGTAATAGGCCCTAGTCCATGACAGATGCATACTGTAGCCGATGACTATTCACCAGTAATTCCTGATGTGGAGAATATTATTGTGTTTCATATGTCAATTTGGAATGTTATGCAGCGCTTCTCAGGCGACAGAAAACAGAGTGACGCAATCAGTATATTTTTATTTCAGCTTTATTTAGATGTTTTATGCATGTTAGGTTTTTTATTCTTCCACTAGGCTAAAGTAGTTCCTTAAAAGTTTTTCCCCTTTGTTCTCCTTGTCGTGGGTAGGGTTAGTTCAGCTTTTTACTTCTGGTCATGAGGTCTAAAGCAAGTTACAAAAGCAATTAAATACAGCTGAAGACAACTGAGTACACACTCGAGACAAACCAAACAACCAACAGATCATCAATTTCCTTTTAAAATTTCAAACCTTTGTCAAGCCTGCGGCTTCGGGCATTAGTTCCCCCGTTAGAACTATAGTTTTTCCCTCAGGGGCCATAGTTTCCCCACTATACGCCTCCTCTCCAGTCCATATTTACCATATATTTTATGTTACCATGGCAACAGACCCGTTCATATGTGTGAACATGACTGACTAATATTTTTTTCATATTAGACTTCTTCCTATGTCATCACCTTCTTCAGTGTGCAGTCAGCTGCCATATTTATCACGCATTACAAGCACTGTAAAGCAGAGCAATAGGCTACAGTCAAAACAAGTTGACAATCAAGACAATTTGAAAAAGATGACAGAGTTCAGTGGGAGAAGCGAGAGAATTTCACCAGATATACCTTAAAAAGACCCGGACAAACACCTTTCGAAATTCATCCTTAGTTAAAACAAGCATTCTTTGTTGCGTTACGCAGACAGCTATGAATGCAGCAGTGCGTCGCACTTTACAAAAACACACAAAACAGTTTAAGATAAGACTCATCGAATATGTACAATAATAATATGCGTCAGAATATATTACCACCCAATAATACGTCTCTCGTTGGTTTTGAGCTAGTAAAGCTCTAGTGGATTGAGGCTCAAAACCAGCTCAAGATACATTGCTGTGTGCCCCAGGCTAGTGGTTTACAGAAGCACATGCTCCTACCTAAGGGGAATAAAAACTGTATACCACAAGTATATATTTAAAATAACTAGTAATAAAATGTGTACATTTTTATATTAAATCATTGAATTCAGGGATTATTTTAAGTGGCAGATCTTTTTTTCATTTTTAATAGACTATGCTTCGATGCAGATTAATTTTCGAACCCTGTTTATGGCCTCTTCGCAATCGCAACCATCTTACTTTAGATAGAACCTTGAGCTCATTCTGAGTAAACTCTTGTGTTCTACTGTTATCAGTATTAGTGAAAGATCTACAGACTGTTTGGATAAGTCGGACGCAGGCAGATCGGTAACTGGCATTTCTTGACTAAACTTGTTCTCAAGAAAATCAGAGTCCAAATCAAAACAACAATAGAAATCTAAAATTATTTCTGACATTTTAAGGCATAGGTGTAGAAAGACATGTTAGGCTTATCAGGGTTGGGACAACAGAGAATTTGAATACTGAGTTTATGATTTAAATCTGTTATTAATTCCAACACACACACACACACACACACACACATACATCTATCTTACATTAGGGTTAGGGTTAGGACCATAGAAGACTCACATTTATGGCAATCCTTTTTGTTTTTCAATTATTATTATTATTATTATTATTATTATTATTATTATATATATTAGTATCACATTACAGATACGAGCAGTTATAAAGTAAAATCAGTAGAAAATAAGATCAAATTAAAATAAGAGCAAAAGAAAGAATACAGTAAATAATTACATTTAAGAGCAAATTCAACTAAGAGAACGTTTTGTGTGTTCAAAAGAATGTCATAGTTTTACAGTGGCCCATATTTCTGCACCAGGTAAAGAGCATGACCTGTTTGTCTGCATCTATGCCCCTTTTAACGTTGTTCTGAAACACGTATAGGTGGCAGCAATGGCTTCAGAAATGGGGGGGGGGGCAGGTTCTGTAGCTAGTCTAACAAAACATTGCATCCCTTGTATGTCTAATTAAAAGATCCTAAGACATTCCTGTGGCAATCATTCGAAACAATAAATTGTTGGCACAGTGTTGTCATGAGTGATGAGTGGCAAATAGTTGTATTATTCAATCGTTTCTCAGGCATGGAATTATGAAGCCATGACTTCAGTCTTCCAAGAGCACTGAAGCTCCACTCAGATCAGAGCATGGATCCAAGATCAGATCCCTTTAGAACAGCGGGTCCCTGAGGCAACACTGAGCGCTAGAGCAAGTGTGGCATAATGCTGATTTAATAAGAGGGATGAGAGTTACCCTTGAAATATATTTCTAGAAACATTGAGGTTTCCCCACAATTGAAATACTTAAGATAAATACAGATTTGCTATTAAACTAATGCTAGTACTGTATTGGTATAAGAAAAGGATGTTTTCTAAAAAGTATTTTCAGCTTCCATCCACTTAAAATATGCAGATGTAGCTTGAACCTCAAACCACAGTGTATGGACGATAATTTAAATAACACCAAGCTCTAGACAATGAGTCTCAAACTTTAAATGTGTTCTGCTTACAGGTAAGAACTCTACTATGATAACTATGATAATGTTTGTTATGGTAAATGTTTATTTATTAGTTTAAAAATGTTTACTAAAATGTGACCCATTTTTTTTCCCATTGACTTCTATACTGACTAGTGATTATAAAAATAAATGATCATGAAATAAGTTTTAGTACTCCTGCAATGTGAGGTGTGTGTGTGTGTGTGTGTGTGTGTGTATATATATATATATATATATATATATAATATATATATATATATATATATATATATATATATACTGCCTTTTTACAGAAAATGAATTCCTACATTAGAGTAAAATGAAAATAAAAAATTGTATACATTGACAGTTAAATTTTTGAACATTTTGCAACCCTTTCGAAATTTGTTTTATTCTGACATTACATCCCTTCTGCCGTGTTCCATGTTGGCATTATGTAACAAAACAGTGACATCTCTTGTGTGTCACTTATTATTATTACAGATCATCACTTGGTACCAAGACAACATAAAGGGGCTTGTCACTGCCCTGGTTCTGTTTTAAAATGGTTCATTGTGAGTCCAAGGCAAAAGAAAAGGCACATTTCCTGTGATGTTTAATCTTTGTTTTTTGTTTTTTTCGAGGTCTAAATAGAGTATGAAAGCATGCAGTGTCAATAATAAATGTATCATCCTCCTACAATCCCACAGGCATGGATTTATTCACCAATACTAGATTTATAAACAGTCTATTCAATACTGAAAGCATTACTCAATAGTGTTACCAAAGCTTTAACTCATTAGTCTGTTTTGATTAATTAATTAATTGTGTTTTTTTTTAAATAAACTGTAGACTGTACTTAAAGAAAACAGCATCATTCCTGAACAATTTTTTTAGTTTGGCTCCATTTGTCCTGAAAGAAACTAAAATGCCACCAATAAACTAGATATAATCAAATTGGTTACTGATAGGAATAGTTGCATTATTTACACATAATTGCATACTATACTTTTCCAAAACAAAAATTCAACATGAAGCAATGTCCAAGATGGCAGAAATAAAATACAGAAATAAAGCTTTTCCTTTACTTGCATCTCTTTAAATTTAAGGCCAACTAAAGAAGAAGACACATAAGTCTATGCGACAAGGCTGAGTATGTAGTCGTATTGAGAGTCTTGTGAAGTCTCCAGGAGTTTTCAGGTGATAGAAATTGAAGAAGACTGCAAAGCGAAGCTGAGCTGCTCAAACTGAAATCAAAATTATTTCTGTTATAAGAGACATGATTAAGAACACAGATCTGAACAGCCCATTGATAACCTGCCTTGTTGTGTGCTCTGCTTCCTCTTCTGCCCTGTTGTCATAGAAAATGCAATATTCAGCCCCCAATCTCTGACAAAGCAGTTTAGTCCTGGAAATTATATATTAACAGGTAATACGGATTATATATATATATATATATATATATATATATATATATATATATATATATATATATAATATATATATATATATATAGGATGTTTCTTGATTGGGAAAGTCATAAAAACAATTTCACATTTGTAATTTGATTATCTAAATACCATATGCTAACATTTAATTTGGATAATAGAGGTTCCCTTTCAAGTATGAAATGCAACAATTACCGTATGGGTATTTATCTCCTAAAGACCCCAAAACCTGAATAAGATATACTGACCCGGTACCATACCAGTTTCGACAGCACTGTACCCTACTGACCCCGCGCTAAACTGACCTGTAACCGACCTGGTGCTAAAATCACAGAACCGGTACTGAATCAACCTGATACCATCCTGGTTCTGACCAAGTACCGTACTGACCCAGCACTAAAATCATCTAACAAGTACCAAACTGACCTATTACTGACCCGGTTTCTACCTGGCTCTGCACGGCCCGCTATCGACCAGTGCTCACAGTCTTGTTCGGGTCTTCACCTGGCCAGTTGCTATCTATAAGCAGATTGAGGTAGCACCTGTGCATCTGTGTACTGTGCATTGCATTCCTTGCTTCTTGCATAATGCCTTGGTTTTATCCCATGACACATGCAAGGCCAGTCTGCTTGTTGAGAACAAGGATGAAAGATGCTCTTCCTACTTGGGGCCAGAGTACACCAAGGATGCACTGGTGAACCACAGTTTCTACCTGAGAAAGTAGCCTACGTAGGGAACTCCCCAAATGGGATAGTGGCCTCAGACTTATCCTTGATCTAAGACAGGTCAACCTGTATCTCAATTGAAGGTGGACCTCAAAGATTTCCACATCTCCATAAAACTAACACACAGGAAGTACCTGCGGTTCGCTTTTTAGGTAACAGTTCCCTGTCTTGCCATTTGGCCTCTCCCCAGCAAACTGTGCCTTCTCAAAGTGCATGAAAGCTATCCTAGCTCCTTTGATACTCAAAGGCATCAGATTGCTCAATTATCTGGACTGGCTAATTTGTGCCCGGTCTCCAGCACAGGCAAGGCCCACACGGAACTTCACGTCACCGGCCACCTTCAACGGTTAGGCCCTACGATGAATCATGTGAAGAGCCAGCTCACTCCTTCTCAGACAGTCTCCTATCTAGTGTGCTTGGATTCCAGGTCCATGCTGGCGTTTTCAGCTCAACAGAGCGCTCACGGTAATGATGTTCCAAAGACGTCTGGGCTTGACTGCAGCAGCTTCCTAGAGCCTTCCATTGGGTCTCCTGCGCTTGTGTCCTTTACAGGCCTGGATCAACAGCAGCGTTTCTTGTCACTGCCTAATAATTCCATTCTGAGTAAGGGGGTGTCATCTCTTTGGGTATTCACTGGGTCCCAGTTTTAAGATAGGTGTCCCAATTTCCCAAAAACAAATTTGGGTTTCAAAACTGTGTGCAACATGACACTGCACAAGGGTCATCCATAAGAATCGACAGCTGAATCCACATCCGTAAAGACAACCACAGCAACAATACAATACCAGTGTGTTGTGTTTGGTGCCTGATAAGATAAAGCATAATATTTCTACATCATACACACACTATCAATTGGTTGCCAATATTAATATTATCCCCTTTCACTTATTACATCATTCCAGTGTAACAACATCCCTTTCATTTTTGTAATTGATTTGAAGAGTTGATTTTGTTTATTACATCAGCTGGTACACATTTATAAACACTGAGTTAAGTCCTCAAAATCTCTTTGACTTTTGGATGTTTTATTTTTTAGTGATTTTCTACAGCCTGAGAGAAAAAAGCAAATGCTTTTACTTCTCACAATACAGTAGATATTTTAGAATAGTGATTGTGTTGCCATTTTTTAATTTTTTTTTTATTTAGTTGTTGCCAATTATTATTTTTTTTATTATTTTCTCCCCAATTTAGTAGTGTCCAATTATTTTTAGGCTCAGCTCACCTCTAACAGTCCTGTGCTGACTTGGGAGTAGTGAAGACAAACACATGTTGTCCTCTGAAGCATGTGCTGTCAGCTGACTGCATCTTTACACACTGCAGACTGACCATGCAGCTACCTCAGAGCTACAGTGTCAGAGGACAACACAGCCTTGGGCAGCTTACAGGCAAGCCTGCAGGTGCCTGGCCAGACCACAGGGATTGCTGGTGTGTGGTGAGCTGAGGACACCCTGGCCAACCTGGCCCTCCCTCCCCCCCCTGGGCAGCACTTGGTCAGTTGAGCGCCACCCCCTAGGAACTCCCAGTCATGGTTGGCAGTGACATAGCCTGGTTTTGAACTTATGATCTCCAGGCTATAGGGCACATCCACGCAGAGTGCTTTTACTGGATGTGCCACTCGAGAGCCCCTGTGTTACCAATCATTTTGAAGGAAAGGACACAGTTTGATTCCTAGAACAACCTACTAGATAGATAGGCCATTCACAATAGACCCGTTTATAAAGGATCTGTTTCAGGTGGAAACTCAATCAATGCTCAGATGATAACAAGTTCAAACATGTGTACAAAGCACAATGGTGTGTTAAAGAACAATTTGCAAACTCTATTAAACATTATGCAATGGCAAGAAATTCCTCAGCTTGGATTAGTTAGCCTTGCACTAGACCTGTGATGTTATTCCAGCATAACATCATGGATCTAGTAAGAGCAACCCCCTCACTGAAAACCTAGACAGATATATTAGTCCACCACAACTGTCAATAACACAATAAATTACACAATTCCAAAAGCGAATTTTACTTTAAACAACATGACAACTGTGGAAACCTCGTTTGTCAAAGAAATATATTTTCAAGAAAGACACCTGGAGATCAAGACAAGAAATGAAGCATCCACGAAACGACAAACTAAGTGGACAGTCCACCACACGTTCACTAGTTTGTACTAAATACCGCCATCATTTGTTTTTCAAAACATTATATTATTTTAGTATCTAAATATTTTAAAACTGTCAACCATTTCTGAAGGGTATATTACTGTAATTTTAAAATAACCAATATTTTTTTTACATAATTTCATTTTTAGAAGATGAGCATGATATTAGATAGACACAAAAATAAGGGACAGTGGCAATGTTTTCAAACATTGTTTTAATGTGTCCTTTGTAGATAAGCAGACAGCAGGAAGGGCTCTAATGCTGGATCGTCAAGCTACAATGATTTAAGTCACTTACACATTACCCTGCAAAAAGTAATGGAATAGATGTATAAATGCACCACTGGTGATGGGGCATTGTTGCTTGTACTACCACGCTCAGACCCCACTTTCCCCCTCTTCAAATGTACAGCTGTGGCCAAAAGTTTTGCATCACCCTATTGAATTAACTAATTTTGTTTCACAAAGTTGAATGAAACGTGCTGAATAATATCGTGTTAATATATTGAATTACATACCACTTTTTTCCATATATTTGTTTTTTTAATGTGACATTTCGAAATCTAATATGAAATACTGTACTGCTATTATGGCTTCCATGAGACTTTTGCGATATCATTTTGTAGTCTCTTTGATTACATGATGTTAAATAAAAGATCTAAATTATGTTCATGTAGTTTTGTTTTCTTATGTATTAATCCTAAAATTCTAGGTCCAGCAAAATGTTTGACCATAGCTGTATACAAAAGAGTTGAACGAGCAATTTGTCCAACAAGTACAAAGGCAAATAATGTAACATTTCAAAGGATATACAAACAGCAATAAACAGATTTTATGAAGGAGCTTTAGGGTTATTTTTCTGTGCAGTTTCAATTATTTTATTCTTCCCTGAAGTTGCGTCTTTGCTCTTGCTTCAAAATAGTACTGTAACTGACAAACCCATAGAAGCTATTGTTGTTATTAACTAAATTATGAGTCTAAATATTGAATCCACCAGTTCATCTGTATTTATATGCAGATAAAGTACTTTTAACTGTTCAGTTTCCGTGTAGTCATGATTAAAGTTCATAGAAAGTATTTTTTCTTGGATAATCAGTTTATTACACATCAGCCTACATTTGCATATAGATTATTATTATAGTACCTAATTCTGCTTGCACAGATTAATATTCTGTATGGAAATCCAAACTAGACCCTTGGTCTACTATAGACAACAAATCAATGAACTCACATTTGTATGAGTTTCTATTACTCCTGTGCTTTATTTTTCATTTCCAGATGTTATTGTTTCTTGGTGCTTATATAGGTTCCCATAATTTTTTTAAGATGACTGTACTCAACCTAAGTTATATACATAAACCTTGTTTCTAATGACCGTTTCAAGAACCGCTGCAGTTAAAAAAAAAAAGACATGAATTGAAAATAAAGCAAATGAAAGTAAAACAAATGTACAATTATACAAATAATTATTAGATACTAATGATAAAACATACTAATACAACTGCTACTACTACCACTAACAATAACAATATATAACATTTTATTTTGTTTACCATTCATTTGCAATGGACGTGGCAAGTGTTGTCCATTTCTCACCTTTCAGTTTTAATTTATTTTTTAAAAGTAATGATATTAGTGGGAGGGGGTGGGGTGGGGGTGATTTAATTAGACAGAGTCTGAGCTAGGTCAATGCACTCTGCCTTATCAGGAGGAGTCATTTTCCTCTTGAAACCCAGACAGACGGAAGGGTTTGCTCCCTGTGTGTGTGTGTGTGTGCGTGTGTGTGTGCGTGCGAGCATGCATAGGGTTCTTTTGGGATCCCCCTACCACAGAGCAGGATGATGAAGTGTCTGTGCGGTCATCCAGTTCAAAGAATTCCAGAGGTAACCACAGCGACAGAGGGAGGGGCCAGACCACTGCTTTGAACTGATAACAGAATGCAGCTTGCGTTGTCACCCTTGTACTCTGTGTCTAATATGCAGTGTGGGGATGACCTCTCCATGGAGGGGGGTATATGGAATCAAACTGCTAATTTTGGTCAATGTTCTAATATTTTAGTCTTCTAACCAGCTAGGTTTGGCTTAGCTTCCTGTATGGGGTGAATGAATACATGTCAACCTTGGCCAAGTATCAAACCTTTGAGGCCTGCTGCCGGTAGCACTCATTACTTTATTAATTAATCAATGTATCTGTTAATATAATTAACGGGAAGATCATATATGTATTTTCTTAATGAATGTACTTCTTACTGTTACTTCATTGTGGTCTGTTTCATTAATGCAGTTTTGTTTTAAAAGCTTGTATTGGAGGTGGTCTGGAGCAAAAACCAACAAGGTATAGATTGTGCTATCATTGTGCTGGACTTCCCAGTATTTGTGTTCTATACTTTTCTATATACTTCCTGTATACAGTGATCCAGCCTGACTTTTAATATTTGGACTGGCTATTACAGAACCCATCAGATAATTATTTTAGAAAGACACAATTGGATAGATTTCTCATTGTCTTTTCTCCACAATATGATTTGCACCTTTTTTAAACCTCTTTTATTAGTTTTGATGCATTACTTGTGTTTTATTCATTGAAAAATGTGTTTGTGCCTTTGTTGTGAATGCCAAAATCCAGTTAGAAAAAGCCATTGGTTTCATCACCAGAAAGAAGAACACTCCTCTATTGACGATGAAAACCTTCTATCTGGAGCAATATATCCAAGTTAATACCTCTTAAAAGCAGTGGGGGTAGAAAAAAACTGCATGAGAAATATGATATGAAGTGCTAAATTCCTGCTGTCAACTGAGGGGGATGATTCAATGATGGTGTGGGCTGGTTTTCATTTTTTTTTTTTTTTTTTTTCATGTGCACAATGCCTGAGACCTCATCCTAAAGAATGGATCAGTTAATATTCAGAAGTTACAGACTTAGTTATGCAGCATCTGAAGCTCAGCTATTCAGTATCTGTGGTGAAGGACTATTCCCAGATGACAAAGCCCCCCACCACATCGCTTAAAACGGCTGCCTGTGGATGAGGCAAGTTGTGTGTGAGATCTCTAACAAGGGGGAGACAGCATCCAAAATCCATTCCAACAGCACAGCCACGAGAGCAGCTTAAACACACGTTAAAGAAACCAGCTGCCTTATTATTGCCACAAATCCTGGAAAAACACAAAATACAATGTATATGATCACCAATCGACCCGACTGGAATTTATATGACTTGGTGGACATTATTTTTAAGCATTAGCAGAGTGGTAATTCTTTTCCTACCAAGGAACTTGCGTCTTGGAATTAGCAGGAAGTGGGGGAAAAAAAAGCTGTAGCCCTCTCAAGCTGTAAGAGACATGATTTTGACAACTTTGTAGAGATACCTTGAATAAGCAGCCATTTTAAAAAAAAAATATGGTACAAGCTTTTGGTGCCAGGTTAATTTTCACAGTATACTGTACTGTACGCAGAAACATCTTGGAAATTGTAACTCGCCAGCCCCCTGCCCTCAGGGCCAGATATAAAAAATGGTTGGTTTTCTGAATGAATTGTGGTCTATCCTGTGGTGTGAAAGTATAAATAAATAAATCTGTTTAAATTATAGATATAACCATGTCATTTCAATTTTGCATTTCATTGCAAAATGTCCGATACTTCTTGTCAGTTTTCTTGAAAGTTCAGGTAGAAGTTGGTGTAAGTCGGCAGACACTAACAAAAATGTAGAGTCTCATTTTACAAAATTAAGAAGTTGGTGCAGGTTGAGTAAGAATCGTATTCACAAACATAACCAAGTTTCACTTTGGAAAGTCATTGCTTTCTGCCCCATTCAATTTTCATATATATATTTTAATGTAATAAAATAATAATATGGGGTGTATGTTTATTATCAGTTAAATGGGGGTTTCTGAAAAACGGTGGCATTAAAATGTTTCAAATATTTATCAAGTAAATAAACTGATGGTATAAGCAATAGCACATAAGAGTCAGCCACTGTCTTTGAAATGCAATCTGTTTTACCAGATGTCAGCACAAGACAGTATACTAGCCATATGTGCTTTTTTAATGAGATAGTACAGGCAGTAAAACTAACCACAATGCTGCCTAATTTCACATTAAACCTCTAAAACGTTCAACGATTGAAGTGAGAAAAATATATGTTGCCTCTACATCAAAAGCTGATAATCCATCATGTGAACGAATTTGGCAGTTACCCCCTCAATGCACCCGTTTTTTAAAATATTATATTTTAAATCGATTGGAGCTGGTCAAAAAAAACTAAAAACAAACAGCCCCTAAAATGTTTTGGCTTCTTTTAACATTGCAGGTTGAAAAAGTGACACTATAGACTGCATCACCCATTTCTGTGCTAAAACAAATCCAAGGCAATGTATTACTGGTGCTGGCATTGTTGGTCTCCAGTCAGCAAAGGCCTCTGAATATAAACTAAAAACTAAATACTCAGAAACTGAAATTAGGTTCTAGGCGGCTAGTTAGAATGCCAGAGTATCGCATGTGCTTTTTTGTAAGTTTAGCATGATATGTGCTTGACACTGGTACATTCCTGCTTTAAGTGTTTAGAAGCGGTGGCTCCTCAAGGTCTGGCAGTTTCTTGTAGACACCATTAGTCTTCTTGCCTTTTTTTACCCACAAGACAGGTCAGAAGCATACAAGCCCTGGCTTTACCTGTCAGTCTGGCAGCTTCTACTGTCGAATAAAACTGTTAGTTGAGCGCCTACTGTCAAAGCCAATTCAGAGCGCTCAGTTATAAGACGTATAGTACTGATACTTCTAAAGCGAAACATATCAATACATTTAAACAAAAGTATGAAGCCTTGTGAAAACCCTTCATCTTTCCACTCCTGGACACTTTTGACTGGAATTTGGCTCCTGTGAGGCTTAAAGATTTTATAGAGTATAAATCTGAAGTCCCACTGATGTGCACCATGCTGCACAAAGGAACTTACGGATGCTTTAATACAAATTACTTTACAAAAATAACAAACATTATTGAACAGAAATGAACAGAACAGAAAAGAAAACAACAAAAGCGTATATATATATATATATATATATATATATATATATATATATATATATATATATATATATAGATTAGAGGTTTGAAGTGTGCATATTTCATACTGTATTTAAAAAATGTGTTCCTAGTGTTGTAGCATTTGAGGAAATGTCTTCAGAAAATGTGTAATATTTTTGCCTTCTGTTAAGTTCAAATTGCCAGGAATCAACACTGACCTGCCAGTAACCTTTTAACTGCTCCCTCAGTTCTTGTATTGAACATGGGAAACATGCCCCAATGGCTTATGACATAAGTAATAGTTTATTCTTTACAGGCAAGCACACTTTATAAAGAGGCTTTCCTAGCTTGTCTCAGACTTGCCTCAGCTCTCCACTCATTAATGGCTGACTGACCTGGCAGCCACTCTGCCCTAAACAGAACCCCCTACCTCCCACACACACACACACACATAGAGCTAGATTTAAAACTGTCACCTTACACAAAACATACAGTTCGAGTGCCGAATTTCTGCACTAGCCAGACAATTCTAGGTGCAACATCTTTAACTTTAATCTGCAGAAGACACACACAAAACAAAACAAAAAAACCCATTGATGTCCAAAGCTTTCAGTAAAAAGCTCAATTTAAGGTTCATGTAAGAGCTTCTAAATGTACCTTAGTTACTTCTGCAACTTGTAATATTAAAATGTGTGTTTCATATTACAACAAAATAGTGCAAAGTTAGCATGGTGGTAAATGAAACCCTATAAAATCCATTTGTGCATGAAGTAGCTTAAACCCAGCGTTTTATAGCCCGGGATGTTGTTGTCTTCAAATGTTGTGGATTCGGTTTGATAACAAGATTGGTGCTCTTTATTAGGAACAACTTGTCTGTGCAATCTGGAATCAGTTAGGTACCAATTTAATGAACTAGACTGTCTAGCCTAATTAATGTTTCTGCAAGTATGTTTTTTGTTCCACAGACTGTTGCAACATGTTCCTAATGTGTTCTTTTTGGTTATCACTGTGGTTTTTTTTTGGGGGGTGGGGTGGGGGAATAATTCACATTTTAATTTATTATCATAGAAAAAACAAAAGTGTTTCCTATCAGTAGCTCTCCAGATTATATGAATCTTTCCTGCTGTACTATTGATATTTTGTTCTCTATTTGGCTTTCTGAATGTGACATTGCCGTACACTCCAATGGAAATAAAGAACGCTCAGCCACATTATTGTTTTATACAGCCTTTTTATTCAGACAAAACCATGGAGGTGTTGAATTAATATCCCCTCATAAAATTATCTAAACAATCACCAGTGTTTTTTAAAGAGAAATGTGATGAACAGTACACGAGAAGCAGACTTAATAAATAGGATTGCTTGTTGTTGAAGTCAGGCATTTAGTACCACTTTAAATGAATCAAGTCTAAAAACTGTACAGATGAAACTTCATGTTCCGAACCCCACGCTAACAAACAGACTGCTCATCAGACCATAACTAGAGCCTATGGCTCCGAGGCTGCTGTAATTTTACCAGTTAAACATAGCTCACCAGTCTTCTGTGACAGCAAAGAAAAAGGTGCAGACAGTGATGAGGTTAAAACTGTATAATAATATTCAATTAACAAGTAGTCACTGAAAAAAGAAATATGTAAAAAGTCCCTGTACCTCTATACTGCAAACATTCTTTACTTAGTGAACTTCTACCATAGGCAGTGCATTCTCTGCAATGTTTCTCCCAACAGCTCGTTCTAGCCAGAGGCAATAAAAGAGCTTGATATTTGTTAGTTTGCTTTCTGTCAGCAGATGAGTGTGGTTTGTAGCTGACGACTGCTCCCCACCAACACTAACGAGTTGCATCCTGGTATCGCATGTTCCTAAGACACAGTGGTATTTCTACTATTGCATCAACATACCAGCTACCACACCATTGGCAAAAGGATATGATAAATCAAGTCTCATGCCACGATATCCTCTTTTGTGGCAGAAGTAGACATAGTGAAAGCCGACATAATGTCTATCACCATGGTTTATTTGAAACACAACATATTAGGTCTGATGAAATCAATCCTGCTCCTTCAGGCTATTGAACTGCTAACTGCCTATTAGTAATTCCAATACAGCATAGAAAGATTTCGGTTCATGTCTCTCAACAGTGTCATGAGAACTTTGAACCTTGTGAGTAAAGGACAGTATTTAATCTGAATGCCTATCCTTAGCCTGAGGTGGAGTACTGGCTGAGATTCACAAATGATGTTTAATTTTTTATCAAAGCAAAACTAGTGATTTAGACTCAGAGCAGTGTTCTTACCCAGGGTACCCACTGTGCCACCTCATCCGCCTACAGTACTATTTTATTTTAGCATGCCTCAAATTTGCCCCAGAAGGACTGTCTCCTGAGGAGATGTTATATTTTGAGATTGGCAACTTCCACAGAGCACCAAAAAAACTATTTAAAACAGATTTAAACCTTTTCTTTCCCTGAAAAGTTTTCCTACCCCAGTGATAAACTGAACCACCCAGCCTGCTGTTGCTGTGGTTTCTGTGGAGTTACAGGGTTAAGATGCCAGCCATAAACAATGCAGGACCCCACCCTTGGAGCGATTACTGTAATTCCTTTTCAAAACAAACAGGGACAGTGGAGCATTAGGCCCAAGAAAGCTCGGGTCCCTCTCAGGTTTAGAACAAGTTTTGGTGAAACAAAGAGAAACAGTGCAGTACAAAAGATTTACATTGTTGGGATCAGGAGTCTACTACCATGATAGGTAAAAAAAACAAAACAAACAAAAACAAAAAAACAAGCGAGGCAGACAGGAAGGCATAATGTCACCTTTGTTAAATCCTTCTAATTAAACATGTATACCATTACAGTTAAAATAAGCCTGGAAGCTTTGAATGGACATTCAAAAATTCAAGCTAGCCTGTTAGTCCATTTTAGGGACAGGAAAACAGGAAGTATATCTTACTATGCAACATGTAAGGACAATACTATTCCAGCATTACACCAAATAAACAGTTAGTAGGCAGCCATAGGATTAAAATGTAGAGGAAAGGGAAGAGATGTGAAATAGGTAATATACCCCATAGATCAATAGTGTCAGATGCATTTTTTGAGAAATAAGACCGGTTTATTGAGTGTGCTTTTTAAATAGAATTTTAAAGCTGCAATTCTCTTATTTAGTACATTCTTCCAGAATCTTGCTTAACTTTATACAGAAACACCTATTTGACTGTCTTTTTTTTACATTCCCCCAAAGTATAGTTGTTCTAAAGGGACTCTTGGTCTGGTCTTGGACATAAACAGCTGTTCTTCCCAATGGAAATCTCTTTAAGCAATTCCTATTACAGCAGAGACTGGGGCTTTCCTGCACTGGGCTCTTTGTTCTTTAATAAGCATTTTTTCCAGAGTAAGTGGGTTAAATAAAAGAAAAGCAGTCCAATGGTGGACTTTGTATTCTGTATTATTTTCCATTGACTGGGAGTATTTTCTTTGTGTTCAGTTGTTGGGTATTTGATGCTGTGTAAGTCCAGCTTTGCTACTACTTTTGATACTTTAACAGACACTACCCCTTGCCTTTATTTTAAAGTTATGTAGTTATCATTTTAGCATTTACAGAGCATATACAGTTTTCTTTTCAAACACAAGTTGCAGGTTACAACATGGTTTTCTCCAAAACCCCAAAAAACTACCCCAGGCCTATTAACAGATGTGCACATTGCGAGCTCACATTAGTGTAATTTTCAAGGTTAGACAAAAGCCCTTCTACTTAGTATATCACCTCACCCTTACTTCTCATGAAACAACATAGATGGACAGAGCATTCCTTTAGCAATATTAGCATGGTACATATTGCAAAGTGGATCATTTGACAGAGGCTAACCTGTGTTATAAGTGATTGTTTTTTTTTTTTTTTAATTATTTTAACAGTTTGCACAGTTTTAGTTTTTCATGACATTAAATGTCTCATCAGTTATCTCTATTTGAATTTTTAAATATCCTGCAGGTAGAAACAATTAAGTTATTATATTGACCCCTCGTTCAATAAGTCCTTGGACTCGTTTAGCACTTTAGGTCTGTCTATTTTCTGGAATTTTTTTAATATGGTTCCATAGCTTAATACAGAAACAGCTAGTAGAGCAAGCTATTTACACATTAGAGAAAGACCACTTCCCACAGGGTTTCCATATATTTTATAATAGAGTATATGATTCATATTTGGCAATGTCTTTTCTCACATGTACAATATAGTCAAATGAATCCCTATTAAAAGTACCTGCTATACGGTAATAACAGAAGGCTCTTAGTGTAATCTCTTCAAACAAACAATAATAAAGCATTAAAGTACTTATTACTTGACTCACATTTGGAATGAGTACCTATTGTGTCAGGGTGCAGACCAGTGCCCTTAATCTAAAGCTGCATTAAGTTATCTGTCTGTTGCCTCAGCCTTCATCCTATTGCCTTTCATCTTTTAACCTTCTGAACTCAGACTTACAAAATGAGGTGCTAATTGATAACATATGTGGTGCTGGTGATGTTGCAAGCCTAGTTGTACTATAACAAATCTTCATACCACTAACAATAAAAAAAACCTAATGAAACTTTCTAATATATGTCATGAGCCCAAAAGCACAAGCATTCATATTCTTACCAGAATATAAAACAGCATAATTATACAATGCATTTAAATGTATATTATTTAAGAGCAAAATTAGATGGTGTTTTAAAAACAAAAAGGTTTGTTGCTCAACTGAAATTATTATTATTATTATTATTATTATTATTATTATTTTATTATTATTATTATTATTATTATTATTGGGTCGATTTCTTTCAAAATTAACTCTTTTTTTTAATAATTTGTGGTTTTGACTGAAAGATGAAATAACAAATTCAATATCACATAACTAGACAATTGCCAATGAAAAAATACTGCAGCAGAAAAAAAAATATCTAGAAAGGATGAGAAAGAGAGCATAAGAGAGAGAGAGCGAGCACAGCATAGAAATTAGAAGGTATTGTACCACTGGTATTATGCAGCTATTCTAAAACTGCCAGCAAATTGAGTGAAAAACAAAAATGGATAAATCATTTTGAGTTAACAGCTCTCAAAACAGTGTATTATTTTACTGGTTCAACACTTAGTTTCCAGCCAAGTTTAGGCTGAGGGGAAAGTGTCTTCTTTTTTTTTTTTTTTTTTTTGCATAAGTTCATAAGAACCGTTCTTTGAATTAAATATGCATTGCATTAAAAAGGCTGTTTACAATGACTTTGTAAGATTTTTAATGATATTACAGAAATGTTTTGATTTTACTATCGTGTCCCACCCAGGTTAACAAATGACAAAACTGTCCTCTTCTTGTCATCCTTGCTTATTGTACAGTAATTATTTGTTAAATGTTTCCCTTATGATCTCCTTATGGCACTAAAGAGATTTGTTAATGTGCTTTGCAAAAATTGTACAAATATGCCACTGCGACTTCTACTAATTCCATGGAAATTATAATATGCTATAATATGTGTTTGTGCAGTTACCCCTTTTCTCTCAACAATGCAATCACCATCATCAATACCTTCAGTGTAATATTAATTTCAAGTTAAAACAAAATATGTCTGGTAAAAGATATCCCAACCAATTATAATGATTATAAAATAAGTACTGTTGTGTTAAAATACTTTCCAACAGCAAGATTTGATACGATAACCTTAAATACTGCAAGCAAAGGTTGTCTTAATTGAGCTATACTGAGAATTTGGCTTGCTGGTGAAATGTATTATCAGCTACAGTCTGGAGGTGTGTGTACATTTCTTAAGAGATGGAAGTGTATTTCTGTCAGGTTTGTCAATGTGTCCCTTGAATTTGACGCAGTTTGACCCATAGAACAATGTTAATCGTACAAAACTGGCCCTGGCCTACTCCAGGCATTCCAAAGTATAGTACGATGACGGTATTATGACATCAAAATTCTGGTAAAAGAACGTCCCATTCGGGTGCCAAAACCCATTGTAAACATAGCCATACTCAATTGTAAACACTTCAGAATTGTATATCTTAGGCAATTTAATAGTATGACATGAAAATATATACGTGTGAACAACTGATATGTGAATAAATATGTTACTCTATACTGTATATCTACAGTGTTTTTTATATTACAATACAAGTGCATATATCTAAATCAGATGTGTCTAACTTTGAAAATGTATATCTTTTGTGATGGCTTTGGTCTATTTTCTGCTCTACTGTGAACACATCGCTCATTGAGTTGGCTCCCGCAGGGGACGTCTTGTGTATATTCGCACAGGCAGGTTCAGATCCGGCTTAGAGCACAAACAGGCGGCTCAAATGATAAGAATCTTTTAATCTAATGGACCCTAAGCCATCTCAGGCTGGAGCTTTAAGTGTAAACCCCCTATAAATGAAATAAGAAGTTTTTCATCAAGAACATTTTAATCTGCTATATTTTTATACTTCACAATCTTATTTTTCATTCTGTACGGCCCTTTTCCATTGCTACAAGAACAAAAGCCTTCCTGTTGGAAATAACAGTTACTTATGGCTACCACACAGCAGTATCTGCCTGGAGCCATCTACGTGGCCAAGTTTGTGGAGCGGTCTGAATTCGTAATTCTAGGATGAGCCGGAGGCTGTCAGAAAGCTATTATTTTGGTTGGTTCCTACTGATACCAAAATATGTGGCAAAGGAGTAATCATAACATTAGGTTTCAGTATGAATACTGTAATCAGAACCTTCCGAACTATACATGTTTAACTCATTGATGGCTGCATGTGTATGATTGTTCCCTATCCAAGCTTTAGTAAACAGCCAACAACATGTGAATGTAAATGGGTAAGAGAGTGCTGAAGTGTTTAAAACGAGCATGGTAAAGTATATGTAATTAATTCAATGAACAGTTATAATTAAATATGTATTAGCCATTTAAAAACATATAGAAATTAGGATCATGTAGCAGTAAACCACACTGACAGTACTGTTGCAAAACATCACACTCAGTCAAGGCATTCACTACCACAAGCTGAGCAGAGCGGGAAAAATAGGAGGCTGCAAATGTTACAAATTATAAACATTATAAAACTAGCTTGCCATCACAATTAAAATCTGTCTCCTTCCAGAGCATAAAGTGGTTGTACCTTACACAATAATTCCATAAATCTTATGTTATTTGCACTTCCATTAGCTTCAAAGGTTTGAAATGTGCATTTTTGAAAGGCTACTATAATGCTCCTGTGCCAATTAACAGTAAAGCTCTCCCTCCCACAAGGTTGAAAACACACTAAACTGTCGTCACCCTTGGCGACGATGACCTCCACAGCATGGCAGCTTGTTTTTCATTACAACTTTAGGAAGTGAAAACACTCCAATATATTGGCAGAAGTGCAGAAATTGGAGAAAGGCAATATTGTATTAAAAGGAAAAAGTGATTGCTCACTTAGATACTCCAACAACAAGGCACAACAACGTGATTCACTCACCAGTAAAAAAAATTAAAAAAAGACAAAATAACCTCAACACTTCTGGTCAGTTGTACAGTTTATATCAACTATGAAGAAATATGAAAGGGGTTAAAAGAAGGCATTTTCTAGTTATACTATTTATGTTGAAGGTAGTTTTGTATTATTGTTTTTCAGATTCAAACACAACAAACATAACAAGAATGTTTTACCACAGGGAGAAGGCTGTAAAAATATTGTACATTTGAAATGTGGTTACCTCTTATCATTTCAAGAGTGCTGTCTCAAGTGTTCTTTGTAGGTAAGTCATGTGACACTGAAGGCAGATCGAGTCTTCTTCAAAGGATGCTAGAGCATCACTCTTAAAACGATAACACCTGTGACACATAAACAGAAGATATGTTACTACAAACCCATGCTGCATTTAATGGAAATCGGTTTAAAAAGAAAGAATCATTTCAGTTTTTTTTATTTTTTTTTTTATTGTAATTGCTTAAGAAGAGTGTGCCTTTCAGTTTCTATTGGATTGGCTAGCTATTTTTTGTTTGTTTAAACTCAGAGGTAACTGTTCCCATTTTTTTGTTGGGATTATGTTCCCAGTTATAAACTGTTTGTTTAGAATTGTATTTTCATCTTTGTTTATATGGCAGTACTCTTGAATAGATTTTTAAGTGTAGTTGATACGAATAGGTTCTAATGGGGTTGAGTGTGTATTTACATACTGTAACAATATGTGTAATGTGAACAATTATATAAGTACTTGATCCAGTTAAATGCAGTTGTGACATATTTAAACCCTTTTATCCTTAAGGTTAATTTAAATTAAGTAAAAAAAAAAAAAAAAAAAGGACTAAAAACAAAACTACTGTAGTTATTTCACATTACTTCAGTATTGTGTTTATATTATGCTCCAGGAAGAGATTTTTCACTTAAAAAGATGAACTACTGATTATATTACCCATTAAAGAAATGCATAGCGCTGTATTCTTTTGAAATTTGTCCTGGTTGCCTGTAGCAGCCACCTGCCCCTAAGAGGAAGAAGGGGAGGAGCAGCCATCCTCGGAAGCGAGCAAAGGAGCCGGTGACCGCTCAAGAGTCAAAGAAAGAGGAGCCATCGCCACTGCCGGAATACCGTACATCCCCACCAGCTACACGACAGGAGGGCAGCTGGGACGCCCCACAGCGCTCACGAGTTGGTGCCCCAGCTGCGGAGAGTGGGGGCACTTCCTGGTCAACTGCCCCCTCCAGGAGAAGGAGGAACAGCTGCTGGAGTGCCTTGTGTTGTTGTCAGCATTTCCACTGCCAGCACCACCACTGCCAGAGGGACTAGCGCCACCGCCACAGCTGCCGGAGTGCCCCGCACCGCTACCAGCATTGCCATTGCTGGAGCGCCCCACTCCACTGTCAGCATTTCCACTGCCAGCATTGCCACGAGCAGCATTTCCTCTGCTGGAGTGTCCCACACTGCTGTCAGCATTTTCGCTGACAGCGTTGCCACTACCAGCATTGCCATTGTTAGAATGCCCTGCACCACTGTCAGCATTTATGCTGCCAGAGTGTTCACCCACCGCTGCCAGCGTTGACTCTACCAGAGTGTCCAGCATCACCACAGCATGAGCAAGGGATGCTGTGGCCAGAACCAGGAGGTATAGAGCCGTCGGCTATAGAAAGTGGGGAGGAGGTGAAGAGACCACTGTCACCACAGCATCAACCACCGCTTCCCTGTCGCCAGGTCTTGGTTCCTTTGAAAAGGCACTGGAAGGTGGACTGACCACGGAAGTCTAATAGGATAAAGACAGACATGAGGGAACGGGTTAATGTTTCAAGGGAGGAGGTGGCTGATGGCGGCCATGTGTGCTGCGCACAAGGGGGGGAGGAATGCGGCAGGGCAAAAATCTTGGTGAATTGACATGTGTGTTTGTGTGGGGAATATTGGGTTGGTAGGGAGGGGGGTTAAATGTCTTCCTGTCAAAACACATTGGAATGTAGCTCGAGACAAAAATTGAATACATCCACAGGCAGTGGCGACACGTAGGGGGTGAATGGAAAACATAATTAAAAAATTAGCTTTGTTTTGGTCATCCTAATTTGTCTAAATGACAGAAAACTGTTGATGAACCGTCTGAAGATAACAAGCTAGCAACTACCACCAGCAGTCCTGCGCCAGTTAAACGATAACTAAATTAGTCAGGCTTTGTGAGATTAAATAAAATGGTTTGCTTTGCTTTGAACAGAAAATGTTAGTTAACAAAAATTAACAACCATAAGTACTAATGAAATTATATATAGTTATTTTTATTTATTATCATAATCTGAAATTGAGTTCAAGTCCTTTGCTTTGTATTTCCTTTTATGTTTTTAATCGGAAGTGTTCTAAACTGAATCTTTTTTTTTTAACTATTTTGCACAACAGTGTATTTGGTTTTTGATCTGCTGTTAAAAAAAAAAAAGATTGTTCTTTATTTTTCGAAAAATAAAACGTCAATGCACGAATAAGAAATCAGGTTGCCAATTGCACCACTGTCATTACTCACCTTAAAAAAGTTACCATTTCCATCCCCTCCTGAAAAAAAATCCTGGCTATGCCACAGCTGCCAGGGTTTATTATTTAAAAATAAAAATATATTTATATTTTTCATAAATGGGTAGAGATATGCAAGTGTGCAGTTTATTTCAAACATTCAAACCTTAATAACATAACCAAATAGTGTCTAAGACCCTTTACAGTTATATTTGTTCTTGTGTGAGACTTTAACTTTTTCAGTCACGAAAATATGTGCTAAAAACAGAGTGAATTTGATGTAGTCCTTTCAAAATGGCAAAAAAGTCAGCTACGTTTGGAGTTTTTCTAAAACAAAAAAGCTAAACCACCAACGCCAGCTACATCAACAGAAACCGAACATGACTCTTGTGCAGTTTAGAATGTTATTAACAGCACGAGAGTGTGACGATACTTCCATTTCAAACGCTCTGGTTAGTGCAGGTGCAGCTGTCGATAACAGACCCCTGTCTGTAAAATGTTGTTTGCAGCTTTGGTATTGTTAGAAAGCTAGCTTAATGTTTACATAAAAATGGTTAAAATTGGGCATCAGGTTTGAGCACGGTTTCGCTTCATTAGTTCATTTTGGGGGAAGAGGGAGGTGGCTGTGCCCCACCAGTTTTTCAAGCCACAACTCACCACTGTCCACAGTTGTATAAAAAGGATAATCATGGGTGTTAATTTAGAATTAATGTTGATGATAGAGGTGGAGGTCCCGTCTTGTGTTTACATTCGTGAGTTTTTGTAGAACATTTTGTTTTGGCTCTTGTGCCGTTTGTTTTGTGAAGTGTGTTTTGTCTAGTGTTTTGTCCATTTTATTTGTTAATAAAAGTCTCTCTCCCTGCCAAATATCATCTGGGCCATGATGCTACCCTGTCACATTTCCAGATAAAAATATTGAACATATTTAAATGTGAAAAATAAAAAACCCTTGCTAACCTTCTGTTGTATTTAAAATGTAATTTAGGGTTATGAGATAGCTTCAGTGGTTCACCATGACCAGACTAGTTGGATCTCGTGAACTCAGTTACATTAGGCCTTTTTATAAGCACGAGGGGTTCAAAAAATCACCCCTTTGGGGAAACACTTGTAGGATAATATAGTACCTCTATGTTAATAATGCATGAACATGTTAAAAACATGCTTGCCTTTCATGGAATTAACAATCACATTTTTATGTTTTTATTCCTGTCATAATGTTCTTACGTATTTCATTTATAATGACATTTACTCGTTTTCATTCTCAAAATTATGTTTCACGAATTCGTTCGCGTCATTCACAATTATGTTTCCACATTTTTTTTATTTAAGGTAGTATGAATAGAGTAAAACAGCAGTGGTTATTAGATCTGCTGGTTAACTCTTTAAATACACACACCTCTGTGTCTTTTCATTATAACACTGTCCATGTTGGTAATGTTAGATTGGGTATTTTGTTTTAATACGTGTGGAATAAATTATTAATGTTTACTTCATATGAATTTTAATGGAATTATTAAATTGTTACTATGTTACTAGATTGCTATTAAAAATGTAGCATAATAAAAGATGTTTATCGTATTTATCGTATGTCCATTTTATTTATTACACTGTATATCAATCATGTGTCTGTCAATTCTCTCTAAACCTGTGTTAAACTGTTGAAGAAATAATTCATGAACAAAATAACTCCCCAAAATAAGTCATTTATAATGTTATATTAACAACAAACAAAAGGTTATAGTTTTATAAACTACTAAATATATTTATTTAGAAATATATGATGACTGGGAAATGTACAGTCAGTATGTGCTATATTAAGTAATATAATTACTATGTGATTGGCACAGTGTAGAGTGGGAGGGATATATTACATGTAAAAATGCTGCAGTCAGTTTTTTTTTTAATTATTAAAGGAAGTGCAAAAATGACATAATAGATTAAAGTTTTTTTTTTTTAAATCCTACCCTGGTGTAGTTGCAGGAGCTAATTTCCAGTTTGGCCTCATGTTATAGAATTAATGAATAAAAAAAATAAAAAAAACCCTGAGGCACACTAACCAAAGTGATGAACACTGTACTGTACCTATACTGCAGAAAGACTGGGCACTTGTGAACTAGTCAAGCTTAGATAAGCTAAGTCAGCCCACACATACAGCACTGGGCAAAGCAGCATGCTTAGGATGACGTCAACTTGATTAAGTGCTAGACACATTTGTGTGCCAGGCACATTGTGTGGCCTTATCTTTTGACAAAATAATTTCTACTGGGGTTAGCCTACAAGTGTAAGAGAGCGCAAAGTTATCAGTGCTTATGTTCAGTGGCGGCTGGAGCGGAACATTTTAATTAAACACAAATGTTTATCTTTGTCCCAGCCCTGCGGCCCAGGCTTCCTAGATGTTTGACAGTAGAAACCGCTGTGGATTGATAGGAGCTCTCAGCTTCATTACATTTCATACAGGAAAACTCCTACATACTCCTCCCCACTGGCTAGGGCATCCAGTCAAAGCAAAAAAATAAAGAGGGAAATCGTTTCACTGGCGGTCTTTTTGATCTTTTCCAGTTTAATGTGCTTGCTTTACTTAATACAGAAAAGTCATTCATGGGGCACACTCTAATAACTTTGTTTTTACAAGTTTTGTTTTTAAAGGGAAATAGAAATTCACTTTTTTTAAGTTTCACTAGATACAGTCCACCCTCGTTTGAACATCGCCTTTGGGTTCTAAGTTATTTGATGTTTGTAATGAGGTGTAAGATATAATTAAGGCGAGTTTAACCAGGTTTTATGGTGTTTCAGCCAAGGTAAAGTTCAGCCTATTAATATTGCAAACTGAGTAACTGGGAACTTTACAAATAAGCTTATTGAGAAAGGCAGGGTAACAGTGCACCGCCATTAACACCATACACTATCCTGCAACTTAATTTGAACAAACCCAATTGGTCACACCTTCACATTCACAGTGCCTGAAGGCCTGCTGTTTGCACACAAAGCTGCTATAGACTCAAATAGGAGTAAGGTACCATGCGTGACTTTTTCCTAATTACAACCATATCCTCAAAATCTAATGACAAAACCTAACAAACCTTAAACTCAACACTGTCAGCTCCCTATCTACTCTGCAGGTCTGAGGTTGGTGACAAGTCATTACCTCTACCTGTGCACAGTATATTGTAGCCAAAAGCCCTTTCAGTCGTGTGACAGGAACAGTGCCCGAAACACATGTGGAAATGTGGCTGGGGCCATATTTTTGGCAGGATGGAATTTAACCCCCTCCCTGCCAACCCAATATTCCCCACAAACACCAACACATTACCCTGGCAGGGCTTTTACTCTGCCACAGGCCATCAGAATGGAGTGCAGGGGCAGCTGTACTCAATCAGGGCAGCATCAGTCAGGTGAATCCACTTTCAGCCAATCATATTGGCTTCACCTTTTTGCATTTCCACCATTTTTTCTTGCTCCAAATGCACAAGATTTTATATTGCATATTGTTGTTTTGAAGAAAAGTTTCAAAATATTTTACGTACCTGTGAGGTCCTATACACATTAGGCATTACTGACGATTCTTGTTTCTTCTAATGTGTGAGATGTGTTTAACTTATCCATTGGGGTGGCTTTGTAAATGAGTTGGTGAAAGATCTTTCCAAATTATCTCAATAAACAACAACTCTACTAAACTTGAGGAACGGTCCACCATAAAGACATTTTACCATCCACCATTTTCTATTATTAATGGAGCAGGTAATCACACTTCTCAGTGGTGTCTTTTTAACTCCAGACTGGCACCACACTTCTTTTATATAGTGCGTTTCATAGTGGACTACCATCACAAAGCACTTTGCAAAATCACTTGCACCAACATCTCACCTGAAAGACAAAGCACAAGGAGGTTAAGCAACTTGCTCAGGATCACACAATGAGTCAGTAGTTCAGCTGGGATTTGAACCAGGGACCTTCTGGTTACAAGCCTGTTTCTTTAACCACTGGACCACTGGACCACACAGCTTACTTATATAATAACTTCAGAATAACATGTCTAAAGAGTTCCAATGCATTAAACTTCAAATTCTATACCTTGTAAAAGGGAAAAACAATGAGAACTATTTGCCATAGTTACGATACGAAGTACAAGGGTGAAGTACATTAACACAGTATTGTGAATTGTTTTTCTCCATATTAAGCCATCCAATGCCACTACACATGCACAGGAGTGGCTCAAGACTGTGGTGTGCAATAATGCAAAGACTGTACAAACAATCAAGCAGGGGGTGCAATTATAAAGTGTGCAATTCAGTGGTGTCTACTGTATTTCACACCTGCATACAAATGCAGTGCTCTGTGAATATAGTTGCTTTACCACTGCTCTACTCCAGTTTGTTACTTGAGCGATCTCTGATGCCTGTAGACTACCCTGTCTTGTTCAAAAAAACAACGTCACTGTGTAGGACCGTGCTGCCTGTCACTGCAAAATAATGAGAAAAAGTAGGTGGCTAATTGTGTGTGCTGCACTGTTAAAGTGTTAAGTTTTTGCACTTTCAATCTTAATTACTCGTCCATTTTAAATGTTTGGGAATTGGGCCTTTGAGATTGATTTGTCATGTAATTACTTAATGTTTTTTTTTTTTCTTCTAATTATATAATCTTTGTAGACAATCTCACAGGATAGTGTCATTACAAAGAAAGAAAGAAACAAACATGTACTGTAATTGAATTATTCCCCACATAATCCTGGAGGATCTGATTCACAACCTCCAACGCCTGCGGTACAATGTCTAAGCTGTTTAACTTTTTGTTTAAAGAAACATGGCCTGGTATTCCGTGCCTCGCCAGTTCTGAATCCAGGGGTGACTCTGTCACGTTTATCTTCATTACAATAATCATGTATTTTGTAAACAGGGATTTTTGTGGTTATAATGAGGTCCACATTTCAATTAAGGCATTCTAATAAGATTTAGATAGGACCCTGGTTTTTCATCCTTAAATTAGAGGTAGCAGTTAGAGTACGTTATGAGATGATGTATGATCTATTGAGGCCGCACTGTATTTTACTCTCTGAAAACTATTATGTAATCAAGTATTACCACACTATTTTGTATAAAATTGGATATTGAAATTCAAATACACAGAGGCTTTCCAAAGATCAAAGTAATTTTTCAGCTAAAATATTCCTTTTTTAGCGTGGTTTAGCCAAACTAGTGCTCACTTGATACCTCAGGAAAAGAGCACGTGGCACACTGTCTACATGACTCATAGTACCCACGTACCGTTATAAGAACAGCCTTATTATATTAATATCTGTGCTTTTAAAGTATTTGTAGCTAACACAACAATTCCATAATTTTCTCTGCCATGCAGACACATTCATAATATAGGACGCTATACATGCATGTTTTTTTTTTTTTTTAGAAAACATGCATTTTCATTTTTACATGTGATATCTGGTGCCACGCTAGGTAAAATAAAACTCTGTTTACAAGCCATGCTTTCAGACTGTCTTGTGCTTCCTGGGTCGTTTCAGTTGGAGGATGACATTGCCCCCGTCGCTTAACTGACTAGCAAAAAGCTACTCATCTTATCGACTGACATGCTGACAGTAACATGCTTTGACCCAGAAGACACTGCTGGGCCTAAATGACAAACAAGTAAAGCAGTAAGAGAATGCCTGGAAGGCAAGAGCAACAAAATGACAATGTTCTTTATCCTCGTGCTGTACCAGATATCTGTTTTAAAAATGAAAATACATGTGTGCTGTACCATGTGTTTCTTTTAAAACTGCCCATTTGAGACCTATGCAGCTAGTGGAAGTGCAAAATGGGTATTATTTACAGAATTAGCAGTAGCGTAGACAAAATGAATTGACCTGCCCAAAAGAGCATTGCATCATGGGGGAAAAGAGACAGGGTATAGAAATGCAAAGGCTTAAGACAGTTAGACTGAAGGCTTATAGATTGATTGATGATGTCATGTTTTCTATTCCATACCCTTAAAATGAGAATTCTATGTGCATGACATCACTTCCAGAAATTCCTTTCAATCTTATTTTCACATTTGATTCAATTGAAACCACATTTTTGTTTCATCACCAATGTAACCCACTTCCGATCAGGAGGTTAATGAATCACATCCCGTAGATCCCAAACGTTAGATTGGCAACTTGGTGGGAAAGAATACCTATTTCCCTTTTCTTGGAAAATGCAAATATATCTTGTGCACATTCAACATTCTTAGTTTCATAACCGCGACACAGAAACCACTTATTATTATAATTATTTTAGGAAGAATCTTGCCTTTCAGTTTTTTTATTAAATTTACAGTATATAAATATAGCCCATTTTCTCCAAGTTAGAACCTGTTGATGAGATGGTCTGCTGATTAATAGAATGTTTTAATTAATGATTAAGCAAGTCTGCACTAGATCCCTCTCTTTTGTCTCACTGCATATCATAGAATCAGAAAGAACATTTCCAATGTTTTGTACAGCTTCACAAATTACTACTGTATTTAACATGTTCTAAACGTTAACTTCAGTGTACACCATTTTCCTCAATTTGAGTGTAAACTGTAACCCTAAAATTACAAATTACTATTTTTTTAAAAAGTGCTGGTAAAATGCATTATATCAGAGGAAGCGTGTTGTTTAATTTTATTTTTTAGACCAAAGCATATTGTTATTGAGAAGTGGCATCTTCACCTCCAGTCACCACTCATAATTTTAGACTGTCGTTTATTTGTCTTGGTTGCCTAGCAATAGCATCCTGCTCAGTATTTTTAAAAAGTGAATGGCTCCAATTCTGTCTAGTACTGGGCAATCATACTGATGTGTTGTGGTATCCTGAGAATTGTTCAAATCTCTATATTGTTGTAACAAAATATAGGAAACTGCATAACAAACGTAAGTCAACACAAAGTACGAGTCTCTCATGAGCTCTGGTGGCCTTATATAATAAACACACGCTGAACTGTGTGTCCAAGATGATATGAAATGCATCATTTTATAATTTATATACTGATTTAGGGGTCTAAAATGCATGTCAATTTATTCAGTTACTCACTTACTGGTCCAACACAGGTTCAAATTATAGTTTTGTTCAACACAGTTGTATATATATTTTTTTCTTTTACACTTCTGTTTAATAATAATCTATTCAACGGCTATACCTATTCTCAGTTCAGTATGATTGCTATTATAGTTGACATTTCCCTGCTTTGGTTTCTAGCGGAGCACGATAGGTCGTTATTTTACTGTGTGTTATTGCTTGTTATTTCTATTGTTTTTTGATGAACACAACATGAACAATTTCAGTAAAAACGTGTTGTACTTGTTATTCTTATGGTGTTTATCAATTTTCAAAGGCAAAATCATTATTTTACTTATGTAAATAACAGTAGATAAAGCTAAAAAATGTTCATTGATGATGGCAAGAAAGTATGTGACTGAGGAGCCACCTTGTATTCACAAAAAGGTCATGGCAGTCTCTTTTAACTGTCGTCTGGACTTGAAAGCCATCATTTGGTATGTAAATTGTGGATCATTTTAAAAGTGTATTTTGAAACAGTAATATAACATCATCTGTTTTGTAAAATAAGTTTTATAATTTAAGAGAAGCATTATTTCAATGGGATTTTCTGGATTACAATTGCCTAATCTGCTTGCCAAACCTTACCACGTTCATGTGAATTTATGGTAATCATTCTGGTGAAAGAAAGAGCATTTTGAAAGTCATTTCTCATAGCGGTGCAGGTAGAGAGGGACATTGAATTATGTTTTCAGAGATTTTGAATGAACACAAATGATTTCCATTGCTTATATAATGGTAGTGCATACTTGCAAAGAATGTTGTCTGTTTGCTAGTATAAAAAATGAATATATAATATCTTAACGTATTAGGTTCAAGCCTCTTTTTAAAAATGACTGTCCTTTGCAGTGATTTAAAGCTGTTTTAATCATTTACAAAGATTTTGCAATTTTCCATTTACAACTGAAAAACTAATGTTTTCTAAATCTAGGATTTTAGTTGTTCATAATGCAGTACATGATCACCAATTAAAATTAGCAAGATGACTTTCATTTTCAAAAAAGATTCCAAAGAGATTCTTTTAACATTGAAAATGCAAACTGTAGAAGCAAAACATGCAGATCAGCTTGGAAATAATATCTAATTCATCTGTAGCAGTGTTATATTGTTAAAAAAGAATGCATGATTCATATTTTTGAAAGAGAAAATTTAAATAGCCTTACTTTGGATTATTATCTCTAGAACCCCTTGCAAACATAGTAACAGAATGTGTGTGACAACGAGGATCAGATCAAAAAAATAAAATACCAGAACAGCTAGATACATTTCCGAGCCGAAATAAGCAAGTTTTGAAGAAAACAAAGAAAAAAAAGAAAAAAAGGCGGTTTACAGTGTGCGTCAGTAAATGTAATGTCCAAAACCACCAATGGAGCAGTCCAGAATGAAAATGTATAGCTATGACTCACCACAGCCCTTGCCAGTGTGCAAATTTCTGTTATTCTTAGAGTTCAGAGACAGAAATCTCACCAGCACATTTCATGTTGTACCACAAGGAGGTGAAATGCTGCTAAGCTACAACACAGCATCTGCCTTAGATGTCATTCAGATGGTATATAACATCAACAACAGCCCCACAAATCAAATAATAGAGGCTCACCTCACAGTCTTCCAAGGCATTGAGAAAGTAAAGCTGCATATTAATGACACTGCAAGGCCCTCAGCACAGCCGCATAGCATTGCATTCCATGTCTGCTTGGTGAAGAGGAATTGGCTCAACTGGAAGCTCTTGAATCATTGAGAAGATAAACGGTCCAACCCCCTGGGTCTCACCATAATGGGGATCACAATAATGCAATCAAGAGAGAAAGACCCATCACACCAAATGTTAGCTTGCGTAAGTTCAGGAGGCATGTAGCAAGGGGGTTTCCAATTTCCTTTCAATTAGTTCCTATTTACTGTTTAAGCCCTGATCACTTGCACCTTTTGCTGTCTAGTGTTTTGTTTTCCTCCTCCTCCCCTCCTCCACCTTCTCATACATGCCTTCACATTGGGAGTCTCTGGGGGGCAAGTGATCTCACTTCCCCGACCTCAGGGCATGGCTTCAGCTAACCCTTGAGCTTCAGGGGGGTTCTCACCGTGTGAGTCAGAGCGGACCCCCGGCCACACTCTGTTCTTTCGCAGCTCCTGCGCTTATCTTGCCTCACTCAAGGCGGTTCTATACTCTGTCTCAGTTCGGGATGTGGCTACTCATGCTCGAGTCCCATACTAACCTCTATGTCTTTTTCTTATCTCAGGTCCCAGGCAGCATGAAGTCTTGGCCAATTGGGGGTTTAACGAGCGCCCCTTTACAGAAGTCTCAGATGCTGGGTACCTCTCCCTCTCTATCTCCTTTCGTGTCCTAGTCTTCTGGGACCATCTTCCTCTGAGGGGAGGCTCCACGAGTCATAACCCTCATATATGTTTTCGGTTGCTAGGTCCGTTGGCCCTGAGCTCGTGTCGGCATCGCTGCCCTCAGTCAGCGACCACTTTCTGTACCCTGTCTTCGGTTGCTGGGTCCTTTGCCCTGAGCTCGTGTCGGCATCGCCGCCCTCAGTCAGTGACCACTTCTGTTTCCTGTCTTTCGGTTGCTAGGTCCGTTGGCCCTGAGCTAGTGTCGGCATCGCTGCCCTCAGTCAGTGACCACTTTCTGTATCCTGTCTTCGGTTGCTGGGTCCTTTGCCCCTGGGCTTGTGTCGGCATCGCCACCCTCAGTCAGTGACCACTTTCTGTCCTAGCTTCCATGTCCAGCTTCACTGGTCTGCTACTAGAGTGGGCCTCGCCTGCTCTTCTATCCTAGGTCCGGTCCTTTCTAGCCGGCACTCTGTCCTACTAACAGCTCCCTTTTGCTTCTTCTGCCCTATCTCTACCCCTATCTCTACCCCCAGCTCATGCCTCGTGAAACACATGACGTGCATACATATAATTTTTTTCCACTTAGGCATAGATACAGACATAACAACGTCAGTAAGGGGCAAGGAAGTCAAATTATATGTATCCATGGGTCAGGATGCAATGAACCTATCAGAAAAAATATACAGACTACCCTGTTGAAAGCTAAGGCCACTGTGGGCTCCAAAAGCCTTGAATATCCTAAAACCTGCATCTATATATGTGTGTGTGTGTGTGTGTGTGTGTGTGTGTGTGTGTGTGTGTGTGTGTGTATATATATATATATATATATATATATATATATATATATATATATATTATATATATATCTTTAATAAGATATCTAAGATTTCTAGTGGGAATCCTGGGGAAGTCTTATTGAGGCTGTTAGTCCCTTTATCATGGTATAGTCATGGAATACCACAGGAAACCTCTGACCATAGAATAAGCTGTATCTCGTGGAATATTGTGATATAGGGATATATTCCATGGAACAAGATGTTAATACCCTTAAGAAAGTAAAGTGTGACGCATATTTATAGATGATTTATTCTCCTTTGATATGGTATGATAATTATCCCTCTGCTTTACAGGTCTCTGTCATCTGAATGTAGAATCCATAGCAATTGAGACAAATTATGCTAGAGCTCCACTAAGGCTCCCTTACTGTAGCATAATTTTATCAAAGGCAAGTTATTATCTGCAAACTTTTATCACTGCACCTTCACAAAAACTCCATGAAGAACTCCACCGGGTGTATGAAACGTTTCTGCTCTGGCTATGGAGGCCTTTTGTTCTGCTAATGTGTCCTGAAGTGAGAGGTTGTCAGTTTTCTCCCCATTGTCTCCACTTATACACAGTTTCAGAGGCTGGGAAAATAGTCTATTTATTCTGCAGTGGTTTTCAGCAGGGAATACAAATGTTGACTTTTTTGTAGACAAGGAAGCATCAGTGAGAGAGTTTGGAAAAATGGTTGCAGAGGATGATTCTGTTTGAATACTCAATTAAACTCAATTTAAATCTTAATTTACAATGCCATACAAACATTGGCTGTGCGTATTTGGCTGCTTAGTTTAATATTATGGGTTCCTTAACATTCTATTTAAACAGTTAAGAAAAGTTTTATAAATAAAAACACATTTGATCAACTTATTTGCATTTCAAATTAAAAAAATAAAAAAACCTCAACAAAAATATATTTAGCAAAATCATGATTGTGCTTTTTTTAAGCTAGTAAGAGGTTGTAAGACTGGAGACAAATCTGGTTCAAGTTCTGCTAACAACCGATTTTATTAAGGAGTGACTTTTAGCATCAAGCTATTTACTTCATGCTAATATTGGACTTGGCTTTCGCCAGGATAAAATTAGTTAGTATCAGTGGGGACCAACCAAGATGTAGCTTCACTGTAATAGATGAGCCTTCACCACTTTTCCTCCACCAGGGAACATGGATTTCTTATTAGCCTGGTATTGATGGCTGGTGTAATGCTGGTTCCAGGGATCAACCAAAGTGTGGCCTACCTGTAGTAGGTCCCACGGGTCTACCAGGAACCGAGACCCGACCCGTACCGAACAGGTTTTCGGGTGCAAAACAGTCACGCAATATTCGGGTTGGGTCTGGTCCAATTTTGTTTACTCATTAATACACAAACTGTCGATTTATTTTTAAAGAGGCTTTCTTTGGTACCAAAATTCATTGTTTATCATTCCTGTTGCATGAGTTGGCTTCCCCCAGTAGCACATGACACAGCTTACAGAGTGCAGCAACAGACACGTGACCATTATCAAAGGGGTTTCTTTTAGATCATTATTAAAAGTCGGTGTAATGCATTCTCCAATCTCTGGCAGTTTTCAATAATGATAAAAAGAGAAAGGCATTAGTGAGTATCCCATTTCGGTGCTACTGAAGGGAGTACTCAATGGAAACAGTCAGTAACATTTTCAATTGCTAAATACTATTCATTTCTGTGGGTCCCATTTTGCATTTAACCCTATTAAAAAATCCACCCTTTCAATTGAGCTTTTATCTGACTGATTTTTACCTGCTTCATTGGTTAGATGTATTAGATTATATTGAATTGTGCTTTTATGTACAGCGCCTTGTGTAATGAACTTCATAAGCAATTAATTGTGTCCCCAGAGATGGGATTAGGAAGGTATGTCAAATAGACATACAATACAATGCATGGGGAACACCTACAGTATAGGTTCTTCATCTGGTATTTTAATGGATGATAAGGATTTAATGAGGTTATAGAACAGGAAAGACATGCAAAAATGAAAGCTTTATCATAGGCATATCATAATACTCCTAAAATAGGAAATATTGGCAAATACTGTATCACTTAGAAATATCTATTGTAGAGAAGATGCTGTATTGTCTATTGTGGCTTTTGTGTTTTGGTATTGCCACAATATTATGGAGGATCAAAGCATAAGACATGTCTTATAGTGAATAGTACTATTAATGAAAACATTTTACTACAGTCCGTTTGCCTGTGCTTACCCTATAACAAGCCCAGCCCTCCCCATAAAAAGCACTAAATAAAGCTGTCAATTTAAAGAATACGGCTTGGATTTGTAGCCACTATAAATCCAAATGAAACTTCTTTCTAATGTAAAACAATACAGTATATGCATGCATCTGGTCTACAGACATATATGTTTATCACAATGTCCGTGTGTCTTTTCTCATAGTAATTGAAGTGATGGAAATACTTACCTGATGATGAAATTGAGAGGCAATGAATGCTTAGTGATTATTACCCATTCAATTATTTTCAGAAAAAAGAAACAATGTAATAGGCTAATACATTTTTTTTTAAAAAAGACTGGTTTATATTACTCCACAGCACTAGCCTGTAATATACAATCTACTCAAGGTACTGTATGTCTGGCAGGGAAGACTGAACCGTGAATTCTGCGACAGCTCGGAAAGGCTATTTTTCAGCTTTTCCATCAGAATGAAACATGAAAAGAAAGGCTCAGCTACTTTCAGGGCCATGTCAAATAAAATGAAGGTAAAGAAAACACCATCTAAAGTTAGAAATCAAAATGAATGCCAGGGCTAACAAATCACTTCCAGGGTCAATTCTTTGACCTACTAGTCAAGCTGACCTGAGCTGGCTTTTGTTAAGTCAGCGAGATGGGCAGTTTCAAGGGAAACGGAGGCTTGGATCACTGTCAGGTTTTACTCACTTGTTCCTAAAGGATTACCAAATTCCAAACAGGTGTTGTGGTAAGAATCGTGGCACTGAGACTTTGTATACACATGGTATTTATAGAACATACTGCACATATTACGCTAAACATGAATCTCTTACACTGACAACGTCTGATTTTTCTAGTTTATTTATCAGATTTAAATACAGAAGAGTTCATTGTGACACACTGAATTGGTTAAAACGCATGTATTATCATGTTCTGTAATGCTTCAAACAAGCATCCTTTATTTTTTTTTACAGAAATCAGTCCTGTTGTTCATGGGATTGCTACAAAGCTATGGAAATGTATGCATCAGACACTACGCTGGGAGTACCAGGATTCAAATAGTGCATTGTGTCAAATCATAAAAAAAACATACCTTGACATCTGAGCTGTCCAGCTGTCTCCTCTTTATCTTAGTCTACCCAATACTTCCTGTTCATACTAATACACTACTTAACAGCTTATAACTGACATCAAACCCTCTGCTATTCTATTTTATCCTATATTAATATTATTATTATTATTATTATTATTATTATTATTATTATTATTATTGATGATGATCTCATCTTGTTCATTGTGACTAGATGACCGTGAAGCAAAGTTGAACAGTTTGGCTGTTCAAACCTGACAAGAATTATTTTTGGTACATTAAGACACCCTACATATGATATTAACCTATTCCAAATCACAACAAATATGTAGCTATAATAATAATAATAATAATAATAATAATAATAATAATAATAATAATAATAATAATAATAATAATACAAACTACAATGTTGGCAGCTTATCCATCAAATGCCAGTTAAAATTGTACCAACCATCTCCTGTCTGAATCTATTATTTGTTTTTGATTAGCCCATTTAAGTGTACAGCTTTGATGAAGTAGATCAGATTTGTTCTCTGCTGATCATCAAGTGATCAATGGATTCTTTCAGTCATTACTGACCTTTATGTTGAAATGTCTCAGACAGGGACACCTTCCTCAGTATCTAATTGCTCTGTTCAGACATATTCGATCAATTTATGCCCTGAAAGCTATGCAATTTTTAATTTGAAAATACCAATGGGCCAAAAATTGTTTAAATATTCAATCTACTTGGAAGTCTCTTCTTGTGTCATTTAATTCAGAGTCTTCGATGTCAACCTAGTTTAACATACCATATCAACATTTAAACAGAATGCAGCGTTTGAGAAAAGTAATTTCTTCTAACATTGGGAGGACCCTGTCGCTGGTTCTTGCACAGATGTGTGGAGCTGGGACGCATAACAGGAGATGCGTTGCTAGGTAATCAACTGTGCAGGTAGGCTCGCCCAGTGCTGAGATGATTGGGCGATTGGCAGGGGGGCGTGTCCGAGGAGCCTGCATGCTGATCAAGAAGAGTCTGCGCCACAGCTTGAGGTGACTGCACTGCCAAGCTACACAGATGGGCGCTTTGTTTACATCAAGGAGGAGAGCGTCTGCTTGGCAGGATAACTACTACGGAACCTTTAGACTGCAAGACAGTGCCTGTGAAGGCACTGCCCAGCCAGGACCGTCGGAAAGACCTGGACTCGTCGGGACTTCAGGAGCAACAGCAGTAGGTTCGTATAGGGCATGTTGATCCCAACCAGTATAGAGAGGGTAACATAGTGTAGTAGGTTCCTGGAGCGGGACGCCTCTTCTAATGAGGCTAGCGCTCCACGTGTGTGACAAACTTTTATTTTTAGCTTTGTTTTCTTTTGTTTTCTTTATTAAATCTGACACTAGGTCTACCATTGCTGGTACACTAGTGGCAACACCTGTGTTGTAATTAAATCTGCGTGCCTGAGCCGCATGTCAACACCCACTGCTCTGTGCCTGACTCATTGTTATTCAGTGATGGCCCACGCAGGTAGCATCCTCCTGTTACAGGGACTTCAATTTGATTTAGGTAGGACTAAAGACAAGGACATGCTAAATTTGCAATGACAACTCTAACTTATTCACTGTTGGTCAAACAGAGAGGAATGTATAACTCCATTGACCAGCCGGCATTTTACTGACATCTATGTGAAATGTATTTGTATCAGATTGAAATAATATAGGGTGCTGTGTAAAATGTAAAATACAATGTCAGAGCAGACATAAATCTTGATCAGTGATATTTTTCTCTGTGGTATTTCTTTTCTGTAAGGGTTGCGCAGTATTTCACTGACGTCATGTACTTTATGTATTTGCGTTTTGCCTGACGTTTTGTTTTCATTCCTTATAAAAAATAGGTGTGTGTTTCCAAGTTTTCTGTCATGGTCTTCTGTAAAAAGCCTACAATGTTGTATTTCCACTTTTGATAGCTGCCACTTGTTGTTCATGACTCACATGCAATTTTCTTCTCTGTCATCTTGAAAGAATGTTAATGCATTGTGTACAGCTACCCTTCAACATGAATTACCGTTTCCATGCAAGATGTACCATTGCAAAAGGGGAACAATGCAAATTAACTAATAGAGAAAACTACTACCAGATCCTCACTGGAAACATGAACTCAGTACATTATGAGACTGCTAAAAGCAAGCCTGATGTTACGGGCAAAAGCAGTTCATTAGCAGCAATACATTTCAATATGTTTGGTATTGTGAAAGGCTGACTTCTTGGCCTCTGAAAATGTAATTGTGGAAATCTTTTTTTTGTTTGTTTGTTTTTATAAATGTGGCCAAACCCTGCAGCATCTTTCTTGTGGGCTATGTCTTTAAACATATTTCTGCTGAAAAGCAAAGTTTGCCTTTCTGTCTTTTTTACATCAAAGCAATTAAAAAAAAAAAAAAGAAAAATCTACCCTGTTGGCATTATGATTGATTGTAGGATCTCACTCTGTGCAAGATGTTCTTTTTTTAATCATTTTATTTTATGTTTTTTTTTTTTTTTTTTTTTTTTTTTAAGTTTGTAACATGTTTTTGAAGCAAAGCCCAATCTGGGTGTAATGTTGCTGGAAATATTATAGCAGGATTTCCTTCTTTGTATGTGTGGAATTTTAAACTGGATTGCCAAATCTTAAAGCCTCTTGTTTATCCACAAAGCAGGTATATCATATCAATATAGCCCTTGGATGTAGTTAATTCTGCCACAGCTGAAATGTTCCTTATAAAATAGCTAACAGATTATGACACTTATCGTCAAGGATCCAATGCTCAAAAAGTGGTCTAAAAAAGGGGGCTTCTGAGTGGCGCTCCACATGGAGTGCAGGATAATAATAACTTTCTGTAGCACATTTCAGGTAGGCTGTGAACTGTGCTTGAGTTACTTACAATAGGACACTGATTTAACATCTCATCCACAGGATGGAACACAAGCATGTTAAGTGACTTGCTCAGGGTCACACAATGAGTCAGTCAGTGGCAGAGGGGGGGATTTGAACCTTCTAGTTACAAACCCTGGACTTTAACCACTGGACCACACTGCCCTATAGCCTAGAGGTCATTGGTTCGAGTCCAGGCAATTCCACTGCTGGCAGTGGATGGGAGTTCCCAGGGGGTGGCGCACAATTGGCTGAGTTTAAAATACAATTGGATATATCAAATTGGAAGAAAAAATAGGGTAAAATCAATTGGCAACTACTAAATAAAAAAAGAAGTGGACTAAAAAGGATGGAAAAGATATATGGGTAGATGTACTAAAGTGTTGCGTCTGTCGCAGTCGTTGCAAACCAGTCAGAAGTGTATTGGGAAATGTACTAAACAAACGCAACGCTGTTAGCATAATTTTAACAAACGCTTTGCAGCCACAGTTCTTATTTGCTCTTTAGCCTTAAATGAATATGTAATTCTGGGATTTCCTGCAGAAATTCGCAAAAACAGGGTAGAGATGTGCAAATGAGGGATCAACAATATTGTAATGGGATATACTAAAGCTGCGGGCAATTGCGACACTTACAGTTGCATCAATTTGTTAAGAACTTTTGAAAGCACGTTTTAAACAGTCACATTTGTTGCTAGTATTTCCCAGTCTGCTTTTTCACGTGTTTTGCCAGTTGTGCTTAATGTTATTTTGAGATGAACACCCATGTACCTAATTCCACTAAAGTCAGAGTGTGCTTGCAAGCCTTGAAAACAAATTTCTATGGCATTTCTGGTTTCCCCAATATGTTGGGAACAATAGACTGCACACATGTGCTACTAACCCCTCCAGCTCATTCCCAGAATCTGTATAGGACCATGATCTATTGTGTGTTAATTGCCTAGGCTACTAAGTAGACCAAGTTAAAAATATTAATTAAAATAAAATTTTTAAAAAAAACTAAAATCATTTCAATTTAAAATAATCTTTATTCGCATTGTGCACCAATGTGTACAAGGCAGCAGCATGAATTATTTAGCATTACCAGTAGGCTAAAGTACCAAAAAGTATAACATTTTTTATATTAAAAATACATTAAGAACTGTAAACGTATGTGTGTGATTTTATTGTATTGTTTTTAAACGCGACACCTTCTTATGTCGGACAGACATGTCCGGTTTAGCGAGGGGCTATTTTCTGATTAGGAAAAGTTTTTTGGGGGGTGAAGATTGGGGCCCCACTATAGAAGCTAATGGGCTTAAACTGCCTTTCGTTTTTTATACAGTATATATAACAGTATTAAAATAGGTCAAATAAAGATGGAACAGAATGCATTGTACAGTTGACATTTACATTTTAACAAAAACAACGTTATTTTGATTCTTGCACCCTTGCATTTATAGACATTATCCTTCGGGCTCCCTCTGCTGCAACAAACCGCAACTCAACTGCCACTATTTTATTTGAAAAAATGTCGCACATCTCTCACTAAGATGACGCAAATAATATTTAAATTCGTATATTGCGGCTCACTTCATTAACATATGTTTTCTTAGTACGTACGACAAAATCCGTACTTTGCGAATTGTCGTAACCATAATGCAAATTGCGGTATGTTTGCGCTGCGACTGCCCCATCTTAGTACATCTACCCCATAGTTTGGTACAGTTTGAAATAAAATAATAGTTATTACAATGTAATTTTTTTTTTTTTAAGGATAACAGTTAGTTAATTTAGGAGAAACTGACTGTTTCATACAACCTGAAATATACAAATCTATGGCTATTGAAACTTAGGTAACTGAACTATTGTGGTGGGACTGTAGATGTAGTCTTAATCTAGTTTTCTTTCAGAAGAGTGTTTCAGATCCTGGAAGTTTAGCAGCTTAATGTTTTTAACCAGACTCCAAGTATAATTGTATTGTACAAATACAGCTCTGAATAAGTTTTGTAAGGTGTTAAGCCAAGTTCACGAGCTGGCAAAGTCTGTAAGTTTCTGGTTGCAAGGTTCATACAGTGTATTCTTGTAAATGTACTAACAGTTATACTTTAAGAAAATAAAAAATGGACCCTTTAGGGAAAGAGTTGTCAACCATGCTTTCAATGTATATGGCAGAGGAATCAAGCATTCTATATATGTAGGCTAGATATGTTACAGCATGTCTGGATATACACTGAGCTGTTTATGCTAGCCCTGCATATACAACGGGCTGTGCTGTCAATACAGTCAACAGGTGGACCGATGTACGAGCACACAGACCCTCCAAAATCCACAGGATCTGATTTTCTCAATACACTATGCTAACAATGTTAATAGCAAGGTTCATGACAAGAGGATAAATGGTTCTCCAGAATGATGTGAATGTGTCACATCCGTATATACGACCTCCTCCACCCTATCCCCTTTGCAGGGGAAACATAATAGTATAAAAACAACAACCCAAAGCTGTTTAAAAATCCCCCATTGCAATAGATGACAATGTATTGGTTCTGTTGTTGTCCCATTGTATTGCAGAACTGCTGGCCTGAAAACAATGGGCTGTGCTCGTCGGGTAAACCGTTTAGGTGGCTGACAGGAACGTAACAAAAAACTTAAGGCTAGGGCTCCGGAGAGATAAAAACAAGCAGAAAACACAATAGAGATGGGTGCAATTGAGAAAGGTACAGTTACATGTATGTGATGATTCAACTAAACCTTAATATTCAACTAATACAAATGTAAAATAAGTGATATTTGATATGTGACAGCATTAGAGAGATGTAAGGTATCAATGTGTATTTAAGTGAACATCTGTCGTGGTCTAATTTAAATGCAAAACAAGGAAAGGTTACATTAGCTGGTCTCCCTCAGCTACTCATAGACTCGGTTATCAAGTTTGAAACATATGCAGACACTTGCTGATAGTGTGTGCCTTGAAAGTGTACTTAAATTGTGTTCCCTTGTAAGGTTTGATAAATAATGTATTAACCAATGCCATGTGTCAAATAATTAATTGTCAAACAAAATTAACCAAGGAAGGAATACCACAAAACAAAGCCACACACAGGCCTCCAACTTCAATCCAAACACGATATCCCCAGCACCACAAAACAAACAAAAAAAAGAGTAAATGAAATTCCATGGAAACCTGCCCAGATTCAACAACAGATTTGTTAATTAAAAGAAATGACAACTATGCAATTCAGCAGCCGTCTTTGCTGCTCAACACTCTGGGGCGATGGCATGTGAATCAATCTGTGCCAAAAGAACACTCCACTGGAGAGCCTGAGATGCAGGTTTGGATAAGGGGTTATTCATAGAATGATGAAAAAAGGAAATCTGATAATAAATCTTCAATATTCTGATAAAATCTGTGAATAAACATTTATTATTGAGTTTCATGAACAGAGCTCTTTATTTATTTTAGTTTCTATTCATGGCATTTCATTTAGTTATAGTCTTTGATTCCGTTTAATGTAATGTTCCTAAAGGAACCAAATAATTGTCTTTTTGGAATCTTCTTTCTAATAATTAAACTGTCCATATGGTCAATACATCCCTAATGTAAATGAAGAGTAAAGGCAACTACACACCAGACGAGACAAGCAAATATGTGCGACAAAAAATTTAAAATGCACATTCCTGATGATTACTGCAGTTGACACAATGCAGATTGAACAGAAATTCTGGTTTTAGGTTTGTGTTGTGACAGAGGACTGATCAATCAGAACTCTTCTTCCAAGCATGGGTGGAGAGTTCTGATTGTAATACATTAACGAGGACAACATTATAATTGAATTTCAAAATACTGCAAGCTTAGAGATTTGTTTTATGAACAAGCTTATTTTTGTACTATTACTGCCGTTGAATGTGTGTTAAAAATCTAGGTCTCCATTAAACTTCAAACACTTGCTATGTATTTTCCGCTGATATCAATTATTACGTTATTCTTCAACAGGCTTCTTGCAAAATATGTTGCAAGAAGTCTGTTGAAGAAGTTGCCGTCTGATGTGTTTGCAAAGGGGAGTGGTGCATGCTTGCATATTTTATCACAATTTCTGTGTATATGAATAGCAAATATTTCAATTTTTTTTTTGTATTCCTTGCATTTAGTTCAAGAAAAACAATACAAAAAACAATAGATTGCTGCTAATTTTTTATATAGATCTGTTTGTGTTGTTATGTTTGCGCTTGATTGTTCTGTACATATATACATTTAGCATAGCATAGAAAACTATTTTAATACAAAGGACATGTGTCAATGACTACAACAACAAATATTTATACAAAAAAAGTATTTGCTTCTCATAGTAAGTGAAATTGAATTGTACCTGAAATATATATTTAAACTTTATAAAAAATCTAATAAGTTGAAAAAAATCTATTTGTAAAAACTGTAGTATATGTGCATAAAATATGGCCTATCTTGACAAAGGAACATGTTACATCACATAAGAATAAATCCTATATCGCTCAGCTTCCTGTTAGAATAAACCTTATATCGCTCCGCTTCCTGTTGTCCTGTTTTTTGTGCCTTCTTCGAAGCCCTTAACTTCTTAAGAAAACTTACATTTTTTTTGGTTGGGTTATTTAATTAATGTGCATTGAAAGCACTGTAATTAATCAGGAGTTTGTGCCCATTTGCCATGTTAAAACATTGTAAAATAGAGGGTGACCAATCACTATAAAAGCATGATAGCGCATACAGAAGCCTAGTAACAGTTAACATATAGGAATATGAGTTATCAAGGACCCTGTGATCCCAAGTCCATTTTCTATCACACAGTTTGCAGATTTCTTGAAAGATTCCGCGATAAAGTCATAAATCAACTGTAAACAAATATATAATTATCTCAATTAACCTTGAGATAAGTCAAAGTCCAGATGACCACAATAACTAAATAAAGACAGCATGGGTATACCATTGCAGACGCACCACCTGCAATGTCAGCGCAATGATTTTGAGGCATTGGTACTGACTGATATCATACTGCAATGTATTACCGGGGTGTATTGGTTATACAATGGCACAGACAACAGAGGACTATTTTTGTTAGTCAGGTTACATACAGCATGGGTCCCTGAGTGGCTGACCTGATAAAAGCAAGGACGTGTGGTGTGCAGAGTGAGTCATACAACACGTTTGTGCCCTGGCTGTGCAAAGTTGCTGGTCTTCACTGGGGATTCCAGAGGGAGCGTCACATTGGTTCTGCCACGCTTGCAAGTTAGGGAGGAATAAAATAAATATTTAGAATATTACAGTCTGTTTAATTAACAGTGTTATATCTGAAAAAGTTACACAAAAAAAATACATTTTTCAACTATGCACGGCACACTGTATACTGTATCAGTGTTTTTTTTTAACTCATACAAAGTGCCTTATATTGTATCATATCTCAGTGTTCCCATTCAAATACTCTTAATAGAATAGATAAGTATATAGAACAGTATTAATATTTATGATTCCCTTTCAGTTCTGGCATCAAAGGATCCTGTAGTTTAATAAAAAACAGTTCAGCCTTCACTTCAGTTCCAACAGAGAAAGAGGATATCCTTTGTTTGTTTTATTCAATCGTTTTATAACTAAAGAAGAATAACTTCAAAAGATATTTAAATCATTGACAATAAAAGGCGTTTCATCACTAGAGATACTCAATATGCCTTATAACACTGTCCACAAAGCATTTGCATTGCATAGTACACGCAGCATTGTGAAATCAGCATTCATTTAACGGCATGGCAACATTAGCTCAAATTAATGGTACACAAAGTGGATCCCCTGGGCCAAACCATACTACACCACAAACCCCCACCTTGCAGCCATTTCTGCAGCTTAGTGAATTTTAAATGAATGCAGTTGTAACACAAATACAATCTTGGCAACCTTCACACTTTTTATTATGATGACTTTGGTTCTTTGCTTGATTTACAGTACATATGTTTAAAATACAATCATAAAGAGCAAAACAACACATACAGGATGATAAAATATAGACTACATGAACAGAAATGAACCGACAGCAGACAGTAATTTGGTATCAAAAGGTAACAGCAACTTTAATTCTATACAATTATATTAATAAGCATTTCCCAATTTAATGCATAAAAAAACATACTTAAAACAAGAAAATAACTAGATATTTAATACGACAAAAGGGGACTCATTCTAATAAAATATAGAAAGTATTAATAAAATACAGCTAAAAGACTGCATTGCAATTGCACAAGCAGCATGCATATAACACAGTATATAGTAGTACAGGATAAGTTTTCATTAAAACATGAACAGTTATACATCATCTATACTCATTTTTTATTATTAATGAGTAATTTACAACAAACCCTTTGGTCGGAGGGCAAGCATGCCGCAGAGCCAGTAGAGGAATGCTTTGCTAGTCAAGTTAAAAATCTTTGTGTTGCATTCTTTTTGCCTAATTCCTCCTCTTCCTGCAATGCATTCTAGTGTGCACACATTTTCCCCCAGGCTACCTTTACTGTGAAGCAGCTCCAGGTGTCGCTTTTCTAATCAGACTGTTTATTTATTTCATGCACAACCATAGGGCCTTTTCCTTTATTTCCACTACTGTGCCTCCTTCACTGGCACTTGGTTTTCGTCTTCTCCAGTGTAGGGTTTCTATGGCCTCCTTTTCAGTCCTTTTCATTTCTCACTCTCTCTCACCCTAACCCCCACTGGTTTCTGCAGTTATTCTTTTTATAATCTCTTCCCTATAACTTCTGTGCCCTCAAGCTGATTCCCGCTGTTGTTTTTTGATCAGTGGAGCATGTTGGATCGCTGCCACCCCCTATTTATGTAAGACTTAATAGGAAGATTTACAGATGCTGATGTCACTGCTTGTCACTGTGTTTTATAGTCACCTTTTTCTGTAATAGAACTGAATGAAATACATCCAACAAGGTTCATCCTTTTGTTGATACCATGATGTGGTCATGTAACCCAGTGATAATCGAATATGAATAAAAACCTAGCCTTATGCATGTATTTCTTCCACTGGGTAGCTAAAAAGATCTTGAATCTTATGAAATTTCACTGGGTGGCTAAATTACACTGGATTCAAGCCCCGATGAATTGAATGATCCAAGCTCTACCCCAGTGGATCACAGTGCACATCACACAACAATCACACAATTAGTCCCAATTCCTTAGAAAGTCTGCAGGTCAGGACTGAGGTACAGGGCAATGCTCTCTCAACACTGTCCCTCATCCTTCACAAGTACTAATTCACAAATGCCAAATAAAAAATAACCTCTTGAGTGCACTATCTGCTTTGAACAGATAGCATGAAGATTACACTGCCTTACTTAATACCCTACTTATCTGTTCATTATACCATGATCATTGCTCCCATGTTAATACATTTCCATAATGCAATCCTTTGATCTTTGAATTGATTAATTCTTCAATTAAACTATGGATTTTTCAGAAAACAGTGGACTCATTAGAAACGGTATATTCCTCAAAGTAACAAGTGTCACCAAATCCAGAGTAGTCAATCGCTCGTTAATCTTACTATAAATCAATTAAATTCATATTTTACCTTTGGAGATGTCCCTGACAAAGCTTGAACAAGGTGGAATTTCTACAATGAGGCCAGTAGGTGTGCAGTAGGGCTATAAACAGGTATCCCACCCCCCAAAAAAAACAGTTTGTTAAATATTTTCAATTGCTGGTGGTCAACTAGTAATACATTTAAACAATCAAATGGACAGTGGATTTATTACCTAAACCCCAGTGTGTCATGGTTAAACCATTGTAAAGCATCCATAACTTTAACACTGAGAACTTTATTAAGTTGCATATGCTGTGCTTTTATTTTGAACTTCAGGATATGCATGCATGGTAAAAGCATGGCAAAGAAGAGAGCACATTGGTAAGAAAAAAAGTTGTAGTAAAGGGTGCTAGTATCATACTTATCAGTAGTAGTTTAAAAATGTAGAATAAATTTGGGTGTATCTTATAAGATGTGAGGTTTCATGGATGATTGCCTGTATGCACAGCACTGCCTACAGTAAGTAGTTCACAGCTGCTCTTGTAAAAGGAACGATAGGTTGCGGATGCAACCCTGGTTCCCTGAAAGAGAAAATAACCATTAACGTATGGGACATTGCCATCAGGCAGTAGGGATTGGCTGAGCTTTATAGCAAAGCTGCTGATAGGCCTCTGCGCGAGCTGACGTGTAAGCTCGCCCCCCAGGGAGCTTACTATACGCAGCGCGCAGAGACTCTCTTCCTCTTTTGCTCTTCAGGCTGTGAAGGCTTCCGGAGCGACCTCGCGGGTTGATGGTTATTTTCTCTTTCAGGGAACCGAGGTTGCATCCGCACCCTATCGTTCCCTTTTAATTCGAAAATAACCATCAATGTATGGGAACAGCATACCCAAGCCGTCGCGAGGGAGGATTCTCGGCAGTAGGACAGACTTACGTCATAACACAACTGCGTAGGTAATACATCTAGGCATATGCGGAGCTGCACCTCAGCATCTATGCTCGCAATGACACCTGTCCTAAATAGTAAACACCATACTCTACATAGAGTGTAGTACAGAAGCTCAAAATAGTGGAGCAGAGGAATCCAGTACGTTTAACTGGTAAAACCTCATAAAAGTATGCGGTGTAGCCCAACTGGCTGCAACGCAAATGTCAGACACCGGCACTCCCTTAAAGAGGGCCCAGGATGTTGCCATACCCCTAGTGGAATGCGCCTTCAACTGCCCTGGTAGTGGAAGGTCTGCAGATTCATAAGCTAATTTAATAGCCTCCACTATCCAATGGGAAAGGCGTTGTTTAGACAATGGCTGACCCAAGGTCTTAGAACCATGGCATATGAACAATTGTTCTGTTTGCCTCACAGTCGCTGTACGGTCAATATAACACCTCAATGCCCACACAGGGCAGAGCATGTGTAACCGTTCTTCCTCTGGGGAAGAAAAGGGAGGAGGATGGAACGCCATCAACTCGACTGAATGCCAAATGGCAACTTGGTGATAACCCGTCAATGCGTATATGGCAAGCTGATATGGCAGCTAAATACACTTTAAGTGTAGAGGGAGATTTCCCTTCATCTAACAGTTTCTGTAGAAACTGTAATATCACTGCCATAGGACAAGATATTGGGTCATGGCCCCCCGCCAGACACCAATCTTGGAACAACTGCCACTTGTACATGTACTGTGACCTAGTAGAGGGCGCTCTAGCGCTCTGAATGGTCGAAATCACCAACGTCGAAAGCCCTAAGGCTGATAGGCGCTCCCGTTCAGGGGCCAAGCCCATAGCTGCATGAGCTTGGGCTTCGGGTGCCAAAGCCGTCCTTCGGCCTGGGGCAATAGGTCTGCTTGCAGGGGAAGCTCCCGCGGTTGACCATGCAGCAACTGCAGCAAGCTCGGAAACCATATCCTCCAAGGCCACCGAGGAGCGACCAGGATCACTGTCGCTTGCTCTACCCTGACCTTCTCTAAGAGAGCGGGGAGCATTGGAATCAGTGGAAACGCATATAGGAGACCTGGCGGCCATTTGTGAGCCAGTGCATCGACTCCTAGGGGGCTGTCGGGGTCCAGATGCAGACCCATGAATTCGGTCTGTTGGCTTGGCACGAGGCGGCTCTTTTCTGAATTGACCTTCAGACCTAGCCGCTGAAGATGGTCTGTAACCATCGCTGTGTGCTGTGCCAACTGCTCCTTTGACTGCGTGCAGACGAGCCAGTCATCCAGATAGTTCAGCAGTCGGACGCCTTGAGCCTGCAAAGGAGCTAAATGGCATCCATACATTTGGAAAAGGTTCGAGGAGCTAGTGACAGGCTGAATGGGAGGACACAAAACTCGTACACCCTGCTCTGGGATGCAAAACGAGGATACTTCCTGTGACCCGGGCAGATGGGAACATGAAAGTACGCATCTGTCAGGTCCACGGTGGTGAACCAGTCGCCATGTCAGACTGACTGGATGATGTGCCTGTGCGTAAGCATCCTGAACGATAACTGCCGTAGGTATCTGTTCAGTACTCTCAGATCTAAAATAGGGCGGAATCCGTCGTCTTTTTCGGGCACTAGGAAGTATTTGGAATAGAACCCCTGGTCGATCAGAGCAGGGTCTACTTGTTGAACGGCACGCTTCCTGAGAAACGCTTGGATTTCCACATTCAGAGCTGAGGACTGAACCGAGTCCTTCACTGCGGTCATGACCAGCCCCCTGAAGGGGGGAGGCTTTAACCGGAACTGAAGGGTGTACCCAGTGGATATAGTTTTGCGCACCCAGATGTCGTTGGTGCATTGTTGCCAGAACTAGAGCTGTGGAATAGTGTAAGGGTGGGCTAACAGCTGCCTGGATGTCTCAGGGCTGTTTTGGCTCTTCGGGTCAGCTGATGCTTAGGCGTTTCGTGCTAGCGTCTCGACGCTGGGTGCTCACTTTGCTATAAAGCTCAGCCAATCCCTACTGCCTGATGGCAATGTCCTATACGTTGATGGTTATTTTCAAATTGAAAGGGAACCCATTTAGCTGTTTAATGATTACTTGATCTTTACTCAGACGACCTAGACTCCCTTGTTTATACAGGAACCTTCCTGACTTTGTCCAGATTAGCAGACAGCTCGGATTACTGTAAACAGGACGGGACTGCAAACTTAATATCAGGCATTAGAGTGGCATTATGACTTGACAATGCAGTCTTGGAAAAAGATCTCGAGTAACAACTTTGTGTAGCTGCACTGGGACTAAGCCTGAGACATTCCCAGGTGTTTAGACCATTTACAGTATTTACAGTATAATCGTAAATCTCGAAAAACTACTCACTTCTAAATCTTTTGTAGTCATGTTTGTATTACTTTAGTATAAAGACATGTTAATTTGGATTCATATGTTGTTTTTTTCTGACTTTATGTGAACGAAAAGACACACATCTGCCCATTTTCCCATTGGAAATAGTGTTATTTTGAAATATCACTGTCCTGGTCACAAAAGCAAAGTTTGTGGGGAATACTAGCCATTTTCTATACTTTTGAGGCATAAGTAATTAGGAAATAACACTTACTACCCAGGAACACAAATTGTGTTACATAGTGTTATCAAGGTCGAGGCTGCATAGATAAACAGGGTTAGTGATTAAATTAGTAATCAGGAGCAGCTACAGAATATTAAAAGGGAGTTTTATGACATGGCTGGGTTTCCCACATTAATGGAAGCCATCAATTGCACATGTTGCACTCAGATCACTGCCACACTATGGATATATACAAATAGGCAGGTGATTTGTGATGCATCCTTAACATCTGTAACGTATATGAGTAAATTTCCCTGTCTCCTGTCATGACATTTTGACACAGGCCACTGTGTTTAATCATTATCAGGGACTCAATGCACCAGATGGACTATTAGTAGGTAAGTATTGTAAGAATAATAGAACATTAAATATTTGTAGTTATGAAAATAGTTATTTTAGCCTTTTGTATACTCGGTTTTGAATGAGGTTTATTCACTTGGTTTAACCATTTGTAGCCTTACTTTTGCTAAAATGATATACTGTTATTTCCATCCAGTGTAATATTACTACTAATAAATTATCAGTGTAACTACAGCCTAATTATCTGAACTCTGGATATGAACAATATATGACAACTGACCTCTACTGTAGATTGTATTTTAATTATACAAATAAAAACCTAAGAGTAAATAAATATGTTTTGGTATAGAAATGTTTAAATTGCACAATGTGTATTACAATAAAGTTTCTTTACAGGTGATGGAGGATTGGCATTTCTTTATTTATTTTGTGTTTCCTTTTATTGGGGTTCTGTATCTAGTGAAGGCACAAAGAGGTCTATGGGGTCTCAGTGGGTACATGTCTGTTTAGTTCCCTGTTGCTTAATTATTAGCCCATGCATTACTTACTAACAACTTCATACTGTGATTTAGTTTTTTCTAAATGACAGTTTATGAAGAGATTATCCTTAAAGACTAAGCTATCTCAAGGATGATCTTAAGCGGCAGAAATGCCTGGCCCCACCCTATGAGCTTCTGTGCAATAGATTTTGATGATCACAGTAGGTTTCTAGGCAGTGCTCAGTGCTCTTTACCACAGAAGTTCTACTTGGGTTGTAACTAATGTGGACTTTTTCAACCCAAAAGAAAGTTGTTGAGAGTGCTATCCAATTAATACATGACTTCAATGAGCCTTCATTTGGTATGCTGTTCACACTATGATAAGGGAATAGGTTTGTTCATAATTATTTAATTTCACAGAGTCATGCTTGAATGACATTGATATCTGTGGTGCCTCATGTTCATACAGGTGTATTTACTTTGTCTAACTCAAAATTATCCTACAAAAATGTTAAACTTTTCTTCTACAGCAGCCTCTTTTTTCAGTTTTTTCTTTGGTCAGTCTTAAACAAATGGTCTTATCTGTTTACTTATAGTGTTGTTATATTTGCTGTATTCAAAAAGGTTTTATTGTTTTGGCTTATATTAGTAGTTTGAATTTTGATGGTGATATACTTGATATATTCTCAAATACTGTATTTGTCTATAGTGGGGGTACTGTTTATTTCTCTTAATGAACTAAGTAATATTAAAGCTGTATTGTTTACTGATACTTTCCAAAGCCTGGCAACAGAAGACAGAACTGGCAATAGGGTCACAGTTCAAGCATTTGGATTTGTAACATCTTAATTCAGAAAAGAATAACACATTTTTTCTAGGATTAACTTAGCTGGTTTGCTTGCAGGATTAAAGTGCTGCGGTACTATTGATTTCATAGGGCTCTGGTCTTCTTTTCAATGTTTGTAATATGAATAAACATCTTTGTTATTATGCAGTCAAATTGCAGTATACTGGTCTAAACAACACAGTAAACATAATCAACTGTCATGTCATTCTCAACCAACTGCACTTGAAATATGTGTATACATTTTAAATTATTTATTTTATGAAAAAGATATCAGTGGGAGTTTTCAGGGAAAAAGAAAAATAAGTTACCTTTTTCTCTATTTTTCTTGTTCTATGTGTGTGTTTCCATGTAGTTTTCTTTTAGACAGAGAAATTCTCCTTCCAAATGGAAATAAACTAATTAATATAAAAATACAGGAGAGTATATTTAAATGTTTCTGTCTGAGTTCCAATTTGGCCTTGCTCGACTGCTGATACCATCCAGCTTTCTTAAACTGTGTTTCCCCGAACTGTTTAGTTTGTGTTGAAGCACTGCAAGTGCAGCCTGCCTCATTTGGCCACAAAAAAAAATGTCATAAAAAAAAAAAAAACTTTGGGAAACAAAACAATTAAACAGCTTCAAAATAATCACATGACATTTTTTTTTTTTATTTACTTAATTGTGACAGTGTATTGTTTTCACAGTATGTGCATGTGTTGATTCTTTTTAGGCACAAATCATATTTGTAATAGGATTTGTAGGTTGACCTCTTCAAAAATCAATTACAGCATGTGGCGTCAATTTAATTCTTAACTATTGGAGTACAAGATGTAACTGCATTCTTTTAATGGTCATTTTGATCCAGCCTCATTTTATTGGGGTCCTCTTAGTTTGGTCAAGTTCAATACATTTGGTTGCAAATTAATTAGCATCTAATGACTGGGCAGGACAAAAGACATGGGCTCCAATCTAGCCCTGACCCTTGGTTAACAGGGGAATTATTGTCTTGGTAGTACAAAAATGTAAATTGTTAATAAAGTAGGGTACACAGGTTCCAAACATCTCTACGGTGAGATATGAATGCACATTGGGTAGCCCTTGAGTTGCAGCTGTAGTGTGTTATGACAAGAGGAAGCTAAGGAGCAGCACAGTTTATGTGCAAACACAAATATTTAATCCAGACCAAACTGAAAGTCTGCATCTTTCATCACTCAATTTATAACATAACCAGGAACCTATTGTTGATTTTTTAGCTACTTTGTGTCAAGTCTATGGAAGAAAGAGTCAACTGGGAATGATTTAATCCAATAAGTAATTCCATAAAAGTAGAATGTGTGAAAACAACCCTGTGTAAATGAACAGAGCTGAACAGAAACAAACTCCATTCGAATGGATCCTGCATGAAACTTTTATAGCGTACGACTTCTAACTCTCCCTGTAGAGATTGTTTCCTTTACTCAAAGTGATTGAGTCTTTGTCACATTCTGTAAGTGACAACTTTGTCACATATGGTCTTCCATCTGAGTTATTTAAGATCACCCTACAAGGTGAAAGTAAGATTTAAAAAAAAACAAAAAAATGGGCATGGTAAAATACATTACATATAAATGACGACATATAAATTACAACACAATCAAAACAAATGACAATTAAACTGAAGGGAATTTACTTACTGATTTAAGTAAAGGCATAGCAAAGTGTAATAAAGTATAATGAATGCATAATAAAGCACAGGTAAGCATTGTAAAGCCCAGGTATGGTAAAGCAAATTTAAAAAATGGTAAACCATGGTAAGCCGAAGAATGCATATAACCCTGGGAAAAGCATAAGAAAACTGCAAAAGCAATGTCCAAATTTACTCATTTATCATTCCATATCCGTAATGTTGGGGCACACACTGAGGGGCTGATGTAAGAATACTTGCAAAGTGATTTGCGGCTGCATAACACCCATACTGTGGTCAAAATCGGCATTTTGCACACGCAAACCGTGTTTAGCTTCCATAAAGGGAAACTTTAGCGGCCACTAAAAATGCGTGTAAAGAATGTTTTTCATCTGCCATTCTAAAATCTGCTTTAAAATCAGCACTTTACCATGATTAAGCCATTGAAATGATATTGAAATGTATTCAAATGAAGAAAAGAGCGTGAAATTGGGGATTTGGAATATTAAATGGGCACAAACAATATAATGAGGTATAAGGATTTTGCCTTGCACTTGGGCAATTGCTGACCCTCCAAGAACTTTGCACCTCCTCTTACAAGGTGCAAATCATTGTAGAAACGAGGAATTAAGAGCTATATAAAACCCACACACCTTCAGAGGTGTCATTGGCCTCAGGGTGGCTGCTGTGGTGCACTTCCTGATGCAGCGACACTTGGCTCTTACTGAGGACAGGCAGGAAAACTGGCAAGATAGAGAAAACCCCATATATTCAAACCCAGGGCTTTGTTTGGGATAGTAAGACATTATTGTCTCACTCTGCAGGTCATCCTAGACCTAATAGCTGAATTTCACCTTTCATCACTGTCCTCCTGGTAACACCCACACTGACTTTCTCCACTATAGAGGACCATATGGCCTCTTTGGTAGCATAACTGATGTTGGCTGAGGCTTTTCCAAATAACTAAATTTCATGCTGAGTGACCTCAGCCATAAGGACTCTCAGCTCTTCCTCAGAAAACTCTTCTTTTTTTGCTCTTCCACTGACATATTTTTTTGTTTGGTTTTATTGTCGTGCTCCACAAATCTCATAGAGCTCCTACTGCTGCCTGTATTGTTACCTCACCTCACCTCACCTCTGGGCTGTAAGTGCAGCCGCTAAATACCCTGATGCACAGGCGGTGCTCATTGTGACCGTCATTATCATGGTTGCAGCTCATTAGTTGTGTGTGTTGAGTTATTTGCATTGCTCTTAAGCTTACACAGGCTGGCAGTGCAAAGCATTTGCCTGGCCACTAGGCAATTTGGATTTTGCAGCCTGTTTTTTATGTAATGCACAAACAAAAATGATTTCCCACAATTAATCCAAAATTAAATTAACCAGAAATTCCATAGGTTTTTCTCAAACTTATGTAGCGTCTTGCATATTCATATTGCATGTATGTCAGAGGTCTCCTTCAGTTAAAATTGGTCATTGTCATCTTTGACGAATTAAAAAAAAAAAAACGTATCAAATTGAAATTACTTAAATTCCAAAATCAATGCATTACTCTAGTACGGCAATTACGGACAAAAGGAAACGTACATGGTTGTTAAATTATATTTCACACAATGATTGTATAAATGAAAAAAAAGATAAAGGCAGTGTGGTCTGGTGGCTGAAGAAAAGGGCTTATGACCAGGAAGTCCTGGGTTCAAATCCTAGCTCAGTCACTGACTTACTGTGTGTGAGCAAATCACTTAACCAGCTTGTGCTCTGTAATTCTGGGTGAGACATTGCTGTAAGTGACTCTGCAGCTGACAAACAGTTCACACACCCTAGTCTCTGTAAGTCTTCTTGGTTAAAGACGCTTGCTAAATAAACAAATAATAACAGAGAAATTGATCCAGTGTGCAAGAAAAATATAGATACATAGTTCAAAATGATTTACATAGTTTACAAATATACAGTATTTTTACAGGCCTTTTCAGTTCTTGTTAAAGGGAATTTGTTTCACTGGAGACTCACCTTCTATTCAGAGTTGGGTCGTTCAATTAGTAGGAACAAGCTTCCCCACCCACATTGCTCAACTGGTATGCTTCGAGTCTGGCCTCGAGGAACCTCCCCGTTGGGGGTAAGGCAACAGTTCATCCTCCATGTCTGTCTTTTTGAGAAGGTAGCTTGTCTAATTATGCTGAATTATGCAGAGCTAAATTGTGACCACAGAACGTATTCCACTTGTGACTAAGCCAGATTCAAACACAGGCCTCCAGAGGTTAAAGCTTTTTGCATCAACCCACTTCACCACATAAACCCCTCAATTACATATTTTAGTGAAATGAGCTTGGGTGGTCTCAAGTTATACACTATTAGTTAATTACAGGGTAGCGGTATTTTTTGTCATCAGTCTTACAAAAACCTGAAAATAAAAGTAGACAGGGTTCGTCAAGTATGCTCCATTGCAATTCAAAAGCACTTCACCCCTGTTCCCTCATCCTGTTCCCTATTAAAAAAAAAAGGCTAGCCTGAAAAAAAAAAAAAAAAAAAAAAAAAAAAAAAAAAAAAAAAAAGCCATCTGCATATTTGCTTAGAGTTGCATAACAATGCAGATCTGTCGGGCTGTGTTTCCGGAACCTTCAGAAGTTTTTAATTGCCTGTTGATTTTATAGGCTGCAAAATATCATCATTATGGTTTGCGTCCTGTGATGTTCCTTGTTAATAAAGGGGAGCAGATACATTCCTAAAATAGTTATTGGAAAGAGAAAAGAACCAAAAAATGTGTAATAAAATCTTCTTTATGGGAACAGGCGGAAGTGGGGTAAGTAGGCACACCATGTTGAAGAGTTCAGCTTTAAGTGTCTCTTTCTAAAAGAGAAAAGGAAACCATAGTAACCCCACATCCTCGGATGCAAGTACTGCTTGCCTTTTTGTGGCAGGCTTTTCTGGTCAAGGTTTTTTTTTTTTAAAACACTGATACAGCCCGTTCCCCAAAGGATATGTATTCCCCATACTCTTGTATGGATCTGAAGAGGGACAGACTGCTCAAAGACATTTAACAGAGCAGACTTGTATTCATGCAGTTTAGCTTATAGACTAAGAAGGATGCCCGGTCAATAAATTGTATCTATCCAGTACCAAATTTTAAAGAAAAAATAAATAAAAATTACTCAATCATTTATTCAACAATCAACATTTATGAATAAAACTAGGAAGTGTAATAAAATCAACCTCACCAGCAAAACATAATCTATATAGTTGTTTTTGTTATATTGTGTTTTAGTTTCTAATGCGCTAATTCTAACTTTGATGACACAAAAACAATACTACACGATTGAAATAAAAACAAGGAGTATTTAGAGTCTGTCAGGTGGTCAGCTGGAACATTAGAAATGTTGGGAACAAGAAATGGTTGTACGAACCATCTAGGTTTGCACGTCCAAGGCCCAAACCCTAAAGCAATTAGCGACTGTTTTAAAAAATAAATAAATAAATAAATAAATGTATTGTAGTTTTGCTGACCAGTCCCATAATCTTCAATTCTCTCTCATGCTTTTTTCTAAACTGAATACATTCAATTATGTGAAACTTCCCTTCAAAACAGATAGAAGTTGTTCAGGCGCAACATTGGACTTGAACTTTTGAGTTGTTTATAGACAGTATGATATTAAGTGACTGTTCTGTACTGTTGTCAATGAACCCATCAGTCCTCCAGAACAGTTTCAGGAATATGAAACTTGATTTTATTCATAGAAGCAGACTACGACAAACATTATTTAAACAACTCATGGGATCTGTAAGTAGCCCGTTGTCTCTTTTGCGTGTAAGGGATCAGGGTTCTGAGTGTGAGCACTTTAATGGCATAATTATGGATCAGCAAACATGTTAGAGCATCTGTATCCACAGTGTTGTGCTTTCTACCAACTTACCACTGCTCTAGGTCTTGTATACTACTGTTAATACTACCCCCCCCCCCCCCCCCCCCCCCCAAAAAAAAGAAACTAAACGATGCTTAAAGTTAAAGGTGTACAGTTTTATTTTTTTAATAGAACATTAACTCCTTTTTAAAAAACATTCAACTGGGTGTCATCACCCATAAAAAAACACCAATCTTGTGTTTATTTTTTTAATTTTTTTTTTATTTTGGCATTTCTTGTTTTGCATTTATATTAAGCAAAGTGCATCTTATTTTTTCTTCTCGTTAACACATTGCACAATACATAAATAATGATGCTTATAAAACGTCTTCATATTTACAAGTAATAATATATTTATTATATAACATAAAATACATTTTTCTTTATTAAATCTTTTTTTTTTATTAAAGAAGTCCTTGGGTTCTTTTTTTTTATTTTAGCACTGTATTTTTCCACCCCTAGAAAACGGGGTTAGTCCTGTTCAGCTTGATAAGAGGTGGCTATCGGTTATTGAAAATAACCTCCAGCCAGCACGGGCAGCTACTGATAAACTGTCTTGTGTAGCACTGGCCCCAGCCTTTCACAAAGCTGATCTGTACAGTGAAGCAGGTCCAGGGCTGCTGGGTGAACTCGTGGTCATTAGGCCTCTGCAAGCTGTAGGCCTTCTCATAATCAAAGGCCTTGATGGAGAAACCCGGGAACACTTTGTGAACCAGCAACGTCCGCGAGTCCGGGTTGTCCAGTGTGGCCGACTTGATGAAAATGGGGTAGCAGCTGCGGTTGTACACCCACACGCCATCTCCCTCCTTGGTGAGCTGGATCCCATAGCCGATCTTGCCGCGCACTTTCTGCACCAGCTGGCTCTTATTGTCCGAGTTGAGCTGTCCGAGGCAGAAGCCATTCCCTTGAGGTAGGTCATAGAAAATATCCAGGGATGGCTCCTGGACAGAGTACAGGCGTCCCACGCGTGTCTTCTCCTCCCAGTATGCCACCACGCACCAGTGAGATCGATCCCCTGGCTCCTGAAGAACCTGGGAATCTGAGAAAAGAGGAAAAGGACTAGTTAGCTCAATGTAAATGTATACACGCTTTTGGCAGAAGTTTGTAATCATACCAATTATATATATACAGTGCCTATAGAAAGTCTACACTCCCTTTCAACATGTTCACCTTTTGTTGCCTTATAGCCTGGAATTAAAATGCATTAAAATAGTTTTTTTTTTTTTTTTTCATTTATCTACACATCCTACCCCACAACTTCCCAGTGAAAAAAATATTCAGAAATTTGTAGAAAATTAGTTAAATATAAAAACTGCTTGGTTGGATAAGTGTCCACCCCCCTTGTAATAGCAATCCTAAATTAGCTCAGGTGTAAGCAATCGCCTTCAAAATCACACACCAAGTTAAGTGGCCTCCACCTGTGTTAAATTCAGCAGTTCCTGTAGGTTCCTTCTGCTGGGTATTTCAAAGTAAAGACTCAACCATGAGCACCAAGGCGCTTTCAAAAGAACTCCAGGACAAAGTTGTTGAAAGGCACAGATCAGGGGATGGGTATAAAAAATATCAAAGGCCTTGAATATCCCTTGGAGCACGGTCAAGACGATTATTAAGAAGTGGAAGGCGTATGGCACCACCAAGACCCTGCCTAGATCAGGCCATCCCTCCAAACTGGATGACCAAAAAAGAAGGAGACTGATCAGAGAGGCTACCAAGAGGCCAATGGCAACTTTCCAAGAGCTACAGGCTTTTATGGCCAAGACTGGTCAAAGTGTGCATGTGACAACAATATCCCAAGCACTCCACAAATCTGGCCTGTATGTTAGGGTAGCAAGAAGAAAGCCATTACTCAAGAAAGAACACCCTGAATCCCATTTGAAGTATGCAAAAAAAAAAAAAAAGTGGCAAAAAGTTTTGTGGTCTGACAAAACTAAAATGGAACTTTTTGGCCTAAATGCAAAGCATTATGTTTGGCGCAAACCCAATACAGCGCATCAACCAAAGAACACCATCCCTACTGTGAAGCATGGTGGTGGCAGCACCATGTTATGGGGATATTTCTCATAGGCAGGGACTGGAGCACTTGTCAGGATAGAAGGGAAAATGAATGGTGCAAAGTACAGAGAGGTCCTTGAGGAAAACCTGCTGCCCTCTGCAAGAAAGCTGAAACTGGGATGGAAGTTCACCTTTTAGCATGACAACGACCCAAAGCACACAGCCAAAGCAATACTGGAGTGGCTAAGGAACAAAAAGGTAAATGTCCTTGAGAGGCCCAGTCAGAGCCCCTACCTAAATCCAATCAAAAATGTGTGGCATGACTTGAAGATTGCTGTCCATCAATGCTCTCCAAGGAACCTGACAGAGCTTGAACAGTTTTGTAAAGAAGAATGGGCAAATATTGCCAAATCTAGGTGTGCTAAGTTGGTAGGGACCTATCCTAACAGACTCACAGCTATAATTGCTGCCAAAGGTGCTTCCACCAAGTATTAACTCAGGGGGGGTGGAGACTTATCCGATTATGATTTTTCAGTTTTGTATTTGTAATATATATATTTTTTCTCAATAAAAACTTTTTTCCCCTTAACACTGTGGAGTATGGTGTGTGAAATCCTCATTTACTTGCATGAAACACTGCATGAGGCACTGACACAACAAAATGTGAAAAAAAGTTCAAGGTGGTGTAGACTTTCTATAGGCACTGCATGCATGCATACATACATTTTTTTTTTAAGGCTTTTTGCAAGGAAAACCAAAATGAAAATTAAGATAACTTACTCACTCTAGTTTCACATATCTATATACTGTATCTGTACTGTTCTTGAAGACATGTCCTGAAAATTCTTGGTATTCTTAAAATAAAGCAGTACAAAAGAGAGGACCCTCTAGTATCTTTTACAGCCATTAATGTTGATCTGAAGTCAGGTTGTATTTTTGTTTCAGGCTGGTTTACAATGTTCTGACATCAACTCAGTCATAAATCTGTCCCAATCATTGTTTTATAGCTTTGCCTCTTTATATAACAGGAAGTTATTACAAGTAATAATATTAATATTGGGGGGGGGGACTCGGAAAATAAATCTCGGTCTCCCAGTTTAGTTTTTTTAATTTTTAAAGCAACTGCAAGCCAGTTTATTGCTCAACCAATTCACTTGTTTATTGATCAACCAAGTCACTTGTGATATAAAGAGTCACATATCTACAATGCTGGTAACATAACATGACAGTGGGTGAAAACACTATGACAACAGGGCTAGCTTCTTGGCCTGAGCTTGAAGATAATTATATTTCACTGTTCTTCATGTCTTTTCTTTGAATTGCCAGTAAAATGAATCATAAATAAACCATAATTTGCCACCAAGATAAAGCCAACAATGGTCTAAAATGGGCTCTTACTGTATTCAATGGGTAATGGTTAAGAACTATATTTCTGTCTCTTATGGACAAGCCTTGATTTGAAACTACATTCCTTTTTCCAAGGATTTGCGTGTACCCTGGTAGCTTAAGTTTTTCTCCCCTTTAATGTGCCTCAAGCTCCATAACCCTATCCCACTGAAACCTGGCATACAACATGCAGAGAAAGAACAGAGTGCCGAGAGAGAGAGAGAGAGAGAGAGAGAGAGAGAGAGAGAGAGAGAGAGAGAGAGATTCTGGATTGAATTACCTTAAAACTAATCTTCAAAATCTCACTGCTCTCCACCCCCTAAAACCTCTTTCTACAAAAAAAAAACAATACATATATTACCCTCCGCTAGTTAAAACTGGAAAAGACACTGCCTTACAAAGAAAGAAAAATCACAACAGTTTTGGAAAAGAAAGATTTAGCCAGCTTTAGTTTATCTGGCTCACACATCTCTAGCTTTATGAAATCACCCCGTTGCATGAAAAAAAAATCCCTCAGACTGGCTTTTTTTCCTTCTTCTTCCTCTTTCATCTTCACAGGCCGCCAAGTATACCCAGTAATTTCCAAACAGACATCAGTAGAGGGAACCTTTCAGTTATGCTAATTGCCCAGCCTAGATAAATTGCAGCGTGTCTCTGAAAGGCACTTAAAGCTACAACATGAAGCTAGAACGTCATGATGTGGAAAAGGTTTCTTAAAGGAACTGTTGCACACTAAAACCTAAACTAAAACATGCTGCTTTACAATTAAAGTGGATTTATTTTCCTTTCCTTTTAACAGTCTGTTTGAATTCTAGTGATATGCCTGTTTTGTTCTGCAGACATTTAACCTTCTATTAACTTACTAGAAACAGTATGAAATCACAGGAATAAATCTGTAATGTGTGTGTGTGTGTGTGTGTGTGTGTGTGTATATATATATATATATATATATATATATATATATATATATATATATATATATATATATATATATATATATATATTTATTATACACAGTAGTTAAGGCAGTGATTGATATGACTTGCCAATTGGAGAACTACGTAAACTTTTTCAAAATAATGTTTTGTTGATTGTAGTCTAGTTTGAAAACCGTGACTATGTATCGTGCCACCAGTGACTCTGACAGCATCAACACAGATGCCGTAGTTGCAATATTATATAAGATTGCACATGGTCGATAGAGAAAGAACTCTGAAGAGTTCTTTGACTCTGGGGACTGTGGACATATCTGAGAATTGCAAAAACAAAAATAATCTTTCTTTGAAAATTCATACTTCAAACTGAATGGGGCTTCCTGAGGAAGCTCATAATGAAACGGAAAAAAAATTCAGACCCTGTGCTACTGCTAATAATTTTTGTTAAAGAATATGTTCAACGGCTAAAGACATTTCATACAATTTTCCATTTTCTATGTATTCTAACATTTACTTCTTTACTAAACCCTTACAGCTGGGCTCTGCCAGTGCTTTTTGCAGCCGGGTGGAACAGAAGATTATAATCCAGTTTGCTTCAGGGCTGGGCAAAACTGAGACAAAGATCTTCAAGAGTTCTTGCCAAGATCCCAGTCTTGAACCAATAGGCCACACTGTCTCACTACCACAACATACAGTGTGAGAAAATGTGCCAGCAGATTGAAATAGTGTATGTGTGCATACGTGTGTATAACAGTGTGTGTGTGCGTACGTGTGTATAATAGTGTGTGTGTGTGTGTATAATAGTGTGTGTGTGCGTACGTGTGTATAATAGTGTGTGTGCGTACGTGTGTATAATAGTGTGTGTGTGTGCGTACGTGTGTATAATAGTGTGTGTGTGTGCGTACGTGTGTATAATAGCATGTGTGCGTACGTGTGTATAATAGTTTGTGTGTGCGTATGTGTGTATAATAGTGTGTGTGTGAGTATGTGTGTAATAGTGTGTGTGCATACGTGTGTATAATAGTGTGTGTGCGCGTATGTGTGTATAATAGTGTGTGTGCGTACGTGTGTATAATAGTGTGTGTGTACGTGTGTATAATAGTGTGTGTGTGCGTACGTGTGTATAATAGTGTGTGTGCGTACGTGTGTATAATAGTGTGTGTGTGCGTACGTGTGTATAATAGTGTGTGTGTGCGTACGTGTGTATAATAGTGTGTGTGTGCGTACGTGTGTATAATAGTGTGTGTGTGCGTACGTGTGTATAATAGTGTGTGTGTGCGTACGTGTGTATAATAGTGTGTGTGTGCGTACGTGTGTATAATATTGTGTGTGTGCGTACTTGTGTATAATAGCGTGTGTGTGCGTACGTGTGTATAATAGCGTGTGTGTGCGTACGTGTGTATAATAGCGTGTGTGTGCGTACGTGTGTATAATAGTGTGTGTGTGCGTACGTGTGTATAATAGTGTGTGTGTGCGTACGTGTGTATAATAGTGTGTGTGTGCGTACGTGTGTATAATATTGTGTGTGTGCGTACGTGTGTATAATAGTGTGTGTGTGCGTACGTGTGTATAATAGTGTGTGTGTGCGTACGTGTGTATAATAGTGTGTGTGCGTACGTGTGTATAATAGTGTGTGTGTGCGTACGTGTGTATAATAGTGTGTGTGTGCGTACGTGTGTATAAGTGTGTGTACGTACGTGTGTATAATAGTGTGTGTGTGCGTACGTGTGTATAATAGTGTGTGTACGTACGTGTGTATAATAGTGTATGTGTGCGTATGTGTGTATTTTTTTTTAAATGGCTGCCTGGCTCCAGTGGTTGACTTTCTCTGCCCTAGCTTTTAGGAGTCATCACCCATGCAAATTACAGAGTAGCTGTGTCTGCGGGTCTCATTCTACCTCGCACTCAGCTCTAGAAAGCCTTCAAGGAAGGGTGGGACCCTGTTTACAGTAATTGTGTCTTTAGCTCAAATCATTACCTCCTTGGTTTTTCTTTCAAACTAATCTCTAGCATCTTATCCTATTTTCCTCACACAAAAGAAAAACTTTAAAAGAGTTATACATGTTCTTGATGGTCAGTTTAAATTGCGGTTGGGATTTCAGTCACACTATAATTTAGCTAGAAAAGTTTAGCTTGAATTACATTTTCCAGCCATTAAACAATTACCAGTAGTATTAAAGTAGTTTTTGAATAGTTAAGATTCAGTTTTGTTTACAGGCATTTTTATTTTTTATTTTATTTTTTAATTTGTATTGTTTGCTAAAACGTGTTTGTTAAAAAACACAGACAACTCTAAATGTTGTTTAAATATTGAAATAGCTAGTCATAAATTGTATGAAGCAAGTGTACTGGCAATTGAAACAGACAACTACCTATTGTTTTGACTGCAACACCAAGGCAACCATGTTCTGGACACTGTGTCCTAGTTTACAGACTTCAAACAAACAACCGGGCTAAAGAATTCAATTCCCTGACCCCAAATACCACCCCCAGGTCACCTGCATCACAAGTTTCACAAAATTAAAAAAAACAATTTAATAAAACTAGGCCTTTTTTGTGGGAACCTGAAGAAGATTTTGCATATCACATCAGTATTTAGTTGTATGAACATTTTAAAGTAAATTAACCAAGAAGTGGCTTGAAAGTAGGCCTGTTCAAATAAATAAATAAATAAATAAATAAATAAATAAAAATCAATCCAGCCCCCCTGTTTTTTTCGATTTAATACCGCTGGTCTTTACAACCTAATAACCTGCCAGCTTGGGGCCAGGGCTAAGGCCTGCTGAAGGGGGGAAGAAGGAGGAAGAGTAGGGGGGGACGGCACCATGTGCCAGACTGGAGACAGTTAGTAGCCTGAAAAAGTTAATGATTACTACTGTCTGCCTTCATAAGCTAATGGTTTCTATTCCTGGACACACACAGACACTCAAAGCTGGTGCTCTATACAGCCTTTCAACCTTTAGTTCCAATGAGACAAGTCACACACAAATTGGCTTGTCCATCCATCCGATGGAGAACATTGTTTTACCCAAACCTAACTAATTCACCCCTGAGAACCTCTGTTTAAAATGGCATTCGAAGCAGACCTAAAAATGTAAATGTAAATAACTTGACCAACAGTCCATGAACTTCAGTGTGAAGGTTTAATCTTTAATTCAATAGCGAGAGGGGAAAAAATGATTAAAGCTACAACTGTGCATGTTAAATGAATACCTGTTCAAAATTGTATTTTAAAAAGAGTTTTCATGTTTAGTTTTAATCAGATTCATTTACTACTACAAAGTGAATCTAACAATAGTCATTACATTGTCTTGTTTAGCAAGAGAAGTTTTGAATGTCTACATGCAATGCAAATCACTTGAAGAATGAGGTGTGAACAGCACAGAACTTTTCTCATGCCTTTTAAATAGCTCCTTTTGTCTTACACAAAGTAAACTTCAGCTCAACAAGCAGTAACAAACAAGGGCTACTCTAGTTAAATACAGATGACATTTCTTAACACAAAAAAACCACTTTAAATATAAAATATATATATATATATATATATATATATATATATATATATATATATATATATATATATATATATATATATATATATATATATAAAATAAAATATAATACATAGGTTGCAGAAAAAAATTGAAGGGTAAGCAGCAACAACATAATTGCCAGCATTCTCCAGCAATTAACAAAAGTAAACTTTGATATTCCACGCAACCACCCAGACTGGAAGAATGTGCATCCTGAAGCAGGGACTGTCACTGTATTTTCAGGGTTGTATCATTCCGGAAGAAGGGAACAACTGAAACACTGTCCTCAAAAGGATGTTGATGTGGGGAAGCCAGCTAGTAAAGGAAATCGCTAAATACTAGTCAAAGAAAAATTGCGTAAGGGGGTATTTTAGGTTCTGTCATGGTTTAAAGCAGACAGAGGTTATACAGATGTGGCAGCATACCTCTGTTTTAGGTAACTCAAGCTTAAAGAAAAATAACTACATTTATTTCATTTTTTTATATAAAAAATACTGACTGGTTAAAAAATTAAGTTATTGGAGCATTTATGGAAAGGTAGCATGCTCTCTATTCCTCCCCCCTCCCTCCCTTCTTAAGGGACTGTCCTCCCTGCTGATTTTAGTCAACATCATTTAGCCCTCATCAGCTGGGTCCTCCATCAGCTGCGCTGCAGTTTTGTTTTGACAAGCCACCCTCATTTTCACTTCCACCGCCACTATTCACTCAAGCAATTAAAAGCTGAGGTGCTCCACCATGTTATGAAAACATCAACAACGTTTTTAGGCTGGTCCTTGCCTCGCTCCCAAACTGTTATTATTAAAATACTAATAATTTTATCCAGACCCACAGGCTCCCCAAATAATAATAATAATAATAATAATAATAATAATAATAATAATAATAATAATAATAATAATAGAGCAGCTGTGCTACCCACATACTGCCTCTAGTTTAGAATCACCAAGGGCAAAATACAGCAGGTCAATCACTTTTGTTTTTGGGAAAACATTATTAGCAGCTTCTGTACAAAATGCTCAGTCAGTTTGTTGATGTTTTTTTTGTTACCATAACATCTTCTGCAAGGCTATTTTCTACTTTAGTTTTAAATGCACACAACACTGTTATTACAGACGTTGCATTTAAACAGCTACCCTAGGATTCAAGGCTGCATTCATGTAATACATCATGGTTGTGTTTTTAATGTAGTCTGGTTTTGCTTGTGCCTCAATACTACACAATCAAAACAAAGTTTAAAATGTCAGAAGTATTATCTTTTTTTTTTTGTTGCTATTTTGCAAGCTTAACCCAACATAATGACACAAGGTGGGGAACAGTGGAAGGCCAAAACCAAACTGAACTCTGAGCCAAAATCTTCCTTGGCCTCACATTTTGGACTGAATATAATGAAATATCCCCTTTTAGTCAATTGAGCAACACGACTGCAATAAAATTACAGAGAACTGCCACTGACCCAGCTCAGTCTTTTCCTTAAAAAAAAAAAATAAAGCTACATTGCTATAGAGTGGCCTACGGTTGTCAACCTACTGTGTCTGTCTGGCTGCTGCTCTAACTAAAACAACTTTCATTGTCTTACGTTTATTTTATGTTTCCTGGAGGGACACAACTGCAGTGTTTAGCCCTTTTCCTCAAAGACATGATGTAATTTCCTGTGTTGCCCTTTTCTTTCCTGTTAATCCAACAACTCAAGAGTGCAACAGGACTGAGGGCATGTTTTCTATTGTCAGCAGGGCCATAGCCCCAAGAGTCAATGAAGATGTAACGAACACCAGATAGTTTTATGGTCACTGGTCTGGCAATTGATTTGTGCTGTAATACTGTTTTGGGTTTCATTCAGTGGACGTGAAAAGGAAGTTGTGCTGGTAACTAAAATAAATAAACAAATAATATGAGTGCCACCTCCCCCAACGGCATTTCTGAAATTACTGTTAAAAAACTGTGAGATAATCTCTTGAAAGGTTACATGACGAACCTCCTTAATTTGAGCTCAAGTGGCTTGGAATAGCAGAAGTGCTCTGGGACCTGCGGATCACTTTAATAATACACTTTAGCCTAAATTTAACCCCTAGAGGAAGCTGCTCTGTGACAGTAGGCATGCGGGCAGCCAGACCCTGTGTGGGTCATTCAATCCTGCTTGAGAAAGTTGGTACGGGCTGTCAGCGCCATGTCACAGTATTCTTTACACAGCCACTCCAGGGTCATTACGAGTCGGCACCAGCAGGCATTCCACCTTCGTCTTTGACCCCACCCTCCCCACTCCAACCGCTGTCACATTCACGATAACACTGTCAGTGCCCCCCTTATCAGTCTCATAGCTCAGTAGCAGTGTGAAGCAATGAGCACCTACAGTTACTGTGGCTGAGGCCAGACTACCATGCCACCAAAATCCAACACCTTGGTTAACCACTAAGCTTTTGGGTTGACAACCACCTACTCCCTAAGAGCAAAAACACATCCTTCGTTATTTGAAGGGAGAAATATCATCAAGAGTCAAATAATTGCTTGTGAAGTAAATGGGAAATATATATATATATATATATATATATATATAGAGAGAGAGAGAGAGAGAGAGAGAGAGAGAGAGAGAGAGAGAGAGAGAGAGAGAGAGAGAGAGAGAGAGAGAAATAAAGTCTCTACAGCAATGCAAAAGTTCAAAATTCTTTCAGCCCAAATTTCAAACTAGATGGCTTACCAAAAGAGTTTCCGTAAAGACATTCACGGTCACACTCTCGTTATTTTACTTCAAACAGATTACATAACTCCTGCTCGTTTATTTTCTTCAAAGAAATCTCTTTATTAGTTAAAACGTGACTAGAGAAACAAACAAACAAACAACACGTTTCAACACTACTGTGGTTCACATTAATTGATAATATATGTGTGTTACATATACACACACACACACATATAGGTCTATATAAACTCCACTGTCAAAAAAAAAAGGATGTGATTCATAAAAATGCAAACCCAAGTAGACTCAGAGCTTTAATAGGGTGAAAATGGATTCCAGCGCTTCTGAGAACTAAAGCCCCCACACCCATCGTTGCTAAGCATCTCCCATTCCTCGGCCTGCTTGAAGCAGCCCACCCTGGCTGAAGAAGAAAGAGCTTGCCAGGAAAGGCCTAGCGCAAAGGAGGAACTGGAACAGAGAGTCAGAGGCCAAAAACTACACATATATGCTGCCAAGTCCCATTCTCTATCCCCTACACTGGCCGGTCTACATTCTGCTACAGTCAGATGATGTGTGAGGGGAGCTGTAAGGCTCCCAGTCTGGCAGGCGGCCTAGTTTGCATTAAAGCCTTTCACTGTCACATTGAGGTTAACTCTTAATAACCTTACTCTCCAGGACAACAGCAGCCGCACAGGCAGGAGATTCTTAAGCAGTGCAAAACTATCCATTGACCAAACCTTTCCTTGTTTACATACGGGCTAAAGAAAAAAAAAAAAGTAAAAATCTTATATATTTGTATAATAAATACAAATATTTGACAACACAATTCATGCCTACTTATTTTTTTTTTCTATAAATAAAATAGAAAAAAAAATAAAGATTGAAAAGTTAGGCTAAAACAAGTAACTGTCAGTGTAAAAAACACAGCTGCAGAACACCTAAAACCATACATTTCAAGTTAACACTGCTCTTAAAAATAATTTAGCCAATTCCCAGGGGTCCTCTGTGACATCATGAAATGCTCTGCACCCCCTTTCTCTAATACAAAGTTTGAAGCACAACATAAAAATGGCAAAGCGAGTGAATTAAAAGGTCAGCTCAGTGCCTCCAGGAGGAGCCAGCGCTTTTGTGAAAGCCCCTAAGGGATTAAGTTTTAGCATTCAGCTTTTTTTTCCCCCTGCCAGAGAAATCAAGTCCATGGCTCCAGCCTCCAGACCTTCCTCCATCCTTGCACTGAGCCCCATTCATTAATCTAACTCAGTGTGGCGTGGTTCAGTCCAGGAAGGAAAACAGAGGGGTGTGTGCGTGTTTGAGAGAGAGAGAGAGAGAGAGAGAGAGAGAGAGAGAGAGAGAGAGAGAGAGAGAGAGAGAGAGAGAGAGAGAGAGAGAGAGAGAGAGAGAGAGAGAGAGAGAGAGAGAGAGAGAAATTTGCACTGGTCTAAAATGTCTGTTTAGTTAATACTATGGACTTCAGAAGCTATGCATAACAGAGCTGGGTGTTGCTGAGGAAGTCTGCATTATGGTAATATCCACAGGCTGTATTTTGTACTCTTAACTCACAGAAGAGTCAGCATCTCCCGCACCACAAATTCAGTTACTTCTAGGTTGTTTGAATAAAATGAGAAAAGATGACAAGGAAAAACACCCTTAGAGACAGAACAGTTGGGGGTTCAAAACTACCAACTCACAAATGTGCCTCAAATCAGCCATCAGTGTGCTGTTGTTGCAACTGCCATTTTTCATGTGCAAATCCTAAAGTCATTCATACCCCCTCAAAAGGGATAGCATGCTGTCAGACCCAGTTCTAACAAACACCAGAGTGGCGACCCAGCCTCACCTTTGCCATTTCTTACCAGCTCCCTTTTAAATAAAAGAGCATGTCGGAGATATACAGATAGCTTATTTTAAATTTGTCCTAAGGCAAGAAAACACCAGTTCAAATAAATTACACTGTTACCACCGAGTACCAAGTCAAGTAACACTGCACCTTTTCTTGGGCCACCTTTGGAAAGCATTTTGATTCTAGCTCAACTAACTCCCCAAGACAGGGGCCCTTCACCAGTCGCTCATGAGAGACTTGCGCGATTTCCTGTGCCCCCCCTCTGCCGCCACCCCCCTCCCCACCCCCCATATCCAGCGGCCCAGACAGCTGAGATGTTATCAGTAACAGAAACCTTTCAGAAAGCTCTCTTTTAAAAGGTTAGTACTTCCTTGGCTTGTTTCATGTGGCATCCTGAGGAACTTGCTCCCCACCTCCCCAGTACTTCATAACGTCAACCAAAAGCCCTTAAACAACGTCCTTATTGATGTTCCACTCATGATTTCTCTGTATTCATGTCTACTTCTGTCTGTGTGTATCTACCTGTCTTGTTTGCATTTCTCTGCTCTTTCTTTCCTATAACATAAAAGGCGGCGTAAAAGTCAAGACCGAAAGTGCCTATTTTTGTTCTGTTCCTCAAAACATTCTCATTAGGGCTCTTAAACAAACAATACCCTCCCCTCTCAAATAACTGCTGGGGTGTGTATTACAGAGGGAGGGGACAAAAACACACTTAAGGTTGTCTTTGTTGCGAATGCCATTCCCAGAGAGAAACTCCAGGTTTTAGGTGGAGGGATTAGTCTTTCACAGAGCAATCAAGATGAAGTCCACTATTATTATTATTATTATCATTATTATTATTATTATTATTATTATTATTATTATTATTATTATTATTATCTAAACAATACAGAAATCTGATTTAGAACAAGCTCCCCTCATCCACTCTAAAATAAAATCTACGAAAGTAAAATAAAAAAAATAAACTGCTTGCGTTCAAGACTGTAGTGTGAAACATTTCCTACTACAACCGCGCCACACGCCATTTTGTTTCGAACTATGATGTAGATTGCTTTGATGTTTAGTAAACCCTTTCCTTATTACCCAGAGAGCTCAATCACACATTCTTGCAATGCATTCTAAATTATATATCCAAACGGCATGCCTTAACATTGCACTTACTGCTAAATTGTAACAGTTGTTTAAAAAGGAAAAAAAAAAGTATACTATGTAATCCATTACCAGATGTGTAACCTGGCATTCTATACATTTGGTATAGCATGCAACAGCCATATGCCAACTTCAGAACTATACTGGTATAAAGGTATACTTCATTTAATTAATTGTGCTCCTTGCAAAAAGCCTTCAGACAGAACACTGACTATTAGACACAAGGCACTGTTATAGAACATGGCTTACCTGATAGCCCCCCAGGGGCCAGAAAATGAGTTCCCCCAGTTTCAGTGGAGGAAGGCACGGAGTCAGGAGAATCTGTAGAGAGAGAGAGAGAGAGAGAGAGAGAGAGAGCGAGCATGAGAGGAAGAAAAGTAGCATCATTTAACCAGCTGTACACCATTAATCACGGCAAGAAACCAATGCTTCATGAAGATGTTGAACTCAGTAAATTCTGTGTAACCTTCAAGTTGATGTGAGGTAAACCGAGGAGCTCCTTAACCCTTTCTGCCACTGCCTATGACTGCTTTTACACCAAATTTCTCTGGGTGGCAAACCTGCTTTTTCTGCTAACACACAACTTTCTTTTATTTTGAGGTGGTCCTGCCTTACCCCTGGATACAGCCAGACTGAGATGAGTTTTACTCAGATCAATGTTGGCACAGGACTGGTGGAGAATGAAACCCATGGCCCCTTAGTGGCCACTGAGGAAGTCTATTTGACATCTGTCTGAACAGCAATGCGATTAAACCCTGGGCGACTTAACTGATATAAACACATTATCCACTGGAGCTTGCCCGTTTTTATTACAGATGCAGACAGTGTTGACTCGCTGATATTTTCAAGGAGTACTGTATTACTTTTTTCTTTTTTTTCTTTTTTAAAATTTTTTTTTAAGTATAACAAAAGTGCATGGTGTACGGCTTATCAGCACAGCATGTAACACATAACAGGAATATACAGTTTAACAGGATACACTTAATCAAACTGAAAACAATGAGGGAGACGGGAAATGGTTTTTAGTCTTGAAAACTGTACATAGTACGTTTTCTTAATGGCATTCTAAGGAAACAGGCTTTCTTTTTATTTAGCCCTATGATCTCTGCATTTTTAATGGATATAAGTGAATAAAAACAGTAGCTAGTCCAACATACAGAAACAGCATCACAACCCCACCACAATAAGATACAACCTTTCTATACAATTATAAATATGACCATCTATTTTTATCAGAATAATTTCTTAACATATCTATTTGGCTATAATGGGCTGACATGCACAACCTGGTATAAAAACGTGAACAAAGCAAAAGACTTGTAAAGTTCTACCTGACCTTTTCTCAATACAATACACAAAACCATGATCCCTCAGCCCCCTAAGCCTGTCTATCGATGTTTTCTGTGATGTGGGACCTACATTAAATCTCTACAATGAAGAACTGCAGGATGGCTTTCTTTGGCTTTGCTCCAGCCCCTTTTCCATTTCCCAGACAGCTACAGTGAAATACCTAACATACTAAACGACACTCTGGCCAGACTACAGTGGCAGGCCCTGATAAGAGTTCCAAACACAGTTAGCTCTACAGCAATTTTACAGAGTCAGAGCCAGCGTGCTCCTCTGTGTACTCACAACATACCGATTCCTTTCAATATTTTAGTATTTTATTTTGAGAATTGCTCAAAGAGATTGCAGCATTAAATAGACTACTACCTTGAAGCAAAATCTAAAGAACTTCAAAGCTGATTTAAATTTTCTGATTAAGCCAGTTAAGGTAGATCCAGGGGCGCTGGAACTAGGGGTGCGGTAGTTTTGCATGGCTTCCATCATGGGTTAGTTTTGTTCAATGGCTTTCAGTACCCCTACTTTAAAAATTGTTCAAGTGCCACTAGGTGGATCTCAACAAATAATGTTATGACAACATTATGACAAGGTGAAAATGACAAGTAGCTTAATCCACTTCCTACATTGCATTGTCAAAGCTGTAACTTTTTTTTTTTCATTCTTTTCAATGATTGAGAGCGTCTGAATTACATGAATCACTTATCTGGAAGAACTTTTCCTTTCAGTTAATGTTCTTGGTTGGCTTTTTCTTTGTTGGTGCTTTGTCACTTTGGTGTCAGCACCTTCTAATTAATATGCACCATTCAGTGAAAACACACACAACCAAAAAAATAGTAATAAGCTCCAGGCAAGTCTAACCGGAATTTAGTAAAAGTGTTAAGAGCTCCATAAGCATCCTTTAAGGAAACTCATTCCCCAAATACATCTTCCTATCCAGTTGCACCTGCTACTTTCTAGTTCATGTTTCCATTGTTTGCATAACAGGCTTGGCTTTACAAAAACTACACTGTCCAGAATAATTTATTGAGGTGCAACGTCTTTTTAATTACACACACCCATAAAAGTGTGTGAATTGTAGTGCAAGATACGATATAAACACATGCTGTATTTATGAATAAAATAACATGCGCATAAAGTAAGCACACACACACAGACACATGAATAATTCAGCGTGGTTAACCCATAGGAATAATGAATTATGTTCAAATTATGTTGCGTGCCAGACTCAATCACACTGTGGGTTGCATCTTAATCAATACCAGTCAATTAATACAGGGCACTGAGACACAGAGTGGCTCCAGAGAACCTGCCCATCCCTGATATAATCCACATTGGATTTCCTCTAACTTCCCTCCTCCCTCTCTCTCTTGCCAGGCCAATCTATCTGACTCTGCCAGCCAAAAGTTTAAGCAGACAAGCAGGAGAATCTGTGCCAGCCTCGAATGGGCTTCGGACCTGGCAACACTCCATTCAATTAGAAAGGACTGGCAGGCAAAAATGCATTTTAATACCCCTGCTGAAAAAAAAAATTAATAAAATCTGATGCACTGAACACATCAACAGCTTTATGATTTTTGTTTTCAAAGTTAAGACAAGAACACTTACACAACATTATTAGAAATATGTTATAAAATAACTGTCAATGTTAGCTTTTTTTTGTTTGTTATTCTATTTTGCATTATTTATCAAAATCGTTATTTTTATATTAATAAAATGTGTTAATGGGTTTGGTAATATTTTGTCTCATTATAAATGTGACTACTATTTAATAATTGTATTAATATGATGGTGACTGTTGTTATTATTAAGGTTAATCACATGTATCAAAATAATTCGAAATCTTTTATTAAAATTCTTATAAAATATATTATATATTATATATATATATATATCTATATATATTCTATATATATATATATATATATATATTAGATATTATATATATATAAATACAACAACTAAATATTAATTCCCATGATAATAATAATAATAATAATAATAATAATAATAATAATAATAATAATAATAATAATTACCAGGTTGTTTGAGAAAGTCCATTGGATATCTAGAGTAGGGAGGAGGGGGAGACTCTGAAATGAAAGAGAGAGAAAAACGACAGCCATGAGAAAAAGGAAGCTAGAAACTCATGATAACAGTGGCATTCTTTCAGCAAACTGTTTGTCTTAGCTCTGGGGGTTGGAGGCAGGGCAGCTAGGCGGTGATTGCCTTGATATTTAACAGTCAGATAAACAAAAGGGGCCGCCTGGCGCCAGGCTCGTTGCTATCTGCTGCTCTGGCTGTCTGATCAGGGCCTCCTTTGGCTCAACTAAAACGCTCCAGTCTCGGAAACCACCAACTTGAGCCAGACTGGACGACAGTCTTCTTGCTATTTTAAATATTTAACATTTACAAAGAAGGAAAAACCCCCAAAGAAATGTCTTTTTACTTTGGCAAGCATTAAGGTTTACTTAGAAGTTTCCTCAAATTAAATGAAAACATTAAGACCGTTTCTAAAATGTTATGTCACAATTATGCCATCTGTCCTGACACACTCCAGATACATTTGGAAAATATCCGTGGTGTGAGCTAGTGTCTTCAAACATTCACATGGCTGAACATAGGTATCTTTCACAGATTACAAAAGTAAGACTTCACAAACATTGTCTAACTGTAAAGGCTGCCTTATAATTGCCATAATGGTTTAAATTAAACTTGTCTTTTTTTTCAGGGTGTACACGTGTATACATGTTCTATATTTGCTCTTATCCCTTAACCTACAAGGACTGAAGGGAATGAATCCACATCTTCTGTGATGTGATGTGATGTACTCCCATACAACTAGACATCATTAAGGAAAAGTCTATCACTAATGCAAAACATATGCACCATTTCAACAAGATCAGACTGTACACAATTACAGTATGTGCGTAGACAGAATATACTATTTACATTGCACATACTGCTATATGCATACTGTAAATACCTATATATTATGTGCATATTTATTAGAAAAGGCATTCAAAGTAAACGACAACGCTAAGCGATTTGACATATACTTGCAAAATTGCACTCATAATGCAGCTTCACTGTGTTATATATTTTTCACACTAACACATGCATGGCAGTATTTTACACAAACCACCTACAACGTAACGTTAAGTCCCAACTCACCTAATTCACAGAGCCTGCTCATATGGTGGGGATTGCAGCAAACCAGCTCTGGGTTAGTTTTTCCATAAGATTCACAGCAAGATAGCCTCTTTAATTCCGAGGAATGCCTGAGATCCGGCCACCTGAACACTTTACAGAGCAGCAAAGGGAGCGAGTACGAATGCTGACCCAGTTTGGAGTCCACCTTGCTAGACAGGAGAAGACAGGGGCTCCGGGCACCCCCTTTAGAATCCACTGCCTGCAAAAGCGCCTCTAATTGTTTCTCTTTAATTTTTTTCAGTATCAAATGGGTCAAGGCTTTTAGTTCAGCCTCCGTTCCGGGGTTAGATTTGGAAACCTTTGCCGATTTCCCCATGCAGCAGCCCCCAGTTCCAAGCGCACGGGTATCCGCCTCCCCGTCGCCCTCCCCGGGCGCACGGCTCCTCCAGAGTCGCCGGACGAGCCCCGATCGTTTGGTCCTGAACATGCGGGACGAAAAGAGGGTTTCCCGGCTAAAAAACGAGCATGATGTCCGCAAATCATGAAGAATCCGGGATCTGAGTCCAGGCAATGACAAGCAGCCTGAAATAATATTACTAATAAACTGGGAATTGGAGCAGCAAAGGCAGTCTGTAACATACGCCAGTCTCTTATTTGTATACCAAAACCCCTAAAATATAGGATTTTGTATTAAAGCAACGTTTTAGGGGGATACTGTGTGTGTGTGTGTGTGTGTGTGTATATATATATATATATATATATATATATATATATATATATATATATATATATATATATATAGACTACAGTATAATATTTTTATGTTCTAGCGGAATAAATATCCTAATAAAATAAAAGTGGTTTTACTCGGGTAAAATACAATTAATATGACCAACACAGCAAATTAGCAGCAAAATTAGTGCACCACAGAGGCACTCGTCGGTGTTCATATATTAATCGCTCATCAATATTGTTTTCTCCGGATAGCAGCCATAAGTATATATTTTTGCGATGTAGATATAACTAGTATATTCCTATATCTATATATATATAATATCAATATATATAGACAATATGGGACGTCAATAAAGAAATCAAGGGACTGTGGAAGTAAAGTTGACGACGCGATTCAAAATTCTGTTACAGAAAGTACGAAATGCAAACAGAAAATATATCCATTGGAAGCCAAGCTTGTCCTGGTTTTCTTAAACACTTAATCCACAATCCTTGATCCGATTGCAAACAGTGGAAAGGCTGGTGTCTAGTCGTTGCTTTTCTCTTTTCAAAAATAATATTGTATCCGTCTGTCTTTCCCGTTTTTTTGATTATATATTTTTATTTTGGACGTCTGACGTTTTTCTAGTTCCAAATGGGTCCAAACTCTTGCAGATCTGTAAGCGAGTGAAGAAGTGGCTGGCAAATTACAAACTGCCAATCTGTATAGAGTACTTGTGCTGGTACATACTACAGATCCTCTCTTTCTCTTTTCGTAAACGCGTAATCGTAATCTTTTATATTTCCTTATTTTGCTTTATCCGACCTCTAAGCAGAAGTTTCCGTCTCAAAAACACAAGTCGTACGGTCAAAGAGAGGTGACACGTTCTTGAGGAGAAGGGTCTGAAAGTGACGTGAATTAAGCAAGTGCCCTTGCTATCTCTTTCTCCCTGTCTGTACGCTCTTAGCTCTGTCTCCAGTGCGCAGTGTCGCGCCCCATCACGTGGGTGTCTAGACACACTGTCGCTTTAAAAAAGTGATTGTGTTGCGCAAAGAGATCAAGTATCTTAAAGCTAGAGAACTCTTTCTTGAAAAAAAAGTTTTATATTCCCAAAGTTGTAGAAGAAAAAAAAAATGCTAACATGAAAAGGGAAAGCCCAAGCTTTGTTGCTTTAGTAGAGTTAATGGACGAATGTGCTCTCTACATGTTTAACAAACATTATTCGTATATTACTAAAATGTATAATATTGATTTCTACAACACCTATCATTTAGCACCTCTGTAGGCCATAACAATAGTAGTCGTTATGTGTGTTTTGTTTTTGTTTTTTTCAAAAACATAATTAGAAATATATTTAAAAAGAAACAAACAAAAAAACATAACTTTTTTTTCTTACTATAAAATACACCAGTACTGTTTGATTGTCTTCCAAAAACTTCAATACAAATAGTACAGTAACCTATTATTGGATTTTCCCCGAAAATATAAATTTATAATATACATGTTGTGATATGTGTTTAAAATAAAGACGTGTAAACAGAAGGGCCGTTTTGCTAGAAATGTAAATAGCACTGTTAACAAGTCCAACGTTAACAAGTTAGGATGATGGACATAATTAGTTTATAAAAAATGTAACGATGACATGTATTTTAAGATTGTAATGAAAAACAAGGGTCTAAAATAGATATGAAAAAAAATCACGAAGACACATTCGACTACTTTTTAAAACTGTATTTCACATTAAAATCGTCGGTAGCACATTACTATTGACTTAATAATGTAAATGCAAGCAGAACAGAGCTAGGAATGCTTCACTCCACATTGCAACATGTGATCTGTCACCATGAATTATCAACGTTGAGGTCTGTGCTCTGATCTCATCAATGTATCTGCGTTATCGTTGCACCAGGCATGGCTGTGTCGACTTCCACTACACTGCCTCCTTCTGGGCTAAATACACCAGCCAGTATTTTCACTTCCCACTGGACAAACCTTCACTAAATAATAATAGTAATAATAATAATAATAATAATAATAATAATAATAATAATAATAATAATAATAATATAAAGCTTAACTAACAATCATCATACTTTTGTGATCATTTAAAACACTTAGGCCAAGTAAAGGCTTTTGTAATTGTTTTCTTTATCTACAGATCTAGCTATCACTGCTCTCTGTATTTATTTATGGTTGTTAAGTCATACAGTAAAACCATACATCATGTGATGCAATTTTAGGAATGAATTGCAATAAAACGAGTGCGTTTGTTTAATGGTGTGCGTGTGTATATTAAAGTAATTTCAAACCTCTTAAAGGACTTCCACTTTTAAGCTAAATTTGCCGTTGTACGGAAGGGTATATAAAGCTCTAATCGAAGAAGCGCGTTTGCTGTGTGTATGCGTGACAGACAGCTGGAGCCAGGGTCCATTAACCGAACTGTTTTACTGACAGCACTGGGGTGTAAGACACAACAAAGAAGACACAAGAAGATAAATAAACGCTCGGGAAATCATTTCCATGGTCATTAGAAAACAAAACGGGACGATCCTCATTGTAACTTTACTTAGGTACCTTATTGAATCGCTCACAACGTATGTCCTCAGACTTACAGAAATGCTTGAAAAACTTTCAGACGTGTCCTTGAAATACTGGCTGTTTGGATGGGAAAGAACGGGTTCACTAGTAGAAGTAATGTGCCGTAGCCTCAATATCAATGTAGTTAGGGACTTGAATTCAAATGTGTATTTATAAACAAACCACAAAGTTGCATTTCAATTAGTGTATCATCGCATGTTTTATTACGCATTTCATAATTGACCCCAAAATAATATCTATAGTCCATTTGATATTGGATGCTAATCTAGTCCAAAACATGCTGCAAACGTGTCTCTAGCATTTAGAGATTGTCTGTGTGACGATAACATAAGTAACCAATGTTGTTTTATTTAAGTTAGTCCGTAATTAGCACGTGCAGTGATAATGCTGTTGTCTAGGCTAGGTTGAACTTAGGCTACTTCAGTATCGTTTAGAACGAGGGTTTGTATTAATTAAATGCAAATCTATGATATGCAGTTCACTATTATGACCATATCTATACTAATAATACAGACAAATATACGTTAGTGTTTACAAACCACATATGGGTTAAAATAATTAATAGGCTAGTATAGGTTACCTGCAATCAATAGGCTACCAACTGCTACCTTGCACAGTGGACCAAAAGCCTGCAATTATGCTGCCAATAGTTTTAAAATAGTTTCTACTTACTATGAAAAGTAAGGAATACTTGCGTTCGTGTTTTACAGAATGATGTCATCTCACCAATAACCTCTTCCAATTTAAACTGGCAAATCTAAACAGAGTTAAAGACTTGTTCATCCTGCACTGTGTCATATCAAACAACTGGGCGTGGGGGTTAAAGACAAATGTAAATACTTCCCCTTGAAACCCTACCGAACACGAGGCGTGTATGCCTGAGTGTTTGTGTGTGTGTGTGTGTGTGTGTGTGTGTGGTGGAAGTGGTGTGTATGTGTGTCAATACGTGATAAGTAGCCTAATGTTTTTAAGCATCTGCTGGCCCTTTAAGTAGATTCGGCAACTGGAGAACACAGATAGCCTCTTGAGCTGATAGTTGAAAATGCCGATGTAATTGTCCTCTAGACAGGAGGGGCGGTGCAGTATGTTAATGCAGGTGCCAGTGAGTGTAACTGCAGGGCAGTGGGAATGATGGGAGATGTGTGTTCGGGAGGCGCCGCCAGTCAATGGCACAGTCCCATTGTTCACAGATTGTCTACTGGCGCCGCACAGAGCTACACTCAACTAGCAATCACTAACATTTAAGGTAGTCTGGAACTCGGAAATAAATAAATAAATAAATAAATGCTACCACAACAGACATACAGATTTCGCATGGACTCTCTCTCTCTCTCTCTCTTTCTCTCTCTGAAATAAATAGAAAATCAAAATAATAGTTTGTAGCTATCAAATATAGGATAGATTTTTACCTGGTGTGTGCCTCTGACCACAGGGCACACAATTCTACAATTCCTTCTTTACACCATTGAAGCTAAACATAATATAAACAAACTTGCATTGAGATTTATTTTGGTACCACAGTGGGTAAGTAGGGAAGGAACCTTAAACAGACCACTGTGATCCAGATACCTTTTGCATGCATTTAAGTTTCCTCCATTTTTATCTAAAAGATTAAAAAAAAAAAAAAAACTGCAATGTTACCTATAAATTAAAAAAAAAAGTTGAAGTTTTAAACCATCCATAATTACATTTGTTTTAGAAAAAAAAACTGTAGTGCAAACTTAGCGCTGAAGAAATGTTTAATAATTGTTGTCCATTGTATGGTTTATACATAATTTTTAATGTATTCCGTACCATTTTATAATTATTACTCCCGGCACATACTGTTCATATGCAGTATTTACATTACTGCATGATACAATTAAGATTTGCTGCATCACTTTCCAATATTTACCCCAAAAGGCATTTGTAATTACATATTTTGGCAATACTAATACAATTGGACATGATTTAGTTTTACACCACACTTATTTTTTTATTATTCTGCAAAACAAACTTGCCAAGAAAGATTATTGTATTCTATTAAAAGGTATTTTATATGTAAATGCAGTTCATCAAGAACTTGCATACAGTTGGGGGCAATTGTTTAATACATTAATGTCACAAATATTTTCATGTTATCCCTGTTATGTTTGGTAATACAATTACTAATGCAGTGACACTACAATTTTGAATGAATGAATGACGTTTTTCATTTGGAAACCATTCTAAATATGATACAACCTCAAAGGATGTGTAGTTACTGGAATTCTGGAGTTGTGCCAAACCACCTTCAGATTGTTGGGCCGATGTGCCTACATTACGAGAATGTGCTGTGATTGATCCCAGAGTAGATTCACAACGTTAACAGACCAGCTTAAGCTTTAAACGTAAAAACAATACTGTTTTATAGGTCTGAATGCCTTGAGACAGGGTTACCACCCACACTACCCTAAAAAATTAGATCATGATTTTTTTGGTCAGGAACTGCAGTGGATTATTGCAGATGCTTGTGTTTCTCATTACTAGAGAGCTTGACCTGTATGTGTATGTGTAGTCTAGGGCCTGGCTATGTGTGTGTAATGCTTTTTCAATGATGTGCCTGCATGTTCAGTGTGATATGTGGATCCTTTTCTTTGAGCTCAGTTTAAAATCATCCATATTCCCACATAAAATAATAGAAGTATAAATAAACTAAACGAATCTCCCGAAATCACACACATGTAGGCTTCTGTAAAAACTAAACAGAACGCTTGATGCCATTAACAAAATGTGACATTATCTGAGTTAAACACACTCCCAGTCCTAGCTACCTAAAGATTTTGGTTGGCCAGTAGCAGCCAATTACACATTGGCCTGATGCCAATTGAGGATTAGCCAAATGTTAAGGCCTTCCTCACGAAAATCCTACCATACACTCCTGCCATAGTTATCACATTGACTATAAAAACAGTTGTGCACAGCCTACAGTAATTAGGGCTATGACTTCTGCATATAAAAAGACAGCAGAACAGGAATATATATGAAGAAATTGGATGTAATCAGAAATAGACTACTTTCAAATAGTATGAGAAGCATCACGCTCTTACAACAGTATGCCCCAATTGCCAGGTATAATATTTCAATGACATAATAGCAATACATTATCCTTATCCTGTAGTACACCAGGAATGAGAGACACGTGAATCATAGATAGTGAAAATCTGACCTCAAATCTAAAACATTTAAAGCCAATGACAAAAACACTATTTTGATCCCAGGGTTGGAAATATTCTCAGTTAAAGCAAGGACATACTTTTTCTGTTTCCACATGCCTATCAAGAAGTGTACGTATAGTATCGTATATATATATATATATATATATATATATATATTATATATATATATATATATTATATAATTATATGGAGGGTAAAAAAAAAAATTAAGAGACCACTGCAAAATTATCAGTTTCTCTGGTTTTACTATTTATAGGTATGTGTTTGGGTAAAATGAACATTTTTGTTTTATTCTATAAACTACTGACAACATTTCTCCCAAATTCCAAATAAAAATATTGTCATTTAGAGCATTTATTTGCAGAAAATGACAACTGGTCAAAATAACAAAAAAGATGCAGTGTTGTCAGACCTCAAATAATGCAAAGAAAATAAGTTCATATTCATTTTTAAACAACACAATACTAATGTTTTAACTTAGGAAGAGTTCAGAAATCAATATTTGGTGGAATAACCCTGATTTTCAATCACAGCTTTCATGCATCTTGGCATGCTCTCCACCAGTCTTTCACATTGATGTTGGGTGACTTTATGCCACTCCTGGCGCAAAAATTCAAGCAGCTCGGCTTTGTTTGATGGCTTGTGACCATCCATCTTCCTCTTGATCACATTCCAGAGGTTTTCAATGGGGTTCAGGTCTGGAGATTGGGCTGGCCATGACAGGGTCTTGATCTGGTGGTCCTCCATCCACACCTTGATTGACCTGGCTGTGTGGCGTGGAGCATTGACCTGCTGGAAAAAACAATCCTCAGAGTTGGGGAACATTGTCAGAGCAGAAGGAAGCAAGTTTTCTTCCAGGACAACCTTGTACTTGGCTTGATTCATGCGTCCTTCACAAAGACAAATCTGCCCGATTCCAGCCTTGCTGAAGCACCCCCAGATCATCACCAATCCTCCACCACATTTCACAGTGGGTGCGAGACACTGTGGCTTGTAGGCCTCTCCAGGTCTCCGTCTAACCATTAGATGACCAGGTGTTGGGCAAAGCTGAAAATTGGACTCATCAGAGAAGATGACCTTACTCCAGTCCTCTACGGTCCAATCCTTATGGTCTTTTGCAAACCTCAGCCTGGCTCTTCTTTGCTTCTCATTGATGGAGGGCTTTTTTCTAGCTTTGCATGACTTCAGCCCTGCCCCTAGGAGCCTGTTTCGAACCATCCTCGCCGTGCACTTCACCCCAGCTGCCGTTTGCCATTCTTTTTGTAGGTCACTTGATGTCATCCTACGGTTGCTGAGTGACATTCGAATGAGTTGGCGGTCATCCCAGTCAGTGAAGAGTCGTTTTCGCCCTCTGCCGGTCTGTAGCATTGTTGTCCCCAATGTGTGCTGCTTGACCTTGTTCTTATGAACCGCTGTCTTTGAAATTTTAAGGATGGAAGCAACCCGACGCTCACTGTATCCCTCTGCTAGTAAAGCCAGAATTGAACCCTTCTTTTCCCACTCAAAACTTTCCTTTTCAACTCTTTGGGCATGGTCAATAGTTATTTTTTGATTCCAATTACTTTTGAGGTACTACTTGCACTGTTTTGCCATCCAGCTGGTCCTATTGCAAGAGGATAATGATGACCACAGGAGTGGTTTTTATACTTTTCCCCCGTTAAATAAGATTTGGTTCAGGTGATCCCCTAATCAGTACCTCATTCAGTAGAATGAGGTGTGCCTGTGTTGGAATTCAACAGACACTGGAATGGAATGGCTGCCATACATGTAGAGATGCTGATTTAAGAAAAATTTGCAGTGGTCTCTTAATTTTTTCCAGAGCTGTACATATACACACACACACAATATTAGTGCACAATATTAAAGGTACATTGCAAGCTTAGTTACTGTGTTGTTTTAGTCTACTACAGTAGCCAATTAATCACTTTTGTAAAACACTAATGAGACTCCAAGAAGATATGGATTGTCAAATAAACAGGAAAGGCAGTCGTTGTTGCACGGTATGACATTCTTCTTCCCAATTAATTGTATAAACAAACAAACAAAAAACTCCCACGGAATATTAATTTCCAAATGTTAACCTAATAACTACAATAATAATAATAATAAATAATAATAATAATAATAATAATAATAATAATATAAAGCGTGTAAATAACCAAGACTCCCACAAGCTTTAATAGTTACAAAATTATACCACTTAAAATGGTAGTGCACCATACGTTTCTTTTTTAAAGTAGATGGTTTTAAACCCAAGTTGCACTTATAAACTATAACAAGAGCTTAAAGATATTATGTATAACCTCCCCTTTTGTAAGAAGTATTAGGATTGTCAGAAGGCTGAACTGTGGAAGAATGTACAAAAAGGGAATTACCATTTAAAATTCCAGCCAAGCTAAACATAATGTACAGTATATACTCTGGGCTTGCAATATCACATGATGACCACAGAAACAGAAGTCACTGAAAAGTTCTCAGAAGCATCGTCTGACCTTACATTAAACCTTAAGATTCTTCAAGCTATAATGAAATGTAAGGCTTTGAAACACATTTTATTCCTCAAATTAGTGCAACAACACTCTCACAAGTCTCTTATCATTTTACTGTTGAACTTAGCGCTTTATGTTTTGCTTTGAAGTAAATGTATCTTCAAACATTAATGTCTGGCTTTCTGTCCCCACTCACTTCATGTTATCCAGGTGATGTAGCCCCAGCTTGGTCTGTGCAGCAGAATGTAAGTGTAAGGCTCAGGTGGGATTTTATTATCTGTTACACAGGAAATTAACTTGTGGCAGGAACAATAAGGGAAACAAAAATATCAAAATCAATTTGCGTGCTTGGTTTTGGTTATTTGCTTGGTTATTACATCTACATGTTAAGACAAAAATAGCCATTTTCATTGAACATAAGTCACTGTACTGTTTTAATGAAAAACCCAGTGGTCTTCATTAACATCCTTCCAGTTTGATGTAAACAACAAAAAACAAAACAATGAGCTGTTTAGTTCAAATCAACAACTTATTTTATAACATTTTAATGTGTACACTTTCAAGTCTAATAACTGGAAGACGAATGTGGGGAACTTTCCCTAATTGCTATAACCTAACAATTCAAATATATTAAATCTGGATTAAAAAAACAAAACAAAACCAAAAAAAAACAACAAACTATCAGTTAGTCATTCATATTCCTCACTGAAGTGTATACAAATATACATTATAAAATACAAATGAGAGAAATCTAAGTATTTATTCACAATTAGACACATCTTCCTGCCAGCTCTTTCCCACCAAATTGCCCTAAACACAAACCACTCCTTTTAAAACAGCTTACCTTTCATTTGCTTTTTGTTGAAAATGCATGCCTGTTGTAAATGTACCTTATAACAGTGCTTGAAAGGAAGTATGCTGGAAATTCCCCCTACGTCACCTGCTGATAGTGTAGAAAATGTACAAACCTGCCAGCCCTTCAGAGCAACTCTAGAATTAACGAGATGTTCAGAAGGATGTCAGGCCCTCTGCACATCTCTATTCAAACTGTATAAACATCTCTGTACATTTCTGTTGCAGGGTTTCCTCTTTGGCAAAGTTTCATGTATCTCCCTTATCTTACTAATGTAACAGTTATTTCACCTTTCCTTGGAATTAATTTGTTTATGCCCAAGAATGGGTGGCTGAATTGGAGACAATCCTTTGCACTGTGGTGGTACCTCTTGGGATTAGAATTCTGGTTGGGGTTGATGATAGATAATTACAGATGCAGTACATTGCAAGTTAGATTATTTGGGGATTGTAGAAATAACTATTGTTTAGACCAATGTTTAAAAAAAAAAAAAAAAAAAATTCTGATGTCCATCATCCTGTCTTTAATGGCTGCAAGACAGAAGCAGGCACCAAAGTTGCATTATCTTCACTACACTACAACCCTTGCAAGGTGCAAGAAGCCTTGGACAGGTGCGAGTTTCTCACTTTCTGTTGTCAGACTAGAACCTTCTGCAAGGGTTATGATGGTTATGGGTGAATGAAGTAGATAATTATTCATTCAGAAATACCAATCTTGAAATCAGATGAGGTTAAAACTATTAGCAAATGCCCAGGCACTGTATATTTACATCTATCAAAATACTTGAGAAAGTCTGTACCGTTGTATCTCTTGTGTATAGTACCACTAAAATTAGGGCCTTTTGCCAAGGATGTCTATTGTTTAACAGGGTTGCTGGCAGGTGCCAGCGGTTTCTATGAGAATGACAGGACGACCAAGGCAACCTGGGTTGGAATGCAGTACCTTGTGTTATTCAGCTTTAGATATTAACCAAAACTGTACAGAAGAGCCAGGTTATATTTCCCACTGCATGCTTAATCTTACTTATGCCGTAGGGGTCAGTCTTGTACCGACATCTCTTGCCATGTGTATGCCACATGAGTTAAAAACATGGTAATAAAATGAGAAACATACGCTTCCCTGGTTATTTCTGTATTCACATCTTCACAACTAAATAAAAAAAAAATGTACCGTAAACTCAAACAGACAACTGAAGAAAATTCTACACCACCAGAATCTGCAAATAAATCAAGTAAATTAAAAAACAAGTATAAAATGATGAAAGGCTAAAAAGCACACTAGGCACCAATTCAGTCTCGAGGTTGCGATCAAATCCGTTAACTGCTGAGGCTGTGGTCATGCAGTTTATCGCTTCAGTCAAGCCTTTTTTGTTCAATTACTTTTAAGTAAGGACAGCTATCCATTCTTTTTTTTAATGTTACCCTTCCATTTTATATATTTATCTAGAGCAGATATTGCTGCTCTAGAAAGAGTGCAAAGAAGAGCGACCAGAATTATTCCGGGCTTAAAAGGCATGTCATATGCAGACAGGCTAAAAGAATTGAATATGTTCAGTATTGAACAAAGAAGACTACGTGGTGACCTAATTCAAGCATTCAGAATTCTAAAAGGTATTGACAATGTCGACCCAAGGGACTTTTTCGGCCTGAAAAAAGAAACAAGGACCAGGGGTCACAAATGGAGATTAGACAAAGGGGCATTCAGAACAGAAAATAGGAGGCACTTTTTTACACAGAGAATTGTGAGGGTCTGGAATCAACTCCCCAGTAATGTTGTTGAAGCTGACACCCTGGGATCCTTCAAGAAGATGCTTGATGAGATTCTGGGATCAATAATCTACTAACAACCAAACGAGCAAGATGGGCCGAATGGCCTCCTCTCGTTTGTAAACTTTCTTATGTTCTTATGTTCTTAATGCGTTTCCAAAACCGAACTTCATACTTAATCAGTGCCAAACAGCACATGGGATAGGGATACGCTGTATTTCAGGGAGAAGTGCCGACCCCTGGCGATATGCTGTAATATCAACACCCCTATGTGACCTGTTTTGACCAATCACGATAGAGTATTTAAAACACCCATTTTATAATTGTATCATCTACAGAAATGCACGTCATAATACATATTACAAAACCATTCTGAGATATACTACCTGTTTTGCTTGCCAGATTATATATGGGTCTGAATTGAAGCTATATGAATTGGTGCAGTCTAAACAATTTAATGCTGTTTAGATCTAAATTCAGCTGTAGCTTGATATGGCAGGAAAGTTGTTTGTCAGATAGCTTTATTAATTGTTTGTCACCGCAGTGCAGACAACATCCTTTATTTTGTGGTACTTGGATAAACAAACCATTCAAAATGTCATTGCTTCCAAGTCCAGACACAACCAGCCAGCAAAAGAAACCATTAAAGTACATAATGTACACATGCATTTCTGACTTGTAATATTTAGGTCCCTTGCATAAACAGTTACTTTTACTTGACAGATGCACTCAACATAGTTTTGTTAGTACTGTATCATAATAAAGTAAATCAAGTTGACCAACATCAAACGTATGCACTCTTCACAATGTGTGATTTACATACAGATCTCTCATATATCCTTAGATTCTGTTACTATAAATAACTTGTGGTGAAGACTATCGTAACCCAGTTTCATCACAATCGGTTATGCGATTCCCCAAATATACTGAATAGTGTGCTGCTCCAAGGGGGATAGTAATTTCAAGCAGAGAAAAATGTTCATAAAACAACAAATGCAGAATGTAACACATCTTTATTATACATATTAACGTCCAAAACTTATATATATATTTTTTTTTAAACATGTTTTTATGCATTTTGCCCCACCCCAAGCCTACATATACCTTTCAAATGTGCATTTACAAATCTGCTAAAACAAAAGATTACTGTACCACTATATTTAAAATAAATAGAAAAAAAAAAAATGCATTCACTTCCCTTCATATAACAAAAACAATAATTTTACAGACTGGCAGAAAAACCCAGGCATAAGCAAACCCATTCTTGAGGTGCAAAGAAGCTGCTCAGGCATTTATTCAAATAGGGGGAACATACATGGGACAGTCACTGTATCTGCCAATAAAGAATAAAGAAAGCAAATGGTTTCAATGTGTGTGGCGAGGAGCGATGGGGATTAACGTGTTTGAGGCTGGCTTTCAATATTTGTGTTCCAGCAGACTTTGCTGTGGAGATGTTAGCATGCATTAGTCTTACTATGTGCTGAAATTATAGTGAAAATACTCGATTATCACCGGACTACAGTACATTCATATTGTCGGTCCCTAGGATTAAACTAAATTAGCTGCTTTTAAAAAGTGCCAAATAACTCAAACTAACAACATATACCCAATATCTAAAAACTGGTAACTGTGTTCAAATTAATTCCATCATATTTATGGCAGTTGTTGTTGGTGCCATAATTACAATTAAAGCAAAAGTAATTTAATTCCTCCAAAACACAAAACTGCTTTCATAAATACATCATGGACCCCGCCTGTGATTTACATATTTGCAGCAAACACATAGATATGGGTTACATTTTGCACCCACCTTCCTTCCCTGACTGGTAAAGAAATCCGCAATCCTCATGTGTCAACAAAGCATGACCTTAAAGGCAGGGCAATCGTTTTTACTGTTATAATCTCATTGATTATTATACAGTTGCTGGAAGCCTTACTTTTGTTTTAACTCAGTGTTGTTATGAAACATAACTGAATAATAATCCTGTTGTTCCCTATCCTCATCCCAGACACCAGACCAAAATAATACAATATTACAAACAGAAAATCCTTTGAAAGCAAAATATTTTCAACAAACAGTTGTAAGTAGAACAGTGAAAAAAATGTCAGTGCCTATAGACTAAACCATTCACATGCATGAAGGTTGGCGGTCTGTCTAGTTTTCAGACCAATCAAGTTAATCCAATAGGCTCTTAACTGACACCCTGTGATTAGGTTGGAAAGGTGTACCCATTCCTAATTTAAATAAACTATTTTCTATGTGAATGATGTCCTTTTGTACTGTATATACGTCATGCCTGTGTTGTCACATGCATGCCATGGAATAACTTGTAATAAATGTCCATTAAAAAAAAAAAACACAACATGGCAAACTACCATTTTACTGGATGCCAAGATCACCTTACAGATTACCTTACAGTACAGTTTTGCACCAAATTTGAAGCCAATAACTCAATGCATTGGGATTATAATTCTCTAATATCTCTGAATTGGCTAACTGTAATTAGGCAGCTGCATGATGTCAGAGATAAAGGGCTCTAAGCTTATTTTGCCAGAAGCGTTATGAACATTTGTACCTCAAATAGTTTTTAACAGGAGATATCAGACGTTTGACACATTTAGTAGAACAAGAAAGCGTAATGATGCAGTGCAGGCAGAACTGCATTTGGCCTTCCTAATAAATTGATATTAATCTAACACAAAAAGTCCAAGTAAAAAATGTGACTTAAGTCTTCATAAAAGCCACCCCCAACCATCAAACATTGCATGCTCTTTTAGAAGAGAATGGCACCCAATTCCTGCTGAATCCATTCATAACAATGTGTAAATTGTTACAGTATCATTCAGCAAAGTTGCTACTACATAGATGTCTGGAAATATAATTTGAATATATGAGCTTTGTGTTTTTATTTAAAAAACAAACCGGATATAATAAAAATATTTTATGGGTTTCTTGTAGTTTTGTATTTTTATACTGTCATGAACTCTGTATCATGCAAAATTATATTCCAGCAACAATTCTTTTTTTTTCTTCTTTATAACAAATGGCACCCTTAGGACATGCTTGAGGTGCATGAGGTGAAATGTTGTATTGTCTTTACAGACTGAAAAGATTCCTTCACTGTGAACAGAGGCATTTAACACCATTTTTTTTATTATTCTACATTAACTGAAGTTAATTGCCCGAATTCACAAAAAATAACTTAACCTTTATTTATATACTGTTTTTTGTTGTTAGTTATTGTCTTAATAAATTAAATAAGGTCTGTTATACATGAAATGTTAATTTTCCATGGAAGTTTATCTTCTTATGAAGGGTGCTTATGGGATGCACTTTGTATTGCACAGTATAATTTATTAGATGCAAGTGGTTATTCTTTTATTTCAAAACACTATCCCAAATAACAGTAACAGGTACTCTTATTTTCTTAAAGCTTCCTTGTTTTTTATTTCAGATTTTATACAGAGTATATAATGTTATGGATACTTAACAAACACATAAAACATTTAAATTATAAGCGTGAGTTTGTGAATAGGGCCTGCTGTCTTTTGGCAGTTTGAGTGATGCAGGTTGACCTGAGAGTAAATTCAACAACAAGCAACATTCAGCAGTCATCAGAGCGACTGCTGCCTGCTGAGTTTGTTTCATCTCACTCTGCTGTCCTCATGCTTACGACATGGCCCTGTACACTGAATGCTGATCGTCGGATCAGCAGGCCAGTATTTGAGCGGGAAATCAACAGCACCCAGTGCTCTGGGCGACTGTTTGTTTAGTCTGCAATTAAAGACTCAAGCGCCGAAGGTCCAGTTTCCTGTTGCCTTTGTTTTTTTTTCCTTTTTTAAATTATTATTTTTTTTTTATGCTGTTCCGTTTAGACCACTGACCGACATGTTGACTCCTTACTCAGCGTCAGCCTGGAGCATTAAGTCTAAATGCTAAGCATCGTATCTGTTTTTACAAGTTTTTATTATTATTATTATTACTATTATTATTATTATTATTATTATTATTAAAGTATGTAAAATAGATTAAGTCCATATTCGAGCAGTTCTCTCAAAAGCGTGAGTATTCACACAGTCATGCCATCATGCAGTTGTTCCTGAGAGAGGATGTCACACTCACACTCACTCACACACACACAGTCCCAGAGGGGTGCTCAGCCCGAGTCCATGGTAAACAGCTCTATATCCTGGGGGCTCCAGCACAGTCCAACTGCAGAGTTGTAGACCAGAGACCACACATAGGGGATAAAGAACTCTTCCGGCTGGTCTTCTTCCACATACTTGAATTTCAGCTCTGGAAACTTCTGCAGGAGACAAAAAAATAAATGCAAATAAAAAAATGGCACACAAAATTGTGCTCAGTTTTATTAAATGGTTTTTGGTTTTCAAAACATACGCTTCTTGCAGGTTTCATACATTTTCTTTCATTTTAATATGATTTTTAATTGAAATCTATGGATATCTGTTATGTACTGATCAATGTGATCAATCTATCAGAAAAAAAGAGAAAGAACTGACATTGACATCTATTGACCGACAGCCCTTTTGGATTGAAGGTCAGAACACCTGTAGTAGAGAGAGAGAAAAAAATAAAAATAAAAAAAATAAAAAAATCTGCTCACTGGGCGCCACTTTATTACAAACCTCAACACTTGATAAAAACCAAAAATCCATTCTGAATAACTTCCTGCACACTGTTTTGGTCAATATAAATTGCTCACTAACTGCACTAATTGCTTTTATTATTGAGGACATTGATTGACACCTTTAGGATGTCACAAGCATCTTTAACCTTCGTCCATTACCACCCACTTCTAACCACACATAGATTGACTTTAAAAATCCAGGACGAAGTGGTCCTTTCTGGCTGCATTTAGAGTTTGGAATACAGGTGCTCTGGCAAGGTGGGTACTAACTGTTATGCTCAGTTCAAACTGACTGATACAGAAAAAAAAAAAAAAAAAAAATATATATATATATATATATATATATATATATATATATATATATATATATATATATATATATATATATATATAAAGCATGTTCACTGCTTCTAAAGGCTCTAAACATGGAGTGTTTGGAAGTGCAACCTTTACTCTGTGCCAGAAAAAGAAGACAGAAAAATGTGCGGCTTTCCAGGACTATGTTTACTACTGCGCACATTCAGCCATGCCAATCCAAATCCCAAATGACTGAAAATGAAAGCACATTTAGAGCAAACTATAGCATAATATTACATGAAAATCAAGATATATCCAAACAGATACAGACAGACATGAATGCACTGAATTATAGTGCAGAATATGAAAACTGTAGGCTTACTTAGTTTAATCATTTGTTCCACTTTTCCCAAAGCCATTTGAAATTATTTTCCTGTGTTTTACAAATAATGCTTTTACAAACTTATTGAACACTTAGCTCTTTATTGATAACTTTACCAATGACACCTGTGCTTCCCCATTGAAAAAATGTGGAGAGGCATGGCCTGTGTTCATCTTGCAACTTCTCTCTGAAGTGCACTGAAAAAATTGCTATGATAAAAATCTGACAACGTGTGTGTATTTAATATACAGCTGGAACATGCCAGACCTATGAACTGACAGCAATTCCTATGAGGTAAGAGTCAACGGAAACATTTTGTTGTCCTTGAAATAGTACTAAACTAAACAACAAACACTGGTCAGAAAAGAATAAACATAAAGAATACCATTATGCTTTCACATCCAATCTTCCAGTCATGTGACTTTATGTCTAAAGCCATACTATACAAAAGTTTAAGTACAGCATGTTTAATCCTTTGTTTGCTGATTCTATTCCTGAGTCCCTGCTAATATTACTCTCAACTTCTATTTCTAGTATTATAAAAAATATATTTATTTATAAAATGGGTCTTTTAAATACTCTACCCTGACTGGTCAAAACAGATCACCATGGGTTGGCATTTATTTTCAAAAAGGATGAATCACTAGTACAGATCCATGCACCACTTTTTATATATATATATAAAAACAGCCATATTGGAATTTATCGCAAATAAACATGATTGACGAGACTTATGTAAATGCTGACCTATTAGGAAACTGAGGTGTACGTGAGATATTCAATGTCTGAATTGGACATCATTAATTAAAGAACGACAGTGAAAAAAGCAAAAGTAATCTAATCAATTCAAAACTCACCATTCTGATTGCTCTGCGCCTTCTCCCTGAACTCTGTTTGAACTACATTGATTCCCTATACTATTCTGAAAATAAATAGATTTTAAAAACAATATATAAAACTTTCAGTGTTTAAAAAAAAAAAAAGATTTGAGTCACTCTTTAAGAGAGATTTTGGTGGTTAATACTGATACTTGATAAAGATGAGCAAGAAAGGCTGTATAAAATAAACAACACAGGTAATGAGCTATACTGCAATTTTCCAACATGTGGAATATATTGTACTTTATTAATGATTCAAGGAAATCAACCAAAATTACATATTTCTCAAATTATAAATTTATTTCCAAAACAAATAAGTGTCAATTACTGGCACCCTTGTTTTCAGTACTTTGTGCACCCTCCCCTTGCAAGGATAATGTCACTGAACCTTTTTCTATAATTTTTTTATGAGATTGGAGAACACATTGGAAGGGATCTTAGACCATTCCTCCATACAGAATCTTTCCAGATCCTTGATATCCTTCGGTCTGCTCTTATGGACTGCCCTCTTCAATTCAAACCACAAGTTTTCAGTGGGATTCAAGTCTGGAGACTGAGGCCATTGCAAAATGTTGATTTTGTGGTCAATTAACCATTTCTTTGTGGATTTTGATGTGTGCTTGGGGTCACTGTCTTGCTGGAAGATCCACTTCTGGTCAAGATTCAGTCTCATGGCAAAGGCAACCAGGTTTTTGGCTAAAATGTCCTGGTACTTAGTAGAGTTCATGATGCTGCTGATCTTAACAAGGGCCCCAGGACCAGTGGAAGCAAAACAGCCTCATAATATCAAAGATCCACCTCCTTATTTTACAGCAGGTATGAGGTTCTTTTCTGCATACGCATCCTTCTTTCGACACCAACCCACCACTGGCGTGAGTGACCAAAGAGCTCTATTTTCGTCTCATCGTCTCACCAAATCCAAGTGCCGATGCCGTTTAGCAAACTCCAGGCACTTGTATTTGTTGGTTGCTCTCAGTAAAGGCTTTTTTCTGGCAACCCTTCCAAATAGGCTATTGGCATGGAGGTGGTGTCTAATTGTAGATTTGGAGACTTGGTGACCCCAAGATGCAACCAAGTTCTGTAATTCTACAACTGTGGCCCTTGGATTCTTCATTGCCTCTCGAACCATCTTCCTCACTGTGTGTGTGGGGGCAAGATGCACGTGCATCCTCTACCAGGCAGATTTACCACCGTTCCACTAGTTTTGAACTTAATTATTGCCCTAATAGTGGTAAGTGGTATATTTAGGTTTTTAGCTATTTTTTTGTACCCACTGCCAGATTTAAGAAGGTCAACAACCATTTGTCTCTTTTCACTTGTGAGTTCTTTCCCTTTCCCCATAGTGATGGACGACAAATGGATTTTACATGTGTGTTACCTCATTTTTATACCCCAGTGAAACTGGAAGCCATGGAAGGCCACAATACAGTTCCTTAAGGCTGAGATGTACTTAAAGTAGAACGTTAATGCATATTTAATTTTATTTATAAGAATATTTAGGGGTACCAATAATTTTGACACCTATCTTTTTGAGAAAAATAAAAAATTACTTGTTAAAAATAAATGTTTTCTCTGAGCAATTGTATTAGTATAAAAATATAGTTTTCCCATATTTTTTGTATAAAATATAGCTCATTACCTCTGTTGTTTATTTTATACAGCTTTTTTTGCTCATCTTTATCAAGGGTGCCAATAATTTTGGAGGTGCACATATATATATACTATATTTATATATATATATATATATATATATATAATATCCTATGGTGGGAAGCAATTAAAATAGATGATACCACCCTTAAATTTTATGGATCCATACCGGTTCATATAAATACCGACTGGAACGGTTCCATATTGACCTTTGCCTTAAAACGTTGTTTGTGAATAACAGAACAAAGTATCTATTGCATCTATTTCACCAATAATTCTGCTCATAGGCCCAAAGTGGTGTATCATTAAGCCGGTTGAAACATTAAACTGTAATATTGAAACATTGACTGTGAAACTATGTGTCATACATCCTTCGATAAACAGTATGTGGTATTGAATAGATATTTTACTGACTTATTTATAACGTTAGTAATTACTAATAATAATAACAACAACAACAACAACAACAACAAGTAGTTTCTCAGTATAGTAAATTTTGGACAAACAACGTTCCTCTTAAAAGGTTCAGTTTATTAAACAGGGTTAGATTGTTATTGAGCATGTTGAAGCTTAACTCTGATCAATGTCAGAAAATATATTTTTTATTATTTGAAAGACATTTATATGGTATAAATCCACATTTTCCACGAGTGAACTGATATACTGGAATTAAACTGGAAATAAACTCAAGGTCTAATCCAGCATCCATACAGCTCACTGCCCCTCAACAGTATTGCTTAGCTGCAAGCCCATATAGCAAGTGCTTTCATAGCAAGTGTCTCTCCATATTACTGACTAGCTCCTGAGACTTGACAAGATCACAATCCAGGGTGGTATGACTGCCAAGCAAGAATAGTATCTATCATCCTCTATTTTTGAAAGGGCTTAAGTATGGCTCTTGGGCATGCAAAAAAAAAAAAAAAAAAAAAAAGTATTTTCAGGAGAAAATACATACCATCTTCTCTCTTAGGTCCACCTACTTTTTGCTTATCCAAATTATCTCTTCACACTTATGCAACACTTCTAAAGTAAAATTAAATACATCTTTAAATAACTCCCCTAATCCAGCTGCTTTCTTTACAGTCTACTCTCAACATTAATATACATTTGTTCGTCCTGTTTTTCTGTTGTCGGCTTCCCCTGAGAAAATGAATACTTATTCAATGGTAAAATGACATGTCTTACCACCCTCCTCTACATACAATACAATTGCTCTGAACATTCAGCATTATGCATCCATGAAACTAAATACTACTCTGTACCAAATAATAGGAGCGTTACATACCGAGCATTTGAAAGTAATTTTCTCTTAAATAATACAGAGAAAGGAATCTCCACTTCTATGGAAGATCAACAATTTTCAGCATTTGAAAGCTGCCTACAACGTGTCACCATGTTGGCACTGTCTCTGAGGAACGTTATACTGCAGTGAGTACTGGAGGAGATAAAACATGGCCTGTTTCATTATTTATGTGAATATGGCTCCATCCAAGAATACACTGTCACAGCAGGACAGGATTAGAACAAGGATGACAAAGATGGCACAGCTTTTCCTCCTATTAATAATGAACGAATATCTTCTCATATTATTATGATTCAGGGTGTCAAGTGTTTCCCTTGTGTTGGGCCAACAGCCGGCACTTGAACCTGATCCAGTTTCCATACTATAATATATCGGCAGGTAAACTACACAATTATCACAGGTGCTCAATCAAGGAGGACAATACATAAAAACAGGTTGCTTACCAACAAAGTCTTCACTATTTGGACTCCTCTGGGAAGGCTATAAAGTGGGAAGGCTGTAAGCAGTAATGCACAACAGGGTGCATGACATACTCTAATATCACCACACTCCGAGTGCGCTGAAAGACTTCAACCACCCCAGGCGTGGTGATATTAGAGTATATCACAGACCATGATGTGCCTTATTGCACTTATAAAATTGGTTACCAACTAAATTAACTAACAAAAAAGTATGCTTGATTAAATATCCTTAGGTCTAAAGCTGAGCAAAAAAATGCATTAATTAAAAAAAATAAAAGTGGATTTAGAGACTTGAATTGAACATTGCCATTGAAAGTGAAGTTTTTATTTATGTGATTCGTTATACTTCTTGTAATTTATGGTTTATTCATTACATTTTAAAGTAAAATATTACTGCCCATTTTCATTATGACACAGTACAAATGAGTCTGCCTTTAAATCACACAGACCCTTCTTCACAAGACCTGCAACAGTATCAGTTTATTTTATGTATTTCTTTTTAATTGTCCTTTGTTATCCGTTCCGGATGGAGAATCCGCAAAGTGAATGATTTAAACTGCAACTGAAGACTGGAGACCTTGTCCATGGGTGCTGACAGCTATCCGCAATGCTGGCCGACTAGCGGCTACACGATGACATCATGAAGTCTACTGCCGCGGATAGGAAGTGGCTCGTAGGGCGTCCTCCCCCCAAAAGACAAAGCCGCCAAACCATGACTGGATAAAATGAAGATGATGAATGGGTAACGCAGTGCCACCTACCCCCAGAAATAGGACAAGGATGAATGAAAAATAAGCAGCTGAGACATGGGCCTGCCCCCCAGAGCATGAAGTACACTGAGGGAGAAGCCGGCCTCTCCAGCCTGCCAACCACCTTGCAGAAACTGAATACGAACCACTAGACACTCAGGTATGGAAAAAAAACCCTACGCCCTGATAGGAGAAAACCTTAGGGAATCCATGGCTGAGGACAGTCCTTCCGCTACTCTAAAGATGGCCGTCTCCCTGTTTGGCCTTGCCGTGTATGACTGAAAGGCCAAACATGAATGAAAGCCACACAGAGTTTATAGTTGCTTGGATATGACGTGCTAATTATTGGGCAGATTCTCCCTCCATACCAGATTTGTTACTTATCAAACTGACTTTGCAGTTTACAACTGGACAACGTGGAGCACTACTGGCCAGTGCCAAGAAGCAATTTAAAACAACACTGGGCACAGTGTGGAGAGAAAGGTATGGCAGGAACTGTCGAGATGCATTTATAAATATTCTGTATCAGATCACGCATGGGGGTGGGAACAGTGGCAGCAGATGCAACCGACCTGAGTATAAGAACGGACATAGACCGGCGGCAGCGGCAACAAAGCATCCATTTAACCAGCACAACCTCTCAAAGAAGCTGAAAGTTAAAATTTGTTAAAAGCTGAGTTTAAGATATCTTTGTAAAACTACTTATTTTCACAAGTTGTAGTTCAGGGAGAAGGTGCAGAGTCTGATCAGAATGGCGAGGTTTGAACTGATTTGAATGCTTTTTTCAATACTTCAATTAATTATTGGTGTCCGATTCAGACTCATTCAATATCTCACGTATACTTCGGTTTCCCAAAAGGTCAACATTTACATAAATCTCCTCAGTCATGCTTATTGCAACAAATTCCAATATGTCTGCCATTTTTTTCAAAATTCTAGTGGCGTATGGATAGATACCAGTGATTTGCCACTTTTTGAAAAGAAGTGAGCTAGCGATAACCTTAGCCTCTTCCTACAACTTCAGTTACTTAAATAAAATATTATAAAAATAACACACATTTTCATGTTCATATATGTGAAAATAAATCCATACGGAGATATAGAAACCACTTCAGTGGTCTATACAGTAGCTTTTTACTTGTTGTGCACTGAAGCAAGAGCTTTAAAAACAACAAAGAAATGGAAGCAAACCAAGCAAATCAAAACCAAAAGGTCAGGTCACAGGAAACAGGGCTTTTGATTCCAAGGTTACACTGAACAGCACACACGTGCCCCCCTGGGAACCCTTCCATCAGCTTGCCCATCTTTTCATTTCATAAAGTAAAGATTGTCATTGATTTGCATACAGCCATACATGAACACTAAGGAAATTCCCTTTAGAGGTCACATTTTCTGCGTTATCTTACGCTGTACTGTATGCATTTTGGTGGTTAAATAGCATTTTCCCTTGGTATAACAAAATTATACTAATAATGCTACATTATTATATGATGTTATCTCAGGTATTCGTTGGTTTATAAAGGTTCCGTTAACTGTGCAAAGAGAGATTATTGAGCATTTTAATAATGTTATGATGTTTAACAAAGACCTTAATGTGATTTCCAAGTCTGTTTGGCCCCCTACTCATCGTCTAGGGATCTACATGAGCTGCCTTCTTATTTTACAAAGAGAGTCAGGGACACTTTCATCATGACCCTAATTCCCATGTTCTAAATACAACGGGAGCTTCAGCGACAAAACCTTTAGTAATGATACTGCCACACATAAATGAATGGTAACCTATCTGCAATCAGACTCAGATGACTTGCCAGTGGGTAGGAGGAATGAAATACTGTACGATCAATCAGGTTCAGAGACACTAATGACTGATAAAGTCTTTACATAATGGTTCTGAGTGGTGCTTTAAAGTAATGGCATCTCCATAATAAAAACACATGCATTTGGACACATAAAGGAACACCTGAACATATCATTGATGACTTACTGTCCTGTAAATGTATATTTCACATATTGGAATATACTGGAATTATATATATTTTTTTGTATTTTAATATTGTGCTGTTATTGCAGATAACTAATGGAAAACCCTTATTAGCTCAAGCTACTTTATGTAAAAGCTGAAACATTTTAATGTAAACATACAAGTTTGCTTGTATGAGGGAGATACTACTTATATGCACCATATACCTTAAAGCAAAAGTAAACTTAAAGTTGTATTTTGTTTTTAAATGTAGATAATTACTGAAAAGCCTAAACAGGCCCGTCATTAAAAGCTATAGTCACATACATCTCCTGCCAAAAATACCACATTATTAGTATCATTACCAAGAAATAGAAAGTCACCATGACCTACATCTTTGTAGAAAATTATCTTAAATGCCGCAGCTTCATCAAAACCAGGCAAGCACTAAGCATGAAACAGCCTCGAAAGGTCAATCAGGCAGCAGTTATATCAGCAATCTCAAACTCAATAGTTTATAACATTACAAATGCCCTAGTAATAATAATAATAATAATAATAATAATAATAATAATAATAATAATAACAACAACAGTTTTTGCCAATGTAAACAATTAAAAATAATCAGGGTTTCAAATAAAAAAATAATAGTGCGATTCTCACATGTGGACCGTCAAATATGTTTTGGCCTGCATTGAGGTCAACTTAATTACATGGAAAAACCGTGCCATAAGACTGCATGATCAACCAGGAAGAATGCCTGGCTTTTCATCTGTATTGTTTTACATAAACAATAATGAAAGGTAGCACAAGTAACACCAGATAAGCACTATTTACTTAAAACTTGCAATAAACAGCTTCAATGCTGCTAATGTGATTTCTGACAGCGATTTACCTAGTTTAAAACTCAGATCTGTCTCAAGTACTATTCGCACAGGACTAAAAAACAGGGGATCCACAGAGCTGGTCAAAAGCAGAGGACGTCCAGTAATCTCTCAGACATGGACTGGTTTTCTTAAAGAGAAGTCGTTCAATTTTTTATTAAATTCGAAATTGTGGGCAGAGCATGCGGTTTAGCAAGTGATCTGTGAACAATGAAACGGATGCAAAACTTGTACAAAATATTATGATGTATATATAATGCATTGTATTTTGATACTGCAAGCCTATGCGTGGCCCTGGATAAAGGTGTAACCAAATTAATAAATACAACTACTGCTACTACTAATAATAACATAAGCTTTATTTTTCTGTGTACAATTAAGTAATGTTTGAAATCCTTCCATCACTCTCTTCTTCTACAAAAAACATTGAGACGAATAACCCGGAAATACTGATAATAATTGTAATGTAACACTGACATGGTCGATTCGCACGGGACTAAAAATATACACGACGAGTGAATTTTACATTTTGTGTCCTAGATTATTATGAGATGTCATATGGATGCACCTTTCTTTTAGAATACTAAAGGTCAATTTTATCAGATTATAATTCAAATTAAAATACCTGTTTCCTATTTTTCAGCAATTCCAGAGTTTGACTTTATAAATAAAAGTAAGGTTGGAGTATGCTTAATTTGGGTTGCCATTTCATACTTTTTAAATGCATTTTTTAATGTCATTTGTATTTCGCTGGGGATATGGCTCATTGCAGCAGAAAGCAAGTTGCTATGGTGATATACTTCTTCCAAGTAGGACCGCAATAAAAAGTAATAGAAAAGGTGGAATACTGGTCATGTGGCTGAACACAAAAACACAAATAAATGGTGCTAATAATTTCTAGTTTCTAATTTATTGCAAGTCTTGGAGACTCAAGCTGGTAAAATCCTATGAACCCCCCCCGCTTCCTTAGGTATAGCAAATCTAAACACACCTGAAGCTGGTAAACCAAGTCTAGTCTCAGTTCCTCTACACCAGGAGATCTCATCTTTACAGTCTCTACAAAAAAGCAGATGCAGACTTTCTGCTACACTGCCATGAACCCAAACCTCAAACACACACACACACAAACACACACACAATCAGTCCAAACCAGCTTGGTGTTCTCTAAATTAGAAAGACTCTACAATAACTTTTTATTTGCAGAAAGAATGTATTATGTTGATATACACAACTTATCTTTCACTGGTGTCTTGACAATAGCTGAAGTGGGTTCAAGCTGTTTATATTCCATTCTACATTTTAGTTGACATAACTAAAGATACCATCGGCACACAGGTACAGGATATTGCTTAGTCAGTCAACCACACAAATGTCGAAATAAGACAGGTAATCTCCCTAGCCCAAAAGCACTGCCCAATCAGGAGACACGAAAAAATGTGTCTGACAACTCTGGCTGATGTCATCCATTCCGCAATGGCAGTTTCCCACAACTTATTTTTCCTTTTTCAGTGTTTCCGTTTGGAAAAACTGCTGCCAGTCACAGTGACTGGTCACTAAATATTTTACCAATCACAACAAAACATGTCATCGTCTGACACCTGTCCATTCTTAAAGTGATACACACACATAAAATTCTGAAGAAAGAAATATGTCTATGTGGGGAAAAAAAAACACACGAACACGAGGCACAGTCAACTGCAATCATGGATGAAAACAAAATGAAGAAATTTTCCCCTCTAGGAAGAACAAAAGGAGGGGGCATGGATTGAATCAGCCTACCGGTGACTTGCTTTGTTAACAAGTATGCGCTCATTCGATTACCTGTGCTTTTACACTGTGTATTATCAAGCACACTCATTCGCTCTTGTTAGTGGCAGTCAATGTTTCTACCTGCCTGCGACAGACCTTTTGCTGCCAGTCTGCTTTCTGTGCCCAATAACATAGCATGCTACATTCCCATCGTACACTGTTTCTACAAGATTCAAGACGAATCTTGAATTTTAAATGAACACATGGCAGAGACAGAGTGCTGTAACTGCAATCAGCTTCATCATCAAGAAACAGAAAAAAAACTACAACCCTCTATGTTCTTCCATGGTAGTCCCTATGTTAGAAAGATTATATTATTTTCATACTACATTGACTTTGTTTAGATTTTCTGATATCGTTGGCCTACGCATAAAATCTGATTTTGATTTAATGTGGTTTATGACTTGAGAAGAAGCAGAAGCAGCATTAACACAACATGATTGATTTACTGCTGATAATTCACATTTGCAACACTTTAACAGACTTTTAAAAGTATATGCTATTGTTAAAATGCAGGCCAGTATGCACACAGCATATACACAGTATAAACATACTGTAGGGCAATACAGTTTTGCAAGGATTCTAAAGCATTGTCCTGGTACAGCAGACTGCTGGCCTTGCTCCAAGGTTGCCCTAAGCCAAGCAGGCAAAATGTTCTCAGCCCCTGTGTGGCATATTTTATGTGATGAGAGCTAGGCTTGATAGCTACTTTCAGGACCCTCTCTTCTGTTGCTGTTCTCTGCCTTTAAAGGAAGTTTGGATAGACAGACAGGGTGGAATGTGGTTTGCAGTAGAGAAGAAAAAACAATCCTGACTGTTACAGATAGCATCTCACCAGCAGGCTCTGTCTACATGCAAATGCTGCCTCTGCAAGCTGCCCTTTTTTCTTGTTAGTAAGATAGCATCCAAGCGTGATGCAGCAGCAGATAACAAAAAAAGACAATCCAGGTTTACCAGCCTAGACTTGACAAGAATATTTTATCACAAAATGATGAGTCTCCAAAAAAATAAATAAAAAATAAACAACACATACAGGTAGTGGAAAGACAAATGGTTCTGGGAATAGTTTGATAGGTTTGCTTTTAATAAATGTGAGACATTCTCCGTCCTTTACATGTTATATTTTCTTTTCTTTCAACAGGCTTTTAAAAAAAAAAGTGGTGAAACAATAACAATGTGTTGCGGAGCAGAGACAGACATACTGTCACCAACCATTAACTTTCTGATCTGACAGCTCCAGTCCGCTATCAGCTTTATTTCAGACATGTTGAGTAACAACATCCACCATCTTTAAGATGCATGGCTAGGGCATCCTGACCTTTGATTACTGGATTGGGGTTTTGTGATCTCTGGTTTAGCAACGGTAAGCAAATGCCTTTTTCATTATAGATCAAAAAGGCACCGACAGACCAAGTCAAATTGCAAGTGTCTTTTTGATTGGAAACAAGTGAGTCGGCATCTGATAATCTGGGATTTGAAATTGCTAGTCCTGACAACCATTACAGACTATATATATATATATATATATATATATATATATATATATATATATATATATATATATATATATATATATATATATATAGTATTAAGAAAATCACAGGACTTGCAAATAAGAATGCAAATAAAGTAATGCTGGGAATAAGATTGCTGCTACTTCTTTTTATGACTCCTACTCCTTCTCAGACCCAAACAATTCATTTTTATACAGCAACCTACATTAGGGCATTTGGTGCACGCGTGTAACATTCAAGCCAGGGAGTGGGAACATTTAATTCAGCTATTTTCAGTTGCGACTGCAACTAAACCCAACTCGGCAGCCATTCCCAGCTGATAACAATTACCACACATTGCCTCAAGCTTGCTAAACATACATGCAGTAGCAGCCTCAGCCAGGAATGATGCACTGCAATGTGAGAAAGGCCACAAGTAGTTCTACTTACGCATATAGAGAAGGGTGGTGGTGATGGGGGGGGGTGCGGTTAGAGTCAGCCAGAGGGTTCGGAACTACTGAGACCTCTGACATTAGCGAGTGGCTCTTTCAAGGAGCCAGACTGTCTATTGCTTATCACTACAGAGGCAGTCAGCATTGACTGAACAACAGATTCCAGAACACTGTTGCTAAAGTTGGCCAGCCTTAATCAGACTAACAACACAGCTCTGTCTCTGGTGATTTTCAAACCATGGCTGGGCTGCTGGCTGCCCAAGTAAGAGTTGTCACCCTCACCTCTAGGGCTACAAAGCTACTGGTTTGAGTTCATCAGGACTGAATGGACATACTGTACCCTGTATTTCATTACTCCTGTGTCTGCTGTTTTTAGGTGCCAAGCCAGTGAAGGTGCTACTATGTAAAATGGCAGAGTTATCTGTTTTTAGGAAACAGAAGATGCTACAGCAAATACCAGATTCCCCCACCCTAAAATTGACATCTGCCACACATAGACCTAACATGTTCCAGGTAAAAAAACAGCTTTTTGAGATTTCTATCAGAGCTTGCATGTGATTCAATATTAAATCAGGTCCTGTATTAAAGATGCACATTAGGACCACCTGACTATAGTGACAGTTTTGACAAATCCCAGGTATATATGTTAAGAATTACAGGCTGGACATCTATTATTAGGACACAAAATAATAGCCAATATATACTGTTGGATTGTGGCTACAACTGTATTGATTGCTAATGCAACCCATATACAGTACCAATCAGATAGGACAGCAGAATTTGAAAGGGAACTTCTTAAAAGTTTAATGGTGTAAAATTGTAAATCAGAACAAGGAACAACGGGATGATTCATACATAAAGGTGGTTCTTTAAATTAATGATCATTTTGAACCATGATTCACATACACTGAGGTAAACTATACATAAACCATTAATATTACATGTTTTGTAATTATCTTTGTATCTTACAAGAGGAAGAGAACATTAAAACAAGTTATTTTGTAAAGATGGAATACTGTATTGCGTATTGTAGAAACAAACCACGATTAGGACCAAGTATTCATTCTTACAATGCAGTCTTCTATAAAATATGCTAACTTCAAATATACGGTTTAGTGTTAACTGGCAGTGTGTGTATTAAAATGAGTGCAATATTTTTCTATGTGTATACAGCTATGGCATCAACCTATAGAATGAACTACTTTAGCTTCATGAAGTCGAGAGAAACTTGGTGAATAATGTTATGTTAACATACTGAATTACATAACACTTTGTAGTTTTCCATGTACTTTACAAGAAATTGACAAATTTAAAAATACTTTAGTACTATTATGGCTTCTGGTAGACTTTCGCAATATCATTTTGTAGTTTCTTAAAATAAAATATCATAATTGATGTTAAACTTTTGGCATTAGCTGTAGGGTGAAGCTGCTGTTAATGTCTCTCTGTGCATGTCTAGGCTCCTCCAGTTCTGTGGCTGCTAGCCAGACTGGCTTTCAGACTCTGGGAGCATCTGGCCTACATCGAATACCATAATGTGGGAAACACTCATCATCTGAGACTAGCACCATCCAGCAGGAAAACAACAGCAACAAAAACAAAACAAACAAAAACAACAACACAGCAAACTGGTAATAATGTAAAACATTTTCATAAAACGACTGCATTTCATTTCACCTATGTTAAAGGATGTTCTTTCTGTTCTTTTGAGAGTTAATACACTTTGCCAGATAAAGGTTAAATAAATAATAATAAAAAAAAAAAACATCCTTTTTCAGTGCAAATATTATTTGTTTATTTAGCAGATGCCTTTATCTAAGGCGACTTGGCGACTAAGAGACTAGGGTGTGTGAACTATGCATCAGCATCGACGCATAAGAAGGTTAAGTGACTTGGTCTGGGTCACACAATGAGTCAGTGAGTGAGCCGGGAATTGAACCGGGGACTTCCTGGTTACAAGCCCTTTTCTTTAACCACTGCTAACAGGTTATACTCAAAGACAGCAAACATTACAGCAACTGCTTTACTAATGTTTTTAATAAAAACAGTTAAGACCTAAAATATTACACTTCCAAAGAACAGCTAGCAAAATGTATTACCATTTATTTATCATACAGATAAACTGTGATCTCAATTATAGAGACGTGGCTGTCTAGGTGTACTTTATTTTTAAAAAACTGGGATCAAAATGGTCTATTAAATCTATAAGAGGTTTCTTGTCTATTGCACTTCACAAACAAATTTATTTTATTTTTTTTAGTTAACCTTTTTTATCCCCAGTATCTGCCTTCTGACATTCTCTGATGGTTGGTGGCTGTTACAAAAATAAACAGCTGGTTTTATCAAAACGGTGTGTTAACTGGGGGCATTTTCGAAGGAAGGTTAAAATCAAACTGGCTGCACTGTATTCTGGAAATAAATTAAGCTCCAAAATGACACACAGCAATAATGGGAGCTCTGTTATGCTTGGTTTTGTACTTGGCAAGAAAGTGCCCTGAGAAAAATATAGCGATGGGAGCTGCAGACTCCAGGCGTTGTCTCAGTGCTCTCCTGTACTCCCTCGTCTACTGATAAATCAACAAAACAAGAAAAAGGAGCGACCCATGAACTTCAAAGAGCACCAGGGCCACTTTTCACCTATCCTCCTGATCTTTAAATTGCCCCATATTGAGCCAGAGCAATAAAAGAGGGAGCCTTAATTGCAGGGCAAATTGTCTCCGTTTGAGACAGCTCTATCTTTGGAGTTCTTTCCCTGGCCCTCCCTCTTTCCTCTCTACTTCTCTTTTTCCTCTCTCCAGTCTCAGACCTTTTGGTGTCAAGTATCTCCGCCTGCAGGCTGACAGGGAAACATATTCTTTCTAGCACTGGCTTCTATTCCCATACAGTTCTCTGAAGTGGCCCATTAGTTGGTTCAGACTTTCACTGTTTCTCTGTGGTGTGTGATTGTTCGTGTGTCTGCCCTGGTAACTACAGAGGACTGCCAACTCTCGATTGCTGTTATCTTTTTTATAAGTGAAACCCAGACATTTTACAAGGGTGCAGTCCTGTTGTCTGCCAAGCAGGTGACGGGGCAAAGCATGAAACGTTAGGTTACTGCCATAACCCTGTTTCCCTGAAGCAGAAATGTAACCATTATCTGATGGGCTATAATCTCTTATTGCATGAATTATTGAGTGCTTATATCAAAGCTCCTCCTTTAAGAGCCCCATATGCGTCAGACATCGTCTCCACCCCGACAAGATAAATACGAGTGATGCACAAGACTCAGCGCCATTTTCTTTACAGACTGCTGCTTTAGAGTGAACGCAGCACCCTTGAAAGGTGATGGTTATAGTTCTATTTCAGGAAACCAGGGTTATGACAGTAATCCAACGTTCCCTTTCAAGTACGAAATGCAACCATTACCTGATGGGATAGAACACCCAAGCCGTTGTAAGTGAAGTGCTTGCAGCACCGGCAGAAAAATGAAGATAACTGCCTTTAGCATTCTGGCTGAGGACCGATGCGGGTCCATGGCATATAGTCCACAGTACAGTGAGGGAGGACCCTCATGAAGGGAATTTGCTGCAAGGTTACACTGAGTAGCATTTAACACCAGAAGTCCAAGAGGTGTGTGGCTAACTACCCCAGGACTTAAAGCGGAACAATAATAAAAAATGTGCTAAAGAGCAGAATGAGTGGCTGCTTTTAACACTCTTATCTACGTCATTCAGTCGGCAGAACCTGGTAAAAGTATGAGCTGTGGCCCATACTGAAGCGTTGCAAATGTCTCCGACAGATGTGCCCAAACAGGTTTCAAAGCCTCTTATGGAGTGACCAGCAACCTTTTCTGGTGGGGGCAGGCTGGCTAGATTGTATGCAATCCTGACTTTTGTCTGCAATCTACCTTGACAGCTGCTGTTTAGACAGGGCTTGTCCGTGGAACTTAGACCCGAAGCAAATAAACAATTGCTCTGATTCCGGCCAGCTCTGGGTGCTGTCAACATAATACGCCAGTGCCCTAACTGGACAGAGCATATGGAACTTTCTCTCCCTGTCAGACTAAAAAGGAAGTGGATGGAAGGCCTCCAATTCTAAGGAAAGCAGAAATGCTTTTAGGGAGAAAAGCAGGATTAGTGCGGAGAGTAACTTTAGTCCTAGCCCCTGCAAAAAAACAGGTTTTCGGTGTTGAGAATGCTTGCATTTCACCTGCCCATTTTGCGGAGGTAAGGAAGGCTGTCTTTAATGATAGTTTTGTCTCAAATAGCTGTTTTGTAAGTACATTCATCACTACATTACACCAGCGAGGGACAAGATCCTTTCTAGAGGGTCTTAACCTCCGAGCACCCTTCAAAAACTGTCCCACCAGGAAGTGTGCTCAAGTGTAAGTCAACTTTAATATGGCAAGCTGAGACAGCGGCCACGGAGACCTAAAGTGTGGACTGAAATTTCCCTTCATCAAAAAGGTCCTGCAAAAATTGCAGGATATCTGCCATGGGACAAGTTGTGGGGTTCCGTTTACGAGACTGACGCCATGTCAGGAACATACCCCATTTATAACCATACTGGAAGCGTGTAGACGCTGCTCTAGCATTCTGAAGCGTCTTAATGACTTTGTCAGATAATAGACAGCTCAAATGTCTCCGCTCAGGGGCCAGACCCAAAGCTGCAGAGCTGTTGTCTGACCTTACTGACTGCAACAGCTGCCTCGCTGTCAGTATCTTGAACCTTTGTACTCTCAAGTACAGATTGAGCCGAGGTTGAGGATCAGTCTGAGGCCGCCCTCCCATTTTGACACCAGGAAGTACCTGGAGTAAAAGCCTTCTCTCTCGCTGAGAGAGTGAACAATTGAAATTCTGCAGTAGAGCCGCCACCTCCTCAGACACTTATACAGTGTCTTGAGAGTTCATGACCGTTGTTGCGATCATGCCCCGAAAGGGAGACGGCCGATTTGAAACTGCAGAGAGTAACTGGTCCAGTGGTGGTAATCACCCAGGTGTCCGTGGTGCATGATCACTAATAATCCAGATGGGCCGGATAGAACGGGCCCTGGGCTGCTGGCTCCTAGAGGCTTACGCCTGCGGCCATGGCTGCTACTTGTGAGCAAGGCGCCGATAATTTTGCCGGCCTCCGTGTTGCGCACTGTTAAAGTTGGGAGCTTCTGCTTGGGGAGGAGGCATGCCAACTCTTTGGAAGACTCATGTGCTTGGTGAGAGCGTTTTAGCATCTCATCCACTGCCGGCCCTAATGTATGCCCTGGTGTTACAGGTGCATCCACTAATGATGCCTTGCTCTTGTCAGGTACTCTTCTTGCCACCACCAGTGCTCCTGCCCAATGCCTGACTATTGTACGTAGACAACTGGAGCAGGTGGTTGTTGACCAGGCTCACAGCGCTGTCATACAACAGCAGACACTCTATCAAATATAGAGCGTTTAGGTTAATCTTCCATGGCCCAAGGCACCTGCAGGGTCATGACAGTATGTCTGATAAGGGAAGTGAGCTCCTCCGACAGGGAGGGATTACAATGGGAGGCAAGACATCTGATTCCGCGTCCTTGGGCCAGAAGATTAATTCTTTGTCTCGGATGCAGTAAGGGACATGGTGTCCTCCTGCTCTGGTTGTGGGTCAGGCAACGGTGCCTGAGCCCTGGGGACTGAGACAACTGGGGGGGGGGGGGGGGGGGGGGGGTTCACAGCAGCTCCGTCAAAAGGGACTGCTGCTGGTTCATAGCTTCAAAAAGCTTTTCCATTTGCTCCATACCCGGTCAGTACCAGAATGCCTGCTATGGTGGCTCCTGTTCCTCTATCTTGGTGGAGGAGAGGGGCAGCTCTTCAAGCTAGATGATGAAGAGGAGGAGTTTGAGGAGCATGGGCTCTTAGTCCTCCTCCTACCCCTAGATTATTGTTTCTAGCGCCCGGTCTAACAGGGAGTGGGGACTCTGTTGACCGCACTGCAGGGGATGAATAGGGTGAGTCATGCTGCGCCGGTGTCAGAGATGCAGATCGGTCCCTGGTACAGCTGGCCAGCCTGCTTTCCAGTGTCCTCTTAGAAAAATTTGCACAAAATGCGCAAGAGCCGCAGTCTTTAACTGCCCCCTCTGCATGCTCCCTTCCCAGGCAGTGGATGCACCTGTTGTGCTTATCCTCTTCTGGAATGTTTCTCTTGCAACCAGCACAAAGGTGAAACCCAGGCATGGTGCAAGGTTGAAAAAACAGTTCAGCCGTACAATGTATGCGCACAAGAACAGACAGTAAGCTGACTAGTGCTGAAAACTGTACACAGAGTACACAAAAATGGAGCACTAGTAACGGTCTTGGTGTCAAACCGGACCGAACAGAGTCACTGGTACCGACTCCGGTATGAACCAGATGACTAGTACCAACTTGGTACCAATAAAAGTTGACTGGCACCTACTTGGGTACTGACCAGGTCACTGGTACCGCCTCTGGTACCTGGGTACCGACTCTGATACTGACCAAGTCACTGGTACAGGCTCTGGTACCAACCAGGTGACTGGTATAGGCTCTGGTACCGATTGATACTGGCTCTCGTACCAACCAGGTGACTGGTACATGCTCTGGTGCTGACCAGGTCACTGATACAGGCTCTGGTATCGACCAGACTACAGGCTCTGGTATCAACTGGTACCAGCAGAGCGAGTCACTGGTACTGGGCTGGTACCAGGACAAGTGGCATGCAGGTAAAGACCTGAAAAACCCACTTGCAAACTGCAAGCATGCACTATAAAACAACCAGGAGCTGCAGTTGCCTGCTAACTAGAAACAAAATAGTAACCTTTGTTGTCAGAGCAGCAAAGCAAACACAGCAGACTCACGAAGAGCCAAGCAGCAAGGGAGAGAGCGTGAAGTTAGCTGCAACAAGATACTGATTTCCGGGGAAAGCTGTCGGCTTTGTACAAGGCGCATGGCCGCAGAGTATCGCAGAAATCGAAGAATTATCGCTTAAAAAGCTAAATTACTTCAGAATATGAAATGAGAGAGAAAAAGTGAATTAAATCAATTTATCTCTGTAGTTATGACTTAAAGTCAGAGCTCACTCCCTCAGGCAAAGGCTGAAAGAGAAAATGGCACGGAGCCTTAAGTTTCACTCGTATTTATCTCCTGGTGGCGGAGACAACGTCTGATGCATAAGGGGCTCTTAAAAGAGCAGCTTTGACATAAGTGCTCAGGTCATTCAGGCTACAAGAGATTATAGCCCATCAGGTAATGGTTACATTTCATATTTGAAAGGGAACTGTATACATTTTCCCATAGAAAAAACACCGGCAGTATAAAAATAACAAAACAAAAAAATCAGGACAGAAGGTTTCAAAATTATCTAAGCAATCTATCTTATTCACCACAAATGAGAAAAGATGAAAGAACCTTATGGGAGACTAGAGCCTTGAGCGGTGATTTATGGTACGTTTTAGATAGATCTATCTACTTATGATTTATCATGTACTTGCCAACTAAAGAGTCAGAAGCTGAACGCATCAGAATACCACAATATACAGTCCATCCTCTGTTAATAAAGTACACTGCTCTCTCATGGGTACTGTCTAGGGAAAGAATCTTAAGGGATTCAGAAATTTGATTAAACACTGTTCTCTTTGCTCTCAGGAAATCAAATAATCTATACATATTTTACTGATCTCTAAACAGATATTAAAACTAAGTTATTATAAACCAAATGTGTGTAATTTTGTATTACCTTGCCCTTAAGCTTGGGTGCTTGAAAAATAAAGATTACAGATTAATACTCTGTGACTGCTGATCTGTGATCGCCCGATTACAGGTGCATGAAACAAAACCCCATCAATGTATATCAAGACATATGCATTTAATAAAACAGGTTCTCTTCATTTCTCAGCTTGTCAGTAGGTGTTTTTTCTTCCCCTGTGAATCTTGTTTTATAGTCGCTGTCTTGGTTTTATTGAATAGTTATGTCCCTTTTTAATAGTCTGTGCCTGTGGTTAACTGAACCAAGTGAATACAGTCATGGATAAGTATATGCAAGTAAGTGGCACAACATAGGAAGCTGCATATTTCTGCAAATCTTCATTTTTTTGCATTTAAAAATATAATCAAATGACTTCATAGAAATGTTAAAAAAAGAACAAGTTAAGAGATTTGCTTTTTGAGCAACATTTTCCATTGCAAACCCTGTACATATTGAAGGAAACTCATATACAAATGTTTATCCTTCATAGATTTAAGATTTAATACATTTTCTGTGATGACTGTCCACCTATCACTTACTTTCAGTCGGTCTTTGGGTAGAGCTGCAGCGCCTTGCTTAATGACCTCTTGAACACGTTCCACTGACAGGTCAGATCCAGCCTGCTCGAGTCGGGAGCTGAAGAAGCCAAACACCTACAAGAGGGAGCAAAGTGCTTGAGTGACATACCTGTGCTGAGCATCCTGATTATACCGGCAGGGAAACTCTGAGATCCCTTAAACCCACACATTTCAGCCCATATACTGGCATGATGGTAGATACGCTTAGATATGTTTAAAATACATTTATTTCAGTCACACCTTTCTGTTGTTCCTTAAAAACTGTTTTAAACAGCTGCTTGTTTTATACTTGCCGACTGCATAGTGTTCTGAAATGTTTATCAAGAAAAGCATTTTTTTTTTTTTTATTACTTCTATATTTTTCATTATTGTATTATATTAGTGACTGTGCAATATCCTTCACTTGATGAAGTGCAGCATCTTCCATTGGAGTAACAGGAGAGAACTTCAAGGCTCAGTTCCCCACCTTGACCTCTTCTTTCCAATCACAACTGAAGTGGTTCATTGTTTCTATTTATTTCAATGGGAAATATGAAGTTGTTAAAACAATCAATCAGTTCTAAGTCTGACGGGTTTATGCCTTTTGGTCACTATTTTATTCCAATTGAAGACAATAGCAGTAAGCTTAGGAACTTTTACATATGAAATCATACAAATTACACATTTTATGGCATTTTAAATGTGAATTAACTGCATCAATTAGTACATGTCAAGCAACAAGTTATTCGTTTTAAAATCTATTTCTCTACAACAAAAAATTACAGAACAAAAATAGCCAAAAATAAAACACACAAAACGACCTTGCTTTATACAATTCCCTATATGTCCAAACCAGTAGCACTCTTAGTGTTATACTAGCATGAAAATACATTACACACACAGAGACATACAAATTCAATGGAGGTCCAGTAAATAATGGGTGGAGAACTATGCTTGTGATAGAGAGAGAAGTCAATCTAAACAAGGTTTTGAGAATTGCATTCAGTGGCATGAAAATTCTGTATAATTAGATGATCTCTGTTAAGTTACCATCTCCCACAGCCTGCAGTCTGGTTCAATGAAACTATTGACGTTAAAGACTCGTCTGTAATTTACTCCCCCGCACCCATCCTAAGGCACTTTCTAATGTGTTCTTTCCAGTCTATGTGATTATAGAAACCAAGTGGGGGCTGTCACTGCTATATGCTTCTCAGACAGACAAGAAGCCAAAGGCCATTTTTTTTTTTTGTTTTTTTTGTTTTTAATTTTTGCTTGCAGTACATCTGCGTGTGAGACCACAACAATGTGAATTTTATGGCACTGGGACTTAAACAAAACAGGTAGTTGTCACAACACTTCCAGCCATTCACACATCTTGCAAACAAGTGAAGTAACTGCATGGAGTACCCTAAAAGGCCTTGTCTACCTTAAAAGGCCCCGTCTTGAATCTGTTTACACTTGACAAACTGAAGGTGATCAATGCTCTAAAGGCTGTGCCAATTTAAATGTTTACTGGTTGCCACAGACATTCTTTGAATGTACATGTATTTGAATGTATTTTAATCTAGTTTATTTTTCCCGGCTGTGTGCCTTATCAGAAAAGGAGAAAGGGTTGATCTGAACACAGTCCCAATTGATTCTGCAGGCATTTCACGAACATCCACACAGATGAGAAAACTGCTTGCTCTTGAAGACAGGACAGGCATATTAAATCAAATGCTGCCAAACAACTGTGACAGACATTGCGTAACACTGGGGAAGAACAGCTTGGTGTATGCTTCCAGGACATTACTGTGCTTGAGCAATGATACACAATCCACAATAAAATTTAATTACAAATCAAATTGACATTGAGTCAGTAAGAATATAAAAATGAGATTGAAGGCACCAGTAAAAGTTTTTGACTGTGAATGTAATAACATGGTACCATAAATACTACCCTGGGAGGGTTTAGTACTTTGACACATTCAGCTTCAGTACTGTGCCAAATGTTTAAGACACTAAATACTAAGATCATAACACATCTTATCTACTATCTGTTGATTGCAATATTATTTTTGAAACTTTATTAAAAACTGTAATATGTATTGATACGCAGATGAACTGGAAATGTCTTGAGTAGGAGTTACCAGTAAGAGTCTTTCAGCAAGGACCCACTTGCATTGCTTCCAGAATCTGTCTGCAGACAGAGCTGTTAAACATGCACAGCATGTACACAGTATATATAAAATTGCACCCCCAGACTATGTTAATATATCTCTATGTGTGGCAAGTTGCAGTCTGGCTCTGGGGTGAATTCATTGCTGAAATCTAGTTAGCAACACCTTCCCAGTGGTAATGGCTGCAATTTAACACACAATTAATGCAGAAGCAAAAGCACATTTCACAGTTTTGTTCCACTTATCTAGCTGATCTGTATTTGCATGGAGACGGATAGGTATATTTGTGTACACCAACTCCTGGGGAAAACTTACCAACTTTACCACATGAAAAGAATAACCTAATGGCCTGGCAACATACAATTCTAAGAAATTACTTTATTATTATTATTTTTTATCAGACTGTTAAAAACGGTAGGCTTTCCAGTAAAATATAACATTACAAAGACACAAAGTGGATGCCACTTTTGTTATTTTTATTTCCTGACCTATACAATTTTTAAAAATATCATGACAATATGAGCTGGCCTATTATGACTCATAGAAGGAAAAGGGGGAAGGAAGCTAAAACTATCTGCTTTCTGATAGCACATACAACTAAACTATAGAAGAATGTGACAACAAGTAATAATAACTGAAATATTATACTGGCAGAGTGCCGTATTAATAATAATAACCTGTATGCACACATACAATGCTTCCATGGTTCTAACCTACAGTGTATGAGATCCCAACGCCCTAATCCTAATAAATGAGACACTTAAAAGTAAACTGCCCCTGAATTATGTTCCTTGGGAGCAAGCACACTGCAAATAGATCACACTGGCTAGCTGGTTACCGCCCCCAGACAAGACAATGTGGTATTACTGTCTATTCAGATTATAACAAATTGAGAGGTTCTGAGAGACACGCCTTCCATTTTCACCTGATGGGCCCCACCCTCCAAGACTTTAATCTCTTTTCTGGGTTAAAGAAAAGCCATACAGAGGATTTAAATTAAGTGGAAAGTGCAGTGGACACAGGGCAGATAGAGTGGCTAAACACACACAGTCGTGGGTACTTCTGACTTTGAGAGGACACATGCAGTGCACGTAAACAGCCCCTACTGGTAATGGACAAACCTTCCCCCCTCAAACACAACTATGTTAGGGAATCCCACTGTTGATACAATTTGCTTGATCAAAGGACTGTCACAAGCTTATCCTTTCATACATATTAGTCTACTATTTACTGCATATGATATTAGTATTATGTGGTATTTGCTTTATGTTTACCTGAAAACCCTCTCAGATAAGACACAGGGACACCACAAATTTGCATTTATATTGTACGCAATATAAAACAGCTGTTCATATTTAAATCGCACAAATAAAGGAGTGTAATATATGTTTCTAAACTGGATGACGAAAATTTAATTACAGCATGCATTTATACAAATAAACTAATCACTATCACAACAGAAGGAACAGTAAACTGCATGGATCTTGCAATTTACAATATATCAAACCATAATACCTATGCATCTCCCATAATTGATTGAGGGTGTGCATAATTTTCTAGAGAGATTCTGCTGTATATGATTAGACAGTCTTAAGATTATAACCCTACCTCCTGAGAGATCCTTCATTAAAAAAAAAACCAACAACATAAATGCTTATTGTTCAATAGTACTGTATACTGTGCAGTGGGGTGGTTAAAATGCACAAGCTGAAAACACTTCTATACTGTAAATATTACATGCACAATCCCACCTCCCTAGTGAAATAAATCCAGCTGAAAACATGTCAAATTCATAAGCTGCTGTGCAGTGAAATGGTGCTTTTATGTTTTAATAACAAGTTGTATTGGGAGACTGATTTTGCTTTCCTGAGAATTTAGGTGACAAATAGAAAAGCTTAAACCACGGAAACTCACAAAGTTATTAATAGTTTAACAGAGCCCCTGCCGCTAACTCACCAGCATATTATTTTATTCTTTGATGTAAAAATCAGTTGTGTTCATACTACACTTTTAAAATGCTTTTTGAAGCAAAGAAGGTAAACAGTGTTATATGTGCTTTTAAAATCTCATACTGAACAATATCAACATGATTTTTTGAAATCCAGATACAGAAGATGCCGCTTACTAACGACATCTCGGCTCCCAGCAAAAAGTTGTCATTAACCGAGAGTTCCCAACAAGCAGAACACCCCTGTTTTCAAGTGTATTTATATGGAACAACATATTCTGTAGTTGTACAAATATGGCACTGAAATACATGTGTTTTAAATGTGAAAAAATTAACATGAGAAACACAAAATACCCAAACATAAAACTGTTTACTTCACGCGTGTGTAAAACAAACAAAAAAAAAGAAGGCTTAAATAGTACTGCACAACAATGTGCTACAACTGTCCTTACAATGAATAAAACAAACATAAAAATATGTGTTGTACTTACAATCAATTCTAAAGAACACCATTTTAAAATAAGAAATCGTCCAACATTGTCTGCTTTTTACAGGGTACCGCCTCCTGCTGTAAATCGATCTCAATTTTGCGTGCAGCTTTGTAGCCAGTTTCAAAGCCATGATTCTGCCTTAGTCCGCCACAAACACCCAGTTACAAAGTCAGTGTGTTATAAAAGCTTGCATGAATTATGCACACAAATCATGCTAGTGTGCCCTGTAACACTGGCAACTAATAACACATTTGTCAATAAATATCAGAATCCCATCAACATTAAATTCTACGAGACGGGACTGGTTAATAACCGAAAGTTGTCTATCAGGGTTGCTAAAAACAGGCATCTACTGTACTTGGTGACCCAAATCAGGTTTTACAAATCACTTTGCGACCTAGTTCTTATTTTGCCCCTTTTGAAAATCATGCTGTATCTGTCTTTTACTGGACACCAGAAACGGGCAGTTATCAACTGAAGGAATAAAGTTAAATCAGTCATTCCAAGTCCGATTTTCATTCACGCCTTCTATTAGAAGGTGTTTTTCATTTTATTTTCATTATTTCATGCAAAAAAGATTCCGCTCCCATGTACAGGACAGAAGAGTCCTAAGTTCTAGCAAAAATGGATAAGCAAACATGTAAGTGTGACGCTCATATGGACGGATGGACAGGTTCCCCCTTTCACCCGCCAATTATCATCACAATTGGATAAGTGTTTCCCTAGTTTTAAAATATAAGTGTGACTGATACCTCAATTATCTCCTTGTCAGTAGGAAAATGCATCCCTACTGGTGGATAATTAATGAACTGTAAATAAACCTTGCTTTTGAATTTGATCATTTCAGATACAGTGATACAGGATACAATGTCCCTAGATCCAACTGTTGCCCACAAATCAGTTACTTTAGGGATTTAATATTCCTGTATTGACTAAACCAAGATTAATTTGTTTTTTGTTATTGATTTGTCAATATGTACTGTATAAATACAGTCTACTACAAATTAACTTTAAACCAGCTTCTTGCGCAAAAAAAAGCTGTTTAGCCAAATTATATATTAGACATTGACAGTTGAACATGAATAAATATAAAATAAATACAAAACTTAATATTGGATGAGCAGAACTAAACGAAGAAAAAACAATAAGAAATATTTTTTTTCAACAGCAATTGCTGCTATATATAGAGTATCTCAGGAGAGATGCTTACCATGTCCAGATTCTGCGTGATGTCCTGGAAGGAGGGGTGGGATCTAAATTGCTCAAAAAGCTCTCGTTTATAGAGCAAGGCGTACACAAGGTTGGGGTTGTGATGCAAGGAATTGGCTAAGCAAGAGTTTATAATCTCCAGCATCATTCGGATCACCTCCTCTATCACATTCAGATCCTGAGCCTGTTGGAACAAAGAGAAACCATGAGATTGGGAGCCTTTTCATTTAGGCCAGGTTTAACATGCATATTGAAGTAGATAACTGCTTAGGACCCAGATGCACAGTTTAATAGGTTCAATAAAGACCTGGCTACAAGCAACCAGAGTTGCCTATCCCATGTACATATATACTGTATGTGCTGGCTAATGTTAAATGTACTAATATGTGAAACCAGCCAATAGACAGGCTGTATAATTGTAAAATTGGTTACACAACACTCATTTGTTCAGATTGACATTTAGAAGGAGCTGTTTATAAATAAACTTTTTATGTTTTTTTTTTTTAAAAAATGTTTACTGTTAGTAATATATATCTTTATCTATATACCTATATCTATCTCTGTATCTACCCATCACTCCATCTACCTGTATTAGTATTGCCCTAATCATCGGTGTGGCTCTTACCAAAAATGTTAAGACAGCTCAATAGCGGACAAAAGAAGTCACAATCCAAGATTCAAAAAAGCAACTGCTGTGGCTCTCTAAAATGATTATCAGTGCTGGTTAGATCCATAGAACTGGTTGCATGCAGTCAGTGGCAGACTATGTAAAAGCGAAACTTGTTTGTTATTAAAACTACTGACTTGTTTAGTCTCTACACATTGAGGACCACACCATCTAAACAGCCCCCAGTTCTGGTTCCAGTCAGCTTTTAGGTTTAATCTCTGATTAACCGGGCATAGCAAACTTAAATTCCCTCCAGGGAAAAATGTTGTCAAAATGTTTTGGGTGTTTTCACCTCCATTGTACACTGAAAGACAAATATTTAGCCATATCTCTGTCTGTTTTAAAAGAATTTAAAAAAAAAAAAAGTTGTTGAGATGGGAACAGCTACGGTATCTCCCTGCCTATCACATATGTGAGGTCTGGAATCTGTTTTTACATATTGTTTTGACTTCACAACTAGATACATGAGTTTTACAAGTATGTACTAAAAAAAGAACATAACTAGAAGAATGCAATAACAAGTAAAAGAGAAGCAGACCAGGCAAGTATCTGAACAAGGAAATAGCAGAATGCTGTGAGAGCAGATGAGGGTTTTTTTTTTCCCCCAAAGTTACATTATGCAGCCAGTATCAGGCTCAGACAGCATGTCTCAGGACTTGAGGCGTCAGGCTGATATACTAAGGGTCATAAAAATCTTGTAGTAAACAGTTTTATCAGTGCTCTTTTTTTATAGTTCACATTGGTGAACTTTTACCACACGTCTTCTTTCGGGGCACGGTGCTGTCTGCAGTGCACACAGTGTTTTTTCTCGTGAAGTGTACTGTACCTTTGGAGCACATTTTTGGAGTCTTTTCTAATGCTTCCCTCAAACTACATGCCCAACATTGATTTTTTAAAATCGTATTTTTAAAAATAAAATAAAAACTTGTATCTGTGTTTAATCATTACAAAATATCGATTTATAAAACAGATAACCCCACACTAAAACTTTGCTGGAGCTTATATTTTAAGCTGCACTGCAGGATAACTGCAGATTGATTTGCCTCGAGTTATCGCACAATTTTATGTCGTACTAGGGAACGGAACCTACTGTAAAACGTACCTCAATACACAAATTCAGACTTCTGCCTTTAATTTATTGTAGGTTCATCCCCACAACAGAAAAGTAACTAAACTAATTAAGCGAACATACCATTTTATAGCTGTGCTATAAAATCCTCTCCATAATAATTAATTTGATCATTAAATTGTTATGATAATAAACCAATTGTTACTTTTTCTTTGCAAATAAAAATGGAGACAACTTGCAATACACACATAGAGTGCGATACTATATTATTTATATGCTCTTCCCAGACTGAGCAGTCCAAATGGCCTTATGCAAGTGATAAAAACTCAAGCAAGACTCAAGCAAGACTTTTGTAATGATTTTGTAATGATTAAACACAGATACTCAAGTATGTATCAATAAATATGGTGCTCTGTTCTAACCCCTCTGCAGCCTCCACTGGCTATGTTTGATTCCCCTAGTGGTCTTTGGGTAGCTGCCATCAGCCAAGTTCTGAGATGTGTAACCCACGAATTCCATTAGTGCACCAAAGTTCATATAGAGACAGTCAAGCTCTCTGTGAACCAGACTTGTCTCTCTTTACTTACACAGCTTGATATATATATATATATATATATATATATATATATATATATATAATATATATATATATATATATATATATATATATATAATATATAACAAACTACATAAATGCATTTGCTGAATAACTAGTAAAGTAGATTATTGATGAAAGTAGGGGGTGATGCTCATGTTCATATGTAATGAATGAATAAATGAACGAATTATGTAATAACTGGCATGGCTTTTTCAGTGATGACAATGCGCTACAGGAGTTACTGAATTCAGATTCCTGGGCAAGTGTATGACCAACCTACCCCAGATACTGTACATACAGTGTTACAATAAGACCAGGCTTGGTATAAAAAAAAAAAAAAAGATCTGGGTAAAATACACACAGCGTCTTTACATTGTTCTACAGACATATACAAACAGTATTTTGCATTGTTATGCAACCTGTTGATATTTTCATTACAGTAACCATAGGTTCAATATTTAATTTTAAAGTGAGAAAATAATACCCCTTTTATTTACTGGAGGGTACCTATGGTAACACGTGTGTAATAAGGTTATAAAAATCTATTATTTAACAGTGCACCTGAGAGTGTTAAAAAATGTAAAATACCAGGCAGGTTCTTATTTTAATAATTGAAAAACAGCAGCATATGATGCTGTAACAGTGCAAGCAGCCCTGTACAGTTATTTTTTAGAATGGGGTCTCCCCCGCTATCCCTGGGTCGTAGTTGTATTTGTTTATTATGATTTATTTATTGTATTTGTTATTGTTTTTGTATTTATTGTATATTGTATATTTGTGTGTGTGTGTGTGTGTGTGTGTGTGTTGTGTGTGTCTATATATATATATATATATATATATATATATATATATATATATATATATATATATATATGATGATGATGGTGAAGCGCCGTGTGTTTTGTTTTATTTTGTTTATTTGTGTTCTGGTAGAGGCGAGGTTAGTAAACTCGTCCTCTGCCAGGAATGATTAAAAACCTCGTGCAGAAGGTGGCCATCTCCCGAATTAATTAAGTGATTCATTTGTTGCTAAATCGGGAGATGGTCACCTGTATAAAAAGCCTGCAGATCTCTATGTTCGAGGTGGGGTGTTCGAGAGGCGGAACGAGAGCGAGCAAGGAGAGAAAATAAATTAAAATAAAAGAAGGATCAGTGAAGGCAGTTGCTCAGTCTGACCTTAGTGTTCATTTTGTGTTCGTGATTGGTTTTGTGCAATTATTTATTTTTGTGCTCTGTGAGCAAGTGGTTTTTGTTTAAATATCTTATTTTTTGCTCTTTAATCAACAGCAACAAATTGGCATCTTTGAACTACAGTTACCTTGTTTCTGTTCTTCCTGCATTCCGGCCTGATATCACCACTCAGCCATATCCTGTCACAGATGCTAAACGGATCAACTGAATGTATTGCTATAACCTGGTATTAATAAATGTCCAGTATTACTTGCAACACTCTTTTAAACACATTTCTAAATACATGAATTATTTCTTTGTTACCAGTGTAATCAATTAATTCAACCACATTATGAATTATCCATTAACAGCTTAATACCAGTATATAACTTCATATACACTGTAACATTAGATGAGCATCCAGTTCTCTGGTTTTATGGTGGTGGGGGGGGTTGTATTATTTTAACACGGCCTGTATTCAAAAACTATTTTTTTTACAGACTCCACATTCTCAAAAATAAATAGGGTTTTTTCCAGGCCTCCTGCAAAGTTTCCTTTTTTTGCTGGTTTCCTGGTAGGAGAATGGGAATTAGTAATGATAGATACCCAATTTCCAGTACACCGCTGAATTAAAAGAGTTATAAATAACACAGGCTTTCTTTCACGACCTTCACCCTGAGTAGTAGAGGAAACCAGGCGCACATGAATGTCAATCAGCAAACGTACATCACGTTTCTCACGACGGACTTGTTTCTCGTGATGGGCTTGTGGAAGATTTTATCTGGTGCCAGAGACTCTCTGGAGTCGTTCGGGTTAGATTCTATTTTCAAGACTATTTACAAAACAAGGAAAAAATCACACACCACCACCGTCAAAAAGCAAATCAGACAGGCTTAGATCCAGAATTCCTCAAAAACGTCCAAAGTTGAGCCAAGAATGTTATACCCGTGTCACCATACATCACAATATTAAATACTGCAATACTGATGTTATGGTGGTGGCCAAATCAGAGATTGAAAGCCTATATAAAATATTTAAAATAAAAACTGGATAAGTAATTCTCTAAAATCTCAATACCAACATATGTAAAAGTCTAAAGTTACACACATGTGCCTCCACAGTATCACTGAAAATAAGTGAAAGTATGTCAACTATCAGACAATGTTAATGATTGGAAAATAAGGCTCCTTACAATACCTTTATTAATTAACATGGTTAATGTCGGATTGTATTCCAGAAATTACAGGCAAACGTGAGTGCTTTGCAGTTTGATGGAAGTGTACATATGGATTTCTATGTTCACAAGCACCTACCTTTGTTAATGGCCACCACCTCTATTTATCTAACTACCAGTCTGGTGTAACAAACAAGCCAAGGATTTCTTCACACATTTCTTTATTATGCTTTCTTCTTCTTCTTCCTCTTTACAAGTGGTTAAATAGTCACCAGGATTTTTTTTTTTTTACTGGCACACAAACACCAAAAATATGTTTCTTTTTATTTTTTGGGGGGTGATATGTATGTTACTACATACCTTGTTGTACACCTTTTGGATTTTTATGCAACACAAAGCAATTTAATTATCCCCAGCCAAAAAGCTGACTGATTGATGAATTAAATCCAGGACTTGTGTAACCAGCAACAGCAATAGGTACTGATGCAAAGCAAAGAGCACATCACAGGGCACACTGCACAACACTACTTGTGGCTGCATGACAGCTGAAACCTTTGTCTACCTTAACTTCTTTTAAGTGTGAAGTTATGGATGAACTACTAACAACATGGCAAGATCCACTCGACACGAGCGGTAACCGGTATTATTTGACTTCTGTCTTCCTTCGCATATCAAGCAATGCAAAAAATAAATAAAACAGAGTTTCCATCTGCCATGCTGAGGGCTTGGGTCATTTTAGCATTACCAGGTCTTCTCTGGGACAAGACTGAAATGTGTCAGTTTCTGGTACAGAGGTCAATGTACTGACTGGTGAGTCACCAGCCTTTCAGACTCCAAATGGCTGTGGTTGCATGAACAAAACTGTCTTACTGTTACAAAAGAAGGGCCTTCTGCTTCTTAACCTAGTGTTCTTCACAATGGGCTTACATTGTAGGCTACAGTTCATGAACTAAACACAGCACCCTGCCTCAATACAACGCTCTGTACTAACAACAATAGTTCTAATATAAGGGTACCACTCCTTGGCTACTACCTGCAATACATCCTACTGCTAACTATTCATTCATAAGAACACAAAGCTTAGCTTCCTCGACTGCAATGAATTACTGTATTTTGGGTGAATGAAACTATGATCACTGGTTCCAGCTTGCCGTTAATTAATTCTTGAAAATTGTGTGATAAAAGACTATAATATTCTACTGCACTAGATGATGTACCTTATTTGCACAAAATATCCACCTGTGGAACAGGAAAACTATACGTACGGTAATAAAACGGTATATATTAAACTATGTATTAAATGCAAAATATCTGCCTGTGAAACAGGAAAACGGTACGTATTAAACGGTATATAACATTATAAACTAGTCAATTTTAACCAGAGTAATTCTCCACTTAAACCCATGCTGTTTGTCAGGGACATGCCTCCTCAATACGTTGTAAACAGAATGAACACTATGGTACATTTTATTGTTATTTCATCTGATTTAATCTGAAATAACACCCCAAACACACAGGGTGAAGAGTCCTTGCTGTGGTAAATTTGTCAAGAACTGGATTAGGGTCAAAGTGATATAGTAGTTAAGCTTAAGGCTGCAAAAATAAACTCAAAGCGGGAATTTAAATCCTTTAGTTAAAATCGGATTCTATACACCGGAAACTAAAAATAACTCTGATAATGACTTTTTTTTTTTTTTTTTTTTTTTTTTTTAAATGGATGGCAAAACAGTCACTACTCCTGCAATTTATTCAAGAGCACAGCTTGTTAGAATGCAAGCTAGTGATGGGCAAGCACAAAGTCCCTACAGTCGTGGCCTCAGCTCATGGAGCTTATTTAAAAGGATAAAGGTACACTCACATATGATTGGATTCCATCCTAACATACTGTTTATAACTGTGTACAGTATAACGTGTGACTGAATATAGCTTTTGATGATGTTGTCATGTTTAGATCATCAAACCAATAAAATGGACTAAATTTAGCTGCCTTTTTTTTTTTTTTTTACCCAACTTGAGATCCAACTGCTTTCTACCAAATTTCAGGTTGTTTTGTAAAAATATATCTTAAGTTACACAGTAAAAGGACCTTGCTAAATATGTGGAATGTCAGGCAAAGAAAAAAAAAATTAAAAAGATTAGAAAATCCCTATTCTGTACACAGATTTAAGTGTTCATGTTACATGCCAAGTGATCCACTGGAATTTTTCCTGTGTGAGTTGTGTTCAACTATTCAGCAACAATCGTGGGAAGGCAGAATAATCTATATGACTTCACAAGGGGCAACCTAGTGGGTGCATGTGCAATTACAGTAGCTCATCCCTCAATGCAGTGACTGAGGGTATTTGTGGAATAACAATGTAAGCAAAAAAAAAAAAGCATCACTGGAAAGTACCACTGGTTGTAAGTGGATCATGCAACATATTGTGACAAACAACAGATTTGCTGAAGTTAAAGCACTGAATCCTTCAACACTGGACAAAGCACATCTGTTTCCACTTCAGCAATGCATTGGGAGCTAAGCATCTCTCAGTCTGTAGGGCAATATATTTTAGATTTATTAAGCATACTTGGTGTCATGCATCATCTAAAGGATGGCATCTTTAGCAGGTTTCCCAGATTATCGTTGCTTTGTTGATTCTAATCTGGGTGTTAACTCCTGGCCCCACATCTATTATGTCACCTACCTTAGTGAATATTTAAAACTCTCATCCCTGACAGTCTTTCACAGGAAAGTCTGTAGTCAAAACCCATTAGAGGACGAACATGGTTTGAAAGACATGACAAGACAACCATCAATTTGAACTATGGAAAGGAGGCTCTGATTGCAGCTTCCCCCATAGCTAATCTGTTAAGAAACTCAGGGAACCAAGTTTGAGAGCCACAACGGCATGGAGAAACACAAACAGGAAAGTAAGGAGACACATACACTGTGGGACAAAGCTGATAGAGGAACACCAGACTGAAATGACAAAAGACCTTGATGAACTGAAATGGCCTTAACAAAAAAAAAAAAAAAAAAAAAAAAAAAAAACAGTGTAATTATATCCCTTATCTACTGTGGGGGATGTACACAATAGGTCTAATTACAGAATTAAAATACAAGCATTCTCACTTCATATCCTGCTTTTTTTTAGATAATATTTACCCCATGTTTACATGAACATTTTTTATGGGAAATGGAACTAAAAAACAACTGTAACAAGCAAAACTATATCTACAATGTGCACTAAATATAACCTGCTACTACATGTGATGTATTTATTTGTATCTTTAAATAGGGTACTGTAACACTTGAATTTGTTTCTTTAGAGAACAAGCCCCCTATAGCAGCATCGTTACCTACAGTATCACTGAGGCAGACATATCATTTGAAGGTTACTGCTAGGATAAAGGTATAGGAAATGGTATGGAGGGTTGGGGTTGCTCATGTAAAATAAGATGAATGGGGCTTGGTTACACTGAGGCACTGTAACAATGCAACTACAGGGGAGGAGTACGATGGAGGCTATGCAAGATTAATGGTATTCAGCTACTGCAGGCAGCAGTGGCAAGGTAACTTTTTAAGGATCAGACTGGAGGATAAATTAGATAAATAGGTCTGGTTTATCTGGCCAGAACTTCAAAAACAGGAAACCATTGGCTTTCAGGGTGAAAAGAAACACAATGCTAATTTTTCTTTTCCCCCCACCAACTGATCTGCGAACGGAAAAGCCCATGCTACACAGTATTGTACTGGTGGAGCCCGTCTGGTTTTCCTTATGCTGGAACTGGAACAGGCAGCACACCTGAGTCAGGTTAAACAGGTACTGCAATGTCAGCAAAGCGAGTGAAGTCATATCTGGAAAGAACTCGCACTGCGCCTATCAGATTTACTGCACACCCATGTTGGAGCCATTTAATAGCACTGAGTGGACCCAGCGAGCGTCAGGTGGTTGTTTGCATACAAACAAATCACAACAACTAAGGGATATGCTTGTTGATAAAGGAACCCACTCAGGAGAACAATAAGAGTCAGGGCAAGGTCACCACAGCACAATAGTAATGCTATGATGCAAATCTATATTTTGGGCAGATGGAAAACAGTGGCTCCACAAAACGATGGTGTCTACACTTGTATATCTCTCTGAAACGTGACCGTCTGGAAGGACAAGGGAGGCGGTGTGGACGTCAGGTTTTTTTTTTTTTCAACAATGATCTTGAGAAAATGTCATGCAAATGATCGGTAAACAAACAAACAAACCTGCAGGGATTTACATATTACTCTGCAGTATCTCTCCCATCCTAATGGTAGAAAAACCCTGCATAAGGGCAGCCTATTTCTAAGAAATACAAATAAAATGAATCTGGGGATCTCAAATTAGCCCTTTGTGGACTGTTCACAAAAGCAACATGAGAATACAGCACAACTGGCAAAAATGCACCTTGGCAGGTAGACAAAACAAGGAGGCAAATCATTATTAGAAATGAACTGCCCCCAAACGAGACAATATCAGCAGCTTGCACTGCATGTGCCACCTGAACACTTTCCGCCAGCATTATGATATACTCCTTATAGCAGACTTTTTACCTGCCCAGGGCATCGTCTTTAGAAATGACAGTACTTTCTAGGATACCTAAGCCTAGTTTCAACATTAAATTTACAGCATCCAGGATCCTGATTCCTGACTATACACAGATGTACCATTAAGTTGGATTGAATAGACCAAGCATAATGCCCTAAGATAACACATATCATCTGTAATTGAGATTAAAACCTGTGATTTAAAAACTGGACATGCAACAACCTTTTATTTTGGTACTTCACTTCCTTTTTTTTCTTTCTTTATATAAGATATACTGTAAATACTTCAAAATACAGGAGTTACAGATCTAAACATATAAAAAAAAAAAAGTTCTGCATCTTTTTAAAAAAAATCTTTTTACCTGTTTTCCCCACTCCCTGGGGAATTCTGCAACAATTTCATAAATTCCACGGAAATTCTCTGGAATTTCTGCAGTGGTTTTACACATAAAATAACCGCAAGATTTATATACCTTCACATATCAAAGTGTCATGTAACACACTGGAATTCTTTTTGTGATAGTATTTCTAATTTTCAGAGAGAGTACATCAATTTAAACTTCAAGTGTACTGAAACAAATGTAAAAAACAAAATCAGCATAGTAAAACTTACTTTATTCTTCATAAGATTCACATAAAAGCAGCATCCATTAACAAACCTGTAAACCCATTACACTAAACAAACCTGAATTCTTACAGTGAAACATTCTCAAATGTATATTCAATAGATTTAATTTAAAACTTGACACGATTTGTATCAATTCACTTAGGCAATGTGATCCTTTAATGAAATTAAATGATTGAAAGGAAGCATTAAAAAAGTTGGCAACAATAGTTAACTGTATCAGCTCTTGATATTCTAGTTCATCAGCATTATAAAGATCACCCCAAATAAAATAAAATTCATAACTTTAAAATAAAACTTGCTAAAATACTGTATACATAAATCATAATGTAAATTCACATATATCCAGGGGTGACTTCCTCCTCATCGCTGTCTCAGAGACTGCATGGAACGTGAACAACACCTGCAGTTAAGGGCACGTTTGTGGAGGGAGAAACTTTTCAGAATCTGCAGGATTCGTTACTTCATTCCTGTAGGTCTTGGCAAAGCTTGCCAGTTCTGGCACCCTGTGTTGTGTGGAAACACAGGTTGTTTCAGTTTCCTTGGTGTGCACATCAGAGTCAGAGCTTGGACCTGGAGAAATTGTGGCACTAGTTTGGTAACACAGAGCTGACACTCCTCCAGTGGTACACCATCGTCAACACCTGGGATTGCAGAGTAATCAGCTTTGCTGTGGCTCAGCAGTGGCACTTTATTTGGCTCAAACAACCAGCATGCTTTAAAGAATAGTAGTCCTGGCAGTAATATACTTTTCAAGCTTTTCTGAAGCAAGGGAAAAGCTTTCATTAAACAAGCTAAGAATATAATTTTTCTTCTGCAAACTGATACTCAAAGGTAAGGAAATATTGTGAATAACTTTCTTGATTCGGTTGAATATGGGCAGTGAAAAAGACTTGGAAATCCTCCAAGATGTCAAAAGCTTGAGTTGCACAGAGCTTTTGACTCTGATAGTACTGGTTTAGACTCAGTATTTTTTCAGTCCACAGCAGACAGATATTTAACTGATTCTACGGGAGACAAGCGATTCCGTGGAAAGGTCAGTAAGGTACTCCAGGAAGCAACAGCTTCATCTATTGTAATGTATTTGAAACTACAAAAACAAGAACAAACCAAGAAAGAAAAGAACACAAGAGGTTCCAGTGACAATTTTGCTAGTGCTGACAAGTAGGTCAGTAGCACACATCCTGCCATAGCTGCAAATTCAAAATTAGAGCTATCGGTATGACAAAAAAAAAGTTATGTGATACGTGGTGTTTAAGACCTAGATGAGATTATGTAAGCAAATGTTAGTACAGTGTAAAAATGCACCGACAGAGATAGCCCCATATATCCCCACAATCCGACAGTGCCAGTAATGTATGTTAAATAATGTTAATCCAAGTTTCATGACAACTGGATAAGCGGTTTAGCAGAATTATACATATGGACACATGTACAGACAGACAAGACACCTCCTCCCTCCTCCTTTTGGAGATTTCATCCCCTGTGGTGACAAGAGTTAAGCAAATGGATTTTAAAGGCTTTGTTCACTCCTAAAAATAGCATATCCATAGAACTGATTAACAAGCAAAAAGTAGCAATGGATATTGTGCTTTTATCATTTGAACATTTATTCTGAAACATATAATGCAGAGATTGTTCATTTTGAAAGTGATGAATTATTAGGAGTCAGGAAGTTGACAGAAAATAGTTTATTGTATTGCCTTGATAATGCAGACAATTGCGATGATGAAAACCCAGAATACAGAATAGTTACTGTATATATAATAAGGGCATCCAGACAATCTTCCTCTGTGAATATGTAACTGTGACATACTTTCACACTACTCTATGTGTGTAGATAAAGATAACCCTACATGCAGTTGTACTTGTTCCCATACTGGCTGCTGCCTTGGCCTGCACATTTTGTTATCCAAATGATTTATAAAGCCCTTTGCAAGGTTATTGTATGCTTTAATGTGTATTTTAAAATAAAAAATACATCATTATGTTTGATTTTCACTATTTGGCTGCATTGTACCAGAGGTGAGACGCAGAAACCCCCAGATCCCTTTCAATTCCAATGACAACCATTACCGAATGGGAAGAGCCTCTCTGACCGTCAATCTCTGAGCAAATATACAAAAGCTGCCCTAGCAGGGCCCTGCTGTGAGGGGGAAGTACAGCCCACCTCTTGCTGAAGAGGGACGTCCTCACAGTAGCCCATCGCCATTTTCTCTCTCATATCTCTGAGACAGGTCGTGAATTGCTTCGGTGTTTGCGTCCAAATTTGGCTGGTTTATTTAGTGCTACAAATAAATTCTAAACCATGGTACCACCCTTTCAGGCGTTAGTAACACTGCTCTCGCTATAGCCCCTGGTCAGTTTTCTGACTAGAGCTGGTTTCAACCCCTCTTCACGGATTAGCGAGCGGCCATTACTCTCATTACATCAGGCTTTGAGTAGCTGATACGCCGTGTGAGAGCTGTTGTGGTGCTGTAGGAGACCCCGTGGGCTTGCGACGTCGTCCTCTGTGCCGATTTAATCGGTCAGCGAACCGAGAAAAAAAAAACTACAAAAAAAACAGCTCAGGCGTAGCGCCCCTCTCAAGCCTCGGGCTATTTTAGCGCGGCTGCGCCTGCCCTCGACGACCACGCAGATTGAATAGGCTGCTTACCTCGGCACTGACCGTGGTTTCCCACCATCTTGCGAGGCTGAGAGAAATAGCGCCCACCCGGCCCCGGTTGACCCAGAGTCGGCGTGAACATCTTCGGCACCGCCTACAGCTCGGCCCCGACCGTGCCTACCATCGACACCGGCCTTGGAACACATCCACCTGGCACCGACAGCGCGTTCTCTCGACACCGATCCCGACACCAAGGAGTAGCTTCGAGGCAGTCTACAGCCCGGCACCGAAAGCTCTACACGTCAGATTTGACCTCGGTGCCGATCAACTTGGCTCCGCCCACTCGGCAACGACAGCGCCTTTCTGGGCAGAGATCCCAGCACCGATTGATTCGGCTCTGGGAATAGCTTCGAGGCCGTCTACAGCCTGGCACCGACCACACTACACGTCGGCACTGACCGCGCGCATCTCGACGCCGACCTCCGCACCGACAGCGCTTGCCTCGACGTCGATCCCGGCACTGACTGATTCGGCACCGGTGAATCGTTTAAAAAAATAAATAAATAAAAATGCATCTGCAGGCTGCTCGTTGAGCATAGCAGTTTGGAACAACAACAACAGCAAACATGTCGGTGCAGTCAACTGGATCTGCCGGCCCCCTATGGTTCTCCATGCAGAGAGACGGGGGTCCACTGGGAGTAGATGCGTTAGCTCACCCCTGGCCACAGGGGCTCTTGTATGCGTTCCCTCTGCTACCATTGATACCCCTGACACTAGAGAGAATCAGGGTGGACAGAGCACAGGTTCTGCTGGTTGCATCCAGATGGCCGAGACGCTCCTGGTTTGCTCTCCTCTCCAACATGTTGTCAGATCAGCCGTGGCAGCTCCTGCTGCGCAAGAACCTCCTGAGCCAAGCAGAGGGGCTATTATGGCACCCGAACCCAGCCCACCTTCAACTCTGGGTCTGACCGTTGAATGGAGCCGTCTATTCAGACGAGGTTTGCCAGATGCAGTAGTAGAAACACTACAATCTGTTAGGGCGTCGAGCACTAGAGCCCAGTACTCATATAAAAGTTTTCCAAGACTGGTGCCTTGCCGAAGGTCACGATCCAGTGACGTGCCCGATTGAGACAATATTAACCTTCTTACAACATCTGTTTGACGCAGGAAAAATCAGCGTCCACTTTGAAGGTATACCTGGCAGCAATATCAGTGTGCCATGACAAAATTGACTCTGTGTCCCCTGGGGCACATTTCCTGGCAGTGCAGTTTCTTAAAGGGGCTCGGAGGCTTAGTCCTCCCATGAAAAGTATGGTCCCCAAGTGGGATCTAGAACTGGTACTGTGGGCCCTTATGGGTCCTCCATTTGAGCCCCTGGCGTCAGCAGAACTGCACCATTTCATTACAAGTGGCATTTTTAATAGCCATTACATCTGCTAAACAAGTAAGTGAGCTTCATGCACTGTCCATCGATGACACATGTATGGCTTTCACTGGAAGTGACTCGCGGGTAACATTAAGAACAAATCCATCCTTTTTGCCAAAGGTGGTATCCTCATTCCATATTAACCAATCAGTGGTTTTGGAAACTTTCAGACCTCCCCTGCACGAGTCGGACCGTAGACAACACACGCTATGCCCAGTTAGGGCTTTGCGCTGTTATTTGGATAGAACGGCGTCCAGGAGACAGTCCAACCAGCTGTTTGTATGCTATAGGTCCCGCTCTAGAGGTCAGGCCCTATCAAAGCAATGTCTAGCACACTGGGTGACAGATGGATACGCTTGGCGTATGAAAAGACGGACTGCCCGTTACCGAGGGACATTACGGCCCATTCTACCAGGGGCCAGACAACTTCCTGGGCTTTCCTTCATGGCGCCTCCTTAGATGAGTTATGCAATGCTGCTACATGGACAGGTAGTCAGACATTTGTGCGTTTTTACCGCCTTGATGTGACAAACTGAACAAGACCCTCTTTGGGCTCTAGAGTTTTGCAGGCTGCATGCCCTTAGGCGTCATGTGGGCTCTGCTGCTATTGCCTTGTGACTGTACTGTCGGTAATCTGGAGCCACAACAGCTTTGGTACAGCTTTTCCATTCGGTAATTGTTGATATTCAAATTGAAAGGGAACATTAGGTTATTACCATAACCCTGGTTCCCTGAAAAAGAATGACAACCATTACCCTTCGAGGTCATATCCCCCCAGCTGACCTCTGATTTCGAAAGATAATGGCGATAGGCTACTGTGAGGACGTCCCTCTTCAGCAAGAGGTGGGCGGGACCTCCCCCTCACAGCAGGTCCCCGATAGGGCAGCTTTTGTATATTTGTTCAGAGATTGACGGTCAGAGAGGCTCTTCCCGTTCGGTAATGGTTGTCATTCTCTTTCAGGGAACCAGGGTTATGGTAATAACCTAACGTTTTGTTTTTCCCAGCATGGCATTGAAAGATTCTATGATTGGGAAGGGCACGCAATCTCAAAGGAATGACATGAATACAATTCCAACAATAGAACAGGATGTGGAGATCAGCACAATATAGTCATATCTGCAGCCTGGAAGTTGTTACCTGCCCAAGCAGTGAGAAATTATTGCCAGTTACCTGCCAAATAGTGAGGCATTTTAACCAATGATCAGCCCCATTGTGAGAAATTGGTGGTGCAGCTGACGGAACAAGACACTGAACTGGAAAGGAAACGCTCTATTAATTTGTCAAGTTTTAAAGAAAGCAATCTGTTTAGCAGAACAGATCTCTCTAGCATGTCAGTATTATTATGTATAATAAGATTAGCCGAAACACTGTCGCACAGTAGAGAATTAAGGTCAAATGCAAATTTTGAAACTACACATCTATGTGTGGGAGAGTGTGGGAGTTAAGATCTTGGTTCTCTGGTGCAAAAGGCACATTTTCTCCTACATGTTTTTATTACACTGACTTACAGCTTTGTTTGCACTGTCTACTGCTCCACACAGGAAATTCTCCAGAGAGGTCTTGGTGGAATGGCCTATATACTGATATGATTGTATCTTTGAAGTCCACCAACAGATTATTATTCAAAGTAAAGAGCACAATATCTATCTATCTATCTATCTATATATATATATATATATATACATATATCAGGTAGGCTACATGAGTGCAAATTGTTTCCGGCGAAGAACTCTGTGATACGCATCTGGACAACCTTTTTTTGCAAGTATGTATGGCAAACTTTCAGCGTTTTCTAAAAGATCCCAATTCAGCTCTATATCCAGATGCTGCGCCATAGCACGCCGCTGTGTTACAATCACAGCACACATACTTACGTCATTGGTATCTGTTTCAGACAGACCGTCCTGGTCGCCAAAGGTGTCAAAGCTGAGAATTCTTCTACTGACATCCCCTCTTGTGTCAGAGTTTCAGTTTCGGTTGTATTTTCGTCAGCATTCTTTCCCAGCTTTTTGAAGCAATATCACATTGTTTTCTGACTGACAGAGTTCCAAGCATGCTTTAGCAAGCGCACAGCATCTAACAGATGCGCATTGCTTTTCTCTTTCCAGCCATGCTTGCTGTTGCAGTCAGTGCTGTTTTATCAAACAATAAACCTGACACTAACTCCGCCATTGCCGGTCCCAAGCCCGTGATGAGAAAGGAGGAGGGTTGGGCGAGGGGCTAGCGACCCCTCCATGTAGAAAAACCCACTGCTACAGAAACGGCAACAGATACATCAACAAACATTTCAGTAATGAGAGAGGACGGATTTCCAGCTGGTGGTTTTATGGCGCCGTGTAGTGAAAGCCAGTCTCTGGAAGCTGCCAGGCCGATGACCATCATCTCCAGCAGGACCACCACCACCATCGGAACATGGAACATGTGCACCATGTACGAAACAGGAAAGACCGCACAAGTGGCTGTCGAGATGAGGAATTACCACCTTGCCATCCTTGGAATCAGCGAGTCAAGATGGACTGGTTCCGGTCAGAGGAGGCTTGCCACAGGGGAGTTGCTACTGTTCTCGGGGCATGAAGAAGACACGCCGCACACCCAGGGAGTCGCCTTGATGTTATCTAAGACAGCCCAGGGAGTGCTCACTGGGTGGGAGGCACAAGGCCCACGGATCGTCACAGCCTCCTTCTGTACCAAAAAGAGGAGGATCAACATGAACGTCATCCAGTGTTACGCACTAACAAATGACAGTGAAGAGGAGGACAAGGAGGACTTTTACAACAGACTGCTTACCATTGTATAGGACTGCCCACAACGAAACGTCATCATCGTCATGGGCGAATTCAACGCCAAAATCAGCAGCGACAACAGGGGCTATGAGGAGGTCATAGGGCAGCAGGGGCTGGGCGAAATGAATGACAACGGGGAGCGATTCACCGACCTATGCGCCACAGGCAACCTGGTCATCGGAAGAAGCTCTTCCACCACAGAAGGATACACAAGGCGACTTGGGTATCGCCAGACCTGTCGACGGAGAACCAGATTGACCATGGGTGCATGGGGAAGAATTTCAGAAGATCTTTTAAAAGGATGTACGTGTCAAACGAGGAGCAGACGTTGCTTCGGACCATCATCTCCTTGTTGCCCGGTTGCAGCTCAAGTTGAAGAGGAATTGGATAGGAGGGACCAACCAACGCCAGCGTTACAACACCACGCTCCTGAAAGACCCAACCAAGCTAGAAGAGTTCACCGTCTCACTCTCCAACAAGTTTCAGGTCCTACAAGAGCTGCTAGAGCTAGAGACCATCGACGAGAAATGGCAAGGAGTAACGGAGGCACTATCATCAACCTGTCAAGAAGTCCTGGGCCTCAAGAAACACAACTAAAAGGAATGGATGTCTGTAGAAACTTTGAAGTTGACAGAGAAGAGAAAAATGAAAAAGGCGGCAGTCGACAACAGTCGCACGCGAGCTGGAAAAGCCAAGGCACAAGAAGAGTATTCTGAAGTGAACAGGAGCGTCAAGAGAAGCATCAAGAAAGACAAGAACAACTACATGGAGTCGCTGGCAACAGAAGCAGAGGAAGCAGCTCACCACGGAAACATGCAGGACCTGTACGCCACCATCAATAAGCTGTCAGGAAAGTTCAGCAAACCAGAAAGACCCGTGAAGGACAAGGAAGGGAGGACAATACCAGATGAAGAGGGGCAGAGGAACTGATGGGTGGAGCATTTTGAGGATCTGCTGAACAGACCAGCTCCACAGGAACCACCGCCTTTCCTGTTCCTGCTCGCGATAGACTGGGTTATGAAGTCATCAACAACCCAAAAGCAGAATGGCATCCAATGGACTCTCTGGACACAGTTGGACGACCTTGATTTTGCCGACGATCTGGCCCTTCTCTCCCACACCCAGCAACAGATGCAGGAAAAGCCTGCATCCAGCACCACAAGGCAAGCCTTCACCTGGAACCCGCAGGGGAAAAGGAAGAACATAAGAACATAAGAAAGTTTACAAACGAGAGGAGGCCATTCGGCCCATCTTGCTCGTTTGGTTGTTAGTAGCTTATTGATCCCAAAATCTCATCAAGCAGCTTCTTGAAGGATCCCAGGGTGTCAGCTTCAACAACATTATTGGGGAGTTGATTCCAGACCCTCACAATTCTCTGTGTAAAAAAGTGTCTCCTATTTTCTGTTCTGAATGCCCCTTTTTCTAAACTCCATTTGTGACCCCTGGTCCTTGTTTCTTTTTTCAGGCTGAAAAAGTCCCTTGGGTCGACACTGTCAATACCTTTTAGAATTTTGAATGCTTGAATTAGGTCGCCACGTAGTCTTCTTTGTTCAAGACTGAACAGATTCAATTCTTTTAGCCTGTCTGCATATGACATGCCTTTTAAGCCCGGAATAATTCTGGTCGCTCTTCTTTGCACTCTTTCTAGAGCAGCAATATCTTTTTTATAGCGAGGTGACCAGAACTGCACACAATATTCAAGATGAGGTCTTACAAGTGCATTGTACAGTTTTAACATTACTTCCCTTGATTTAAATTCAACACTTTTCACAATGTATCCGAGCATCTTGTTAGCCTTTTTTATAGCTTCCCCACATTGCCTAGATGAAGACATTTCTGAGTCAACAAAAACTCCTAGGTCTTTTTCATAGATTCCTTCTCCAATTTCAATATCTCCCATATGATATTTATAATGTACATTTTTATTTCCTGCGTGCAGTACCTTACACTTTTCTCTATTAAATGTCATTTGCCATGTGTCTGCCCAGTTCTGAATCTTGTCTAGATCATTTTGAATGACCTTTGCTGCTGCAACAGTGTTTGCCACTCCTCCTACTTTTGTGTCGTCTGCAAATTTAACAAGTTTGCTTACTATACCAGAATCTAAATCATTAATGTAGATTAGGAATAGCAGAGGACCTAATACTGATCCCTGTGGTACACCGCTGGTTACCACACTCCATTCTGAGGTTTTTCCTCTAATCAGTACTTTCTGTTTTCTACATGTTAACCACTCCCTAATCCATGTACATGCGTTTCCTTGAATCCCAACTGCGTTCAGTTTGAGAATTAATCTTTTGTGCGGGACTTTGTCAAAAGCTTTCTGGAAATCTAAATAAACCATGTCATATGCTTTGCAATTATCCATTATCGATGTTGCATCCTCAAAAAAATCAAGCAAGTTAGTTAGGCACGATCTCCCTTTCCTAAAACCATGTTGACTGTCTCCCAGTACCCTGTTACCATATAGGTAATTTTCCATTTTGGATCTTATTATAGTTTCCATAAGTTTGCATATAATAGAAGTCAGGCTTACTGGTCTGTAGTTACCTGGTTCAGTTTTGTTTCCCTTTTTGTGGATCGGTATTACGTTTGCAATTTTCCAGTCTGTCGGTACCACCCCTGTGTCAAGAGACTGCTGCATGATCTTGGTTAGCGGTTTGTAAATTACTTCTTTCATTTCTTTGAGTACTACTGGGAGGATCTCATCCGGCCCAGGGGATTTGTTTATTTTAAGAGCTCCTAGTCCCTTTAACACTTCTGCCTCAGTTATGCTAAAGTTATTTAAAACTGGATAGGAACTGGATGACATGTGGGGCATGTTGTCAGTATCTTCCTTTGTAAAAACTTGTGAAAAGTAATCATTTAACATATTTGCTATTTTTTTTTCTTCCTCTATGATTTTGCCATTTGTATCTCTTAAACATTTAATCTCCTCTTTGAATGTTCTCTTGCTGTTGTAATATTGGAAAAACATTTTGGAATTGGTTTTAGCTCCCTTAGCAATGTTCATTTCTATTTCTCTCTTGGCCTTTCTAACTTCCTTTTTGACTTGACTTGCGTTTGCAGTTCCGTGTACTCTTTCTGCGTACTTTCTTTTCGGTCCTTTTTTAATGCTCTGTAAAGTGACTTTTTTCGCTGAATATTTTTTTTAATTGATCTATTAAACCATTTTGGCAATTTAGTTTTACATTTAGATTTGTCTACTTTAGGGATGTAATTGTTTTGCGCCTCTAGTACTACATTTTTGAAGAACAACCATCCTTCTTCTGTGGGTGTTTTCTCTATTTTACTCCAATCTACTTCTGTTAGTCTCTGTTTCATGCCTTCATAGTTTGCTTTTCTAAAATTGTAAACCTTAACTTTAGTCTTTACTTTTGGGGATTTAAAAAACACTTCAAATGAGACCATGTTATGGTCTGAGTTTGCCAGTGGTTCTCTGACCTCTGTTTTAGTTATTCTATCTTCGTTATTTGAAAAGACTAAATCAAGGCATGCCTCCCCTCTAGTGGGTGCCTTCACAAATTGTGTTAGGAAGCAGTCATTTGTCATTTCCACCATTTCTATTTCATCCTTCGCGCTACCAACCGGGTTTTCCCATTTTATTTGGGGGAAGTTGAAATCCCCCATTAGTATGGCTTCTCCTTTGCTACACACATTTCTAATGTCATTGTATAACAGATTATTGTCGCCCAGACAATAGAGAGGTCGCCCAAAGAATACATGGTGCCGTGACCTGGAGGCAGACATGAAGAGGACAGGCAACACTTGGGGACAGCTGGAGCGATTGGCTCAGGACCAGGATGGCTGGAGAGCATTTGTTGGCGGCCTATGTCCCAGACGGGCAACAGGCGTAAGTAAGTAAGTAAACCTGACACTGCATACAGGGATTAAATAGCCAAGGTACAGTACAGGGGTAATCATTCAGTCACAAGTAAATTTAATAATCTGGAAAACTTGATGAAATAAGAAATAAGACTGAAATGGCATGCAATAACCCTTTCTGAATTTTGGAGAGAAAAAAGGATTCCTAGGGGACTACAGATATATAAGGCTCCTGCTTTTGGGATACAAAACGCTAACTTTCTGCAAAAATGGGAACAAATTCTAAATAAATGTGCACTGGACCTTATGCTATTGAAAAAAGACCAAACAAAATCAGAAAGGGGACACCTTGTGAAGGAAATAGTGAAACTGGAACTATTTTTGAAAGAAGGAAAAGAACAAACAACATATTATGAGATAGAGGAAAAACTCAGAGACAATTAATTGTTTTCATAAAGAACTAAAATAATATAAATTAAAGACATTCTTCAGAGACGTTACAGACTATAAGATGGTAGGTACTGAAAATCTAAAATGCGTCCTAGGTGGAACAGCTGTGCAGGAGTGGACAGATCACTTTCATCAGCCAGTGACCGTGAAGATACGGACCAGAGTGATGTGGATACGGACGGAACAGGCAATAAAGACAAGGAGGGGGAAGAGACGAGGAAATAGAACCAAGGAAAATCTCATGGTAATGAATCTATCTGATATATCCCTTATGTAGATTATCCAATTTGCCCTGCCTTTTATTGTCTTCCTAAGATTCACAAAGTTCAGGTGAACCCTCCAGGAAGACTGATTGTATCAGTTATTGGCTCTGTAATTAAACCTTTATGTCAATATATTGTATTAAAGTAAGAACTGAACCTGATCATATCCTCGCATCGCTGGACATAACTAGTCTGTATACCAACATCCCACACACTGGTGGAATTGATGCTGTTACTTTTTATCTAAACTCTAGATCCATAGATAAGAAATGTTCCTCCTTCTGACTTTATTATAGAATAATTGGACCTATTTTTAAACTTGAATTATTTTGTCTTCGAAGGTCAATATTTCTTACAAACAAGAGGTACAACAACGGGAGCAACATTCGCCCCAAGTTATGCTAACCTGTATATGGGATGTTGGGAAGAAAAATATATCTTTAGCGATGATACTGTCTATTTGCCATTTATATATCTATGGAAACGACAAATCGATTACATATTATATTAATGCAGTTAATAGCAATTTAAATCTTAAATGTGAATCAGATATACAAAAAAAAGGATTTATTAATACATAAGAGTACGAATACGTTGCTTATCGTGCTTTTCAGTAAACTGACAGACCGTAATTCTCTATTACTAGCAAATAGTCAACATCCACATCCTTTGATAAGAAATATACCAATTTTTACGTATGAAACGAAACCGTAGCACAGCAGATCAATATATCACTAAAGCGGAGGAAATGTATTTGAAATTTAAGATGTGAAGATATGAAGATCGTATTTTGAAAAAAACAATACAGCAAGTTAATCTGATTGACAGGGACTCACTTCTCAAAAGAAAATACCCAGTCTATATAATACTAATACAATTTGATTTTCAACTGAATTTAATTATATATCAAATGATATCAAACAGATAATCTTTAAACATTGGCAAATTTTGAGTAGTGATCATTCCTTTAAGAAAATAGTGCAAGAGAAACTTCCTCGAATAGTATTTAAACGTGCAAGGAATATAAATAATTTATTATGACACGCATTTAGCCCTAAAATAGAACTTTCACGAACTTGGCTGTCTAAAAATCCTCTTAATGGTAACTATAAATGTGGTCACTGCATACATTGTTCAAACACTATCAATACAAAATTTATATCCCACCTGAGATAAAATCCAGGAGTTTTAGCAACTGTACCACCACAGGTGTAATATACATTCTGACATGTCCCTGTGGACTTGTGTATATTGGACAAACAAATAGAACATTAAAAATACGGATTGCAGAACACTCTGCTAGAAGAACCGTTAACCAGGATTATGCTATGGCCCAACACTACATTAAAGCTGCACATGAATGTTCTCCACACTCGCTAAGATTCGTGGGGGTGGAGAAGATCAATATACCAACACGTGGGGGCAATCTGGTCAACATTCTTTTGTGAAGAGAGGCAATTAGTTTAACATCACAACATTGCCTTTTTCTTTTCAGTATACAATGGTCATACACAAAACAATACAGATGTGGTTAACTTTGTTATATCTTGATCATGTAAATCGTTTATGTAATCTGTGAAAACTATATATGATGTTACACATTTTATCTATAAAACTAAGGGTCTAATATATGAATGTTAGATGCGATTAACTGACGATATTACTCTGCATTTCGATGATGGTTTATTAAGTATGTTTAATGATTGTAACCAAATTTATATTAAATGAGATATTTGTAAATTAACTGTGAATCTAATATATTGAAGGTATATGTGACCTAATTGTAGAACCTCTTTAAATAAAATGTAAAATACTAATGATATAGTCCTATTATATTACACATTTTAATTGATGATCATTGAATATTTGAGTAAACTCACTCAGACCGTGTATATAAATACTAATAATTAACTACTACTGTCAGGTGCAGTATGTATAAAATAGCTGAGATGCACCTTTTTACCATTTACTCTGATGAAGACATGTGTTTGTCGAAACGCGTTAGTAAAACACTACTTTGATCTGACAATTTAAGAATAAAGTTGCAGTAAGTTAATGAGATGTGATTGTGAATAAAAGTAGAATTACATGTGCCTGTTCATCTCATGTACGCAGTATTCTGCCTTTGTTTTATCCTATTCATTAAAGAATTAAAAATGCATTACAAAAAGCAGAAATCCTAAACTGAAGCTGAGCTTTTATTCAAAATCAATCTGACACAAATCATTTCAAAGTGCACCAAATCATAATCCAACATGCAAGAATCCCAAACTTTTATTCAACCAAAGATGAAAAGTTTGACATCAGATCCAAGTTTTTTTGTTGTTCTTGTTTTTTTTTCTTCAATCAATTTTTCTTTGCCGCATGGCTGTTGAACAAACCAATGAGAGTGCTTTTTGACAACCCATATTCACAACAGAGATATGTTACTGCTTTTTTTTGAACAAATCTATATAGTTTCCAGCTGAAATGCAACATAAAATGATTTTTGTTTTGGAGGCATAGTTACGCAGCGTGTACTAGTTATTAAGACAAAAGAGTTGACTTCATCGCCGAGGTGGCATCCTGTGTGTACAGACCGGGATGTTGACAGTGTGTGTGTTTATATTAGATTTACTTTTTAATTTTTTTATTTGGGGTCCAGGGGCCAGGTTCGTTACAGCTGAAGGCTCATTATAATGAAGGGCATTATAGCGAGGGTGTACTCATATGGGCATTAGTTGATTAATCAGTAGATTAAATCGACAGACTAATCCGTCCACATTTTTAATAAAGGTAACAATCTTACAGCGGCTGTCCTACATAGTAATACTTATCTAAATCAATAGACTCTAAAAATAAATAAATACATACATAAATAAATAAACAAACCCAATGGGAATTTGGTCTTTTTAAAAAGCTTTTTTTTTTTTTTTTTAGTAAAATGTAACACATTTTCACAGAACCACTGTTCATTCGGGCCACTGTCAGTCACATACCTGAAAACACATGACAGCTTACCTCCGTTTACCATTACAGCTAATTACTTTGACTGCCTGTACTTCTCCTTTTTATTGCATCTAGCAAAATGTGAGACTGAAGCGACTAAGTTGTTCTGAATCTTGTTAGAGGTACCCGAGAATACTGTGGCTATTGACAAATGATTGCTTAATACGCTGTCGTAGCAAGTATCAGAGAAGGTAATTCCACATAATTACCTCTATTTGAGGAATTGGTTCCTTCACCGTGTCCTGTGAAAGTTCTCTTGCATGCTTATGATGTATCCCTATGGTTTTGCTCATCCAGTTGGACATCAATCCGGGTTTGTCCAAAAGTTTTGAGTGTTACAGTGGCTCGCAAGTGACTTTGGGAATGCTCATGTTTTTGTGCTGACTTTGATAGACATCCTAGATTGCTACAGCCAGTGCTGTTCCATATCACTTTTTCTGTACTGAACAAAAGACAGTTCCAGCAGTATTATTATTATTATTTTAATTGACAACTACCTGGAGGCCACAGATACCTTTAACAATTTCAATTTTTAAAGTGGCGAGTATATCCCTTCCCTTCCTGTGTCAGTTATTTGTGGTATATACTGTACCTAACTTTTAACAATCTCCATTTTTTTTCTGAGAAAGTTCTTCTTGAAAATGGATTTGTAAATTTCTAAATCAACAATGATGCCGCCGTAGTCAAATGATTTTTTATTTTATTTGTAAAAGGTCAATTGAAGTATTACTTCAACATTCTCTAACGCTCTATAATAAGCAATATCGAGCACAATTCAGCTATTGTTACAACACATAGGCCTAGCATATTTATTTCCTGCCTCTGCTCACTCATGATTGGGCAGCAGATATTTGACTCTCCCATTGGTTAAACTCACTCATTACCGTCAGCTGAGGCAGAGAATACGTTCAACTGTTTATGTCCCGTCTCCGCTCACTTATGATTGGATTGCCACAAGAAAATGCAGTTCTGTTGTTTGGTTTTATTTTATATACAAAAATTACGATTATATTGTAAATTTGTTTTATCTGCTGCGATCAACTTTTTAGTTGATTAATCGGTCCATTAAGAGTTAGAAATCTTTGTAATTGAATTGCTACAAATCTCTCTAGAACCTTACCTAAAGAATGGTAGGCTGGAGACTGGCCTATAGTTACTGAGGACTTTAGGGTCCAAAGCACAGGCATTACCACAGCTACCTAAAGTGCTAAGGGAACTATACTGGAGGAAGGTGAACCATTTATCATTTTTTAAATGTGTGTATTAATAACACCAAAAACATTTTTTAATTATTTTGTAGGAACAGGATCAACAGAGCATGTAGTAGCATGCAGTAGTATGTCGAATAAGCTCTGTCAGTTCCTGTAAGGTATGATAACCTAACTTGTAATATTGCAAACACCATTAAACACCCCAGGTAAGTGATTCAGCAGTAAAGACTGACATGCAAGAGTACTACAGGTGCTTTTGATTGACTGTAACAAAGTATTGCATTGTATCAGACATTAGTTGTCTACTAGTGGACATTTGATTTGGAGTGATCCATGGTTACAACCATCAGAAAGCAAATCCACATTGTACCCTGCTGACACATCTGTCTATACTACCTTATAAGATTAGATATAGCCTGTGACAAAGCCTTTGATGAGGTATCAGCATCCATTTCAATGTTCTACACATTTGGCAATGATGATCATGTCATCGTAAAGAATAAAGCTACATAGATTGTTACAAAGTCTGAAGTCATGCCTCCTTGACCCCATTCACACTTGCAACACTTGTCTCAAGAAGCCATCTTCTATAGTTAGAGATATGAGCAAACCCAGTGTTTGAAAATCTGTTGCACATTAGGGAAATTAGGTCAGGTTCAATTTTGAATAGCGAGACATCTGTGTAGGAGCTGTGTGTTCTAATTGAATAATCATCCCCTATTTCACAGGGTTTTCAAGTGGGGGTACACGTACCCCTAGTGGTACTTCTAAGGGTGATAGTGGGTATGCAGGATGACTCAGAAATGCAAATATAAAAATTCAAGTAAAAGAAAATAATGATCTTGAATTGATTTAACTATATTACATATTCTCAAAACCACTGTGTATAATTATTTAATCTTTGTACCCGCTGAAAGTGAACCGCTGAAGAAAAAACACAGAATCTATCACGTCCACATTTTCCACCTGTACGCATGCGCGATTTTGATTGACTGGATTTCCACCATGTTATATATAGGTGAAGCAGGCGTCTGTCGATTGTGCCTGAAGAGCGGTCTGTGCTGCTCATGATCTTTGCTGTTTTCGACTTGTCGTATTAGTGAAGCACACTGTTTCTACATTTTTTTAGAAGTATAAATGCTCTGGTAAACATAAATGTTAAATCACAATACTCATACTTTGACAGGTTTTGTTTTATTTATTACCACGGCTGCATTTTAGTAACAGCAATAGTGACTGGCTGTGTGTGTTTTTGGGGTTTGAAATGGATACATTTCTTATTTGCAAAAGAAAAACGAGTACCTCTGGATCATTTTTATGCAGGCTTTAATAAAAATAAAAAATAAAAGTTTGCCATTGTTAGTTATTATAGTTTTATCTTCAGGTTAATGTTTTTGATACAGTAAACATTTTAAACGGCACACAATTATGCTGAGGTTGGAAGTAAATGGTAATGTGATAAACATTGTTCTATTTATAATGACTTTGCCGAAATAGAAAGCGAATAAGAGTGTTTCTAAAGAGAGTCCTAAATATTGTCTTAATTCTGTTTATCCAAAGACATGTAAGTAAAGTTTTAAGAATGAAGCTTGCTGGTTGGTATTTTGTTTTAAGCCAGCAGTTTTTCAGTCCCAGACTGTTGTGGACGATTATATATTAAATAAACAGGAAAAAGAAAGAAATGTGTTGATGAGATTATTCTGCCGTTTATTGCAACCGTGGTACCATTCAGTGAACGAAATTGTAAAGGGCTTTCGCTGAAACCTTCTGACAGAAGGGGTACAGTTTAAAAAAAAATGTTGAAAAGCCCTGCCCTATTTTGTTAACTAAGTAATCATGGCACACTGTGAAAGGTTTGGCATGTGTTCTAACCAGACATATAAGCCAACAAATGTGTCTACAGATATTACACAGCACTTTCGTGAAATGCATGGTTTAACAAAATTACATAAACAATATTCTGTTCAAGGGCTATGTTTTACCTTCTATATACAGTGCATTTTCCATGCTTAAAACTGAGATATTTTCCAGATATGAGCTCATAAATCAAAGATAATGTTTGACTGCCCTAACTACAATAAATTGGCAACCTGCTGGTCCATCTTCCTACTGGCATATTATTATTATTATTATTATTATTATTATTATTATTATTATTATTATTATTATTATTATTTTGCTACATTATGTAACATGATAAAGGTTTGTGGCGAAACATAAGTTTGAATCACTTGGCGAATTGGAACATTTTAATTTGCATTCACCAGCAAAGCTTCACATAAAAATGTTATGTGGATCTCTGAACACTGAAAATGCACGAATGCTGTGATGCTACTTTATAAAAGAACAATAATCCTGGTTTTCTTGCTAAGAATTTCTGGGCAGAGTGTGACAAGTGCAATAAATGTTACATTTTATCCCCAAGTTATATATAGTTTTTTTTTATTATTATTAGGGCACCACAACAAATATGATGCTATTTCCAGTTAATCTTTTTAAATGAATACATTTACAAATAAATAAATAAATATATAAATAGTGATCCTGCTGTCCCTGGCCAAATTGCCAAGAACGAAAAAGAATTTAAAGATGCAAGAAACAATAATGATAAAATATAATCTACATGTAAAGTCTTTAATATTGACATGTTTTAGATAGATTAAAAACAGTATTACTAAGTTAAAGATGACTTAAAATGGAACTAGTATCTGGTGGTAACATCAGATTAATAGCAGAACATCAAATTAATATTAGTGTTTCAACATGCCTGTTCTCAAAGTACATTATTTTGTTTTCTCAGTGTAAAGGGGCAACTCATTTACCTACAGCTTTTGTGCATTCCCCTTTGTGTTGACAGCAAACTACAAGGATTACGATGTAGAGAAATCGGACTTCAGTAGGCACAAGCATGCCTGCCCCTCAAGCCTTAGTGAAACGCATATATTGTGCATTTAACAGGAAAATAAACAAACCCTGTGGTAATCCACCACACAAAACATGAGAAGTGCAATTAGTGAGATTTACTCTTAGGAGTGCATTATGTGTGCTTTCATGTAGCCCTAGGAATTACTGTGGAGGGGAGCAATTTAGATTTTATTAAAGGATGTGGAAAAGTAGTGGGGTAACATAAAATGGACTTTATCAAATAGCCATTTATGGTAACTAAGAACAACGTTATTTATACAGCCAAGCCCAGAAACCCTTTTTTTAATGAGGAGTTTGTCCTTCCTTAATTAGAAGTAAAATTAGACCTTTGGTGTACATCATTTTATAAAGCCACCCTTAGAGAAAATTTATCAATTTAATAAGACACAGATTTTTATCTTCCTCAAAAGATCAAAATTACGTATTCAGCCAGAGGATGACAGAGAAAGGTTTTCAAAATATCATGGTAACGTTATTTAAAATTTAATTTAATGCAAACAGAATCCTTAGAAGCTCTGTGTTGAAAGCAATCAGATGGACTGCAGGTTCTGTATGTGGAGTGTATGCTGCACATAAAAACAACATAAACTATTAGGATAAACCTGAAACACAAAGGCTCCCAAATTCAATATCTAAAATAACTGATAATGTTTTAACCCCACCCCCTTTTGGTTGTTAATACTTTTATTAAAGCAAAGAAGAAAGCTAATACAAAAGCAACAACGCAATCTAATTCTGGATTGGAGCCTTCAGTGACAGTGCCTGTCACCTTGAATTTCCAGTCTTAAACCTTATGCAGTGAAGCAAACCTTTAATGTGTAATGTCTGACCCATCTGAGCAGCATATACTAGTCAAAGCAAGAACAACTACAGCCTGCTACAAACTGCCACTCTAAAAAGTCTATGTACTGTTCTGATGTAGTACTAAAAGATGAACAGAACAGACTTTTGTGATGGGATTTTGATCCTTATCCACTAAATAGAGGCTCCTTAAGAATCACCATAGTAACCACCAGCATTCATTAGGTCATAGTGCTGAAACCAGTGGGTACTACCTGTGTAACACAATGCACTGACATGGAATGGAGACAAGGTGGGGATGAGAAAGATTGGGGGGGGGGCAATATGTCCATGTGTAATCTAGGGCAGGCTTAACACCTGTTATGAGGACTTACAAATCCTGCTGGGTTAGAAAAAACAAATCTCCACAGGGACCAGAGACACTGATTCAGGTCTACTGGGGAGGAGACAGGCACCGCAAGAAGACCTAGCTCAGGAGAGAAAAACAGAGAAAGGAGACAGACAGGCAGAGGCAGACAGGGAAGTCAAGAGAACAACAAATATATACAGACACAGAAGAGACAAGAAAACAGCTTTACTTTAGGGGTGTTGATAATACACACACAAGAGGTCAAACAGACCACGTCAGATTCCGTACAGCTATATCTGAACCTCAAAAAATGTATTACAAATCCATACAGCAAACACCTCATTTGTTTGGCCAGTTTTTTTTCTCCCTTTCTGTAGGGGTGAACTATGAACTTTGCAATTTCTTCAGTCACACTGGCCCAATACATTTCTAGGGCAAAAAACAAACAAACAAAAAAACAAACATGTTATTTGTTTTAAAATAAAAATCAGAAGCAATCATCGGACATGAACAAAAAATATAGTGTTTAAGAACATAACTCAAGGCCTATTCAGTCCTGGATTATTTTAATTGCTGCCTGGCATTATCAAAAGGAAGCCCTTTGTATGAAAACTAAGACATCCTGCTGAGAGCGCTCAGGCTTCCCGGCTCCATGTGCCTCCCTTCTGCAGAGGCAGACTGCAAACCCGGCAAACCAAAATGAATCATCTCGCAATTAACTATATTTAATGTTATTTCATGCACACTGCATTTGTTAATGAATACAAATTACAGTGTGTTAAGATGCAGTGTCAACCTGCTGAGACCAAAATTAGGTTTATTCAAACAAATACATCTAATTTGAAGAATTTAATGGAATTCCATTACAAGCCTAGACTTTAATAAAAATAACAAAAAAAAACTGTTCACTACCGTGAGCAGGTGTGGATAAATATGTCTGTCCATCTTGCTGTATATCATTGGTTTTAAAGCAACAGACATCAATAAAGCTAGTACTGTATCTCTAGTCTTAGGTCTTTAAAAAAAAAAAAGGGGGGGGCGGTATTCTCATTTTTTTACAATCATTTTGGCAAAAATAAGACAATTAGTACAGTAGCCTTAGCAGGAAAGCTATTATTCAGATAAATAAAGCATGGTTGCCTCTAAAGAAACAAGTAGAACGGGTATAGGCAAAATACATGGAATAATGTCTGTAACTGAAACTTTTGGTCCTTTCAATTATTAGGTGTTATGCACCGACTTTTCCTGTTATATGAAAACAAAAATGTAATGGACTGTTCTTCAACATCTGGGTTGTTAGAATCAGATTGAGTAAATATACTGCCTAAACAGTCAAACCCTGGATGGTAAGTAGTGGAAAGCACAAATGTTTAATGCTATTTTATCTTTACCTATGCTAGCACTATAAAGGGCAAGGTAGAGAACTTTTGGTCAACACTATTCATCAGGTGAAAAGGAATAGTGCCCTACAACACTTCTGAGCAATACTTCCCCTCTTGAAAAAACCCAAGAACCGGGAAAGAATGGATTCCTGATTTGCCAGAAAGCATGAGAGTGACCCAGCTGTGACGTGGGAAAAAGTTTTGTGTGGTCAGATGAGACCAAGATAGAGCTTTTTGGCCAAAACTCAAAGCGCTATGTGTGGCGCAAACCTAACACTGCCCATGCCTCAAGACACACCATCCCTACAGTGAAGTATGGTGGTGGCAGCATCATGCTGTGGGGATGCTTCTCATCAGCAGGGACTGGGCATCTTGTTACAATTGAAGGAAGAATGGATGGAGCAAAATACAGGAAAACACTGCAAGAGAATCTGCTTCAGTCCGCTAAAAAACTGAAGCTTGGGAGGAAATTCACCTTTCAGCAGGACAATGATCCCAAGCACAAGGCCAAAGCAACATTGGAGTGGCTTAAGATCAAAAAGGTGAATGTCCTACAGTGGCCCAGTCAAAGTCCTGATCTCAATCCCATTGAGAATCTGTGGCACTATTTGAAAATTGCGGTCCACAAGCGTCGTCCAACCAACCTGAACAACCTGGAGCAAATCTACCAAGAAAAATGGGCCAAAATCACTCCAACACTGTGTGCAAAGCTGGTACACACTTACCCCAAAAGACTTAACGCTGTTATTGCAGCGAAAGGTGGCTCTACCAAATGTTGATGTCTGGGGGTTGAATATTTATGCAAGCAAGATATTTCAGTTTTTTATTTTTCTTAAAAACATTTCCCAACATAAAATCAATGTCACCTTACAATAACTGATTTTGAGTTTAAGTGTTTTAAAATAAAATATCGAACAGAACAAAATTTCAATGTACCATTTGTAATTCGGTAATATGAGAGAATTGGTCAGGGGTCTGAATACTTTTGCAAGGCACTGTATATATATATATATATATATATATATATATATATATATATATATATATATATATATATATATATATATATATAAAAGAGTGGAGTTATTCTTGGCTCACTCTGATAAGGCCAAGTCTCAGGCAGCAATTGTGCGTGCTGTGTTTATTCGTTAAATAACTTACATAAAATGCGCAATGCTAATATTTTTTAAAAGCATGTTTACACAGATAACCATGAATAACCTAAAATGAAAAAGTGTAGACAGCGTCTCGCTTTGTTTCAATTTGACAAATTTGTCAACACTACTCTGTTTTAAAGATCACTCATCTCCAGTACAACTATTCAGAAAAAGTGGATTTATAACTAAATATACTACAGTGTTTCCCTTGTCTGGTAAAATAACAATAAAAAAATAGATAGAAAATGAAATTCTAAATACTCAAATGTATTATTTTTCTCAATAACAGTTGGCGAAATTCAGTGCTTACTAACATATTAACACCCCACCTCTGCTCACAAATGATTGGACAGCTGTCAGATCTTTCACTTTCCCTTTGGCTACCCACTCGTCTTCAATTTTCAAGCAGAATACCGTGAATGGCCTCTGCTTGCTTATGATTGGACAGTTGCGTAAAACTTGGCAGATATGTGACTCTCCAATTGGTTAAACTTACTGTAGGTATCTGCACCTGAAATAGACACAGTTTAGGTCCCACTGTGACAAAAATGGCTGTAGTGGGGACGTAGACCAGAAGAAACACACAGTACTGCGAGATGAAATGATGAATGAATGTGCTGCTGCACGGTTTATTATTATAAAATAAAACGGTACAAAAAACAGAACACAGCACTTGACGACAAAATAAATAGACAATTCTTTTTAATATCCCTGCCCCAAAAGCTGAATTACAGGACCTGGACGAGAAATCGGGCATCCCACATAAAACAAATATTTCCTTTTCTTCCAAGCTTTGTTTTACAAACTATTATTTCCAGATACTTTGTGCCAGGGGGATCATGAAGTAGGATGCCTAAAGTGACAGCTGTTTTCTATTAAATTTGTAAATCAAACTGGGGCGGGTTCTGATCACTGTACTTCAGTAAACACCCTCAAAACCTGCTCCCCAATGGTTAAAACACACACACGCACTAAACTGAAACATACAAACACATACTTATTTACCAGGTGCACACCAACTTACAAATACAGACTCACATTTTATACAGTACATTAAACGCTAACAACACACAGTTAATACGTCAATTGCATCTCATACAAAAATGGCTATGTATATTTTCAACATACTGGGACAAAGCATTCCCAATGTAGTCTTTAAAAACTTTGCTAACAAAGGGCCCTGTTCACAAAATCTTAAGGACTGTTTTTTTTAAACACATTTTACGCAGTTCATGAAAGCTTTTTAGACATACAGACTTCATGTTCCCAACCACAATTTATACATGCTGCAAGTTTTCCATGACCTAGATTATGATGGAGGAACGGTCATCCCACCTTCCACCATAACTGAATGAGTGTGATGTACGAATGTACAGATGGACTGCCTACACTATATCCAGGTTACTTGTAAGAAGCAGAAAACATTTGATAATTTGGAGTGATACCTTTTCTTTTTGTAGAGGCTTTAATAGAACAGAGACCTGGGAAAGCATTAGTTTATCACAGCAGGTAGTAAAACTTTATCTCAGGAAGGAAGGGTCAGTGCAAATTAAATCTGCATGGCGGAAGGGTCACAATGCACTAATGTTCATGCTGGGCGACCAGAACTTTTAATCTTGGCTACAGGCTTAGTCCCCCCCAAAAAAGTTTAAGGACCATGCGTCAAACTGTTTTCTTTTTGAGATTCCAAATCCCTTCCTTGATGACCCCAATCTAAATGCTGTCCATTTAACAGGCCTAAATCACTATCCTGCATCCGTGTACATTCAGCAAAAAGCATGCACTTATCCAATTAAAGAAAGGCTTTGAAATTGGTGTGCATGTATGATCTTTCAGCTTAACATGCTGGCCAAATATTTATTTTGCATGCTTTAACATATTTATATAATTAGAAAAAAGTAGCAATATTATTTCTATTACTTTAGCTTGATAAATCAGGGGTTCTAAACCTTTTTTGCCCCACTAACATTAGGAATTAATATTAAAATGAAAAAAAAAGAATACACACAAGTGAAATGTGAAGTCGCATTCGAATTTTAGGATTGAAGTCTACTTAATGTATTAAAACATATTTAGCTGGATTTACTAAAATGTTTGCTCATATGAAATAAAAGCACTAAAACATATATATATATATATATATATATATATGTTTTACTATAGCATTTTAAAGACATGCCACAATAAAAACAAAACAGAGCTGTTTAACTATGTTCTATTATTTATCAATACAGAGGTTTTGCACATTCATAGATAGCTGTAATGAGTTGTGTAGACACTTTGTCAGAAGGTGGGGACAGCCCAGTAACAGTCAAAGTATTATCATGTCATTACGATCATGCCATATCAACAAAACAATACATATTCAGAGAAGACAGCCACAACTAAACTTTATTTTTATTTATTTTTTTAAGTTGGATCATCATTAATTCAAATGTCAGTTCCAAGCACATACTTTAACCAGACATTCCCTCAAACTATCATTGTTGAGTGTGCCTGTTCTTGCACACAGTTATTGCAGTGTATTATCATAGTCCTGTGCTCAAGCTAAGGAAGAACAGAATGAGACCGTCATCTGTTAAAAAAATTAATTCACAGGACTTGGACTAAGGAAAAAAAAAAAAAAAAAAAAAAAAAAAAAAAAAAAAAATATATATATATATATATATATATATATATATATATATTAGGATTGGTTTCCTCTGAGCTCACCAAGTGAGATGGGTGCTGGATGAACTCAAAGAGTAACCTATGTTTCACAAAGCTAAATAAATTAATGTCATCATTAGTGCACCATCATTGGTCACATATTTTGGTCTTTAAAAGAAACACACACCATAGCAAAAAATTGTGTTTGCAGCTACTTTAGACCTTTCATTTACTTGCCACGGGTAACCACTTCACTACTTGCAGTTAAATTCAACTGCATCATGAATATATTCTAACATTCAAAAAAGATCCTGAAAAGATGAAGGGCATAAGTTTAACCTCTTGTTCTGTGTCACTGAAAAAAATACTAAAATCCCCAGTTTTCTTTTATACCCTCCAACATCCTAATTCCTTCTTATTAAGAAGCAGGTGCTGCTTCTAGTGGACATGGCAAGCCAGTCATTGAGGCCCTTCACACCAGATGGATTACATATCCTATTTGATTATAGCGATCAAGCAGTTGGCCTCAAGATGACCACAGTCACAAGAAGAAGTCATTGAAAAGTTAGGAATGTCTGATTTCGACACTTTTAAAATCCAAATGGCTACTAAAAAACCTCAATGAAGGCCTCCAATGCACCCATGTTGAATCAGAGTTCCCACGATATAAGTAATCTTTGGCAATGGACACAGAAGCAGTGGGGGGATACTGAAGTATGGAACAGGAATTATGCTGGGTGGTGAAAAGTATGCTGGGTGAAAAGTAGACATAGCACTTTAGCACGACATAGCAGCATATGTGTGAACTTGTAACCAAGTCAGGTAAAACCCTTCCTGCTGCCATGTCCATATGCACAATCAATGGGATTTCTCATTCCAATTTTGCCCTTCTTGTATGCTGCCAGTTGCATACTCATATAAAATGTAAATCAATGGGCTCGAACCCCCATATCTCCTGACATTACCTTCTGTTAAATCTCAATGGAACACAGAGGCCTATGCCTTTTATTGTCATGTAGCGCTTCTTCTAAGCTCTACATTGTTCTTTGTCAGTTCTACAGGTGATGTCACCAAGCACAGCAGAGACATGGCAACCCATCACAATGATGACAGAAGGCTGTTTCTAAAATATAGTGCCAAGGACATTGATGATCTCAGTGGGGTTGTGAGCAGCACTGGGACCTATTTGGGAGTCTGAAGCCCCTAGTGAAACAGCTCTCTGAAATCTGTCCTTTCTGTGCAGTAAATTTATGTTCAATAATCAGCATATTGTGTAACACACAATGTGCCTCACTTCAAGCTAAACCAGCAGTCTGTTAAAGAAGGACACCAATGTGAATCTCTACCTAACTTGACAGAAAGCTTTCGTCATCCTCTGGCTGCTGCGCACTGTGTGCTGAATGTGCCAATTTAAAGAACGTCTGCAATATTTGATGCTACTCTACCAGCACAGGCCTTTGTTTATCATGCATCTCATCTCTGGAATTCATTACCTTCAAGCACTAAAATTGCCTCCTCACAATACCTTTTTAAAATCACTCATAAATATCCATTTGAAATCTGACCAGGGTTGTAAATCCTGGTAACACTAAATACACTAAAGAACAGGATCACGGAAATTGAAATTCTTTATGGACTTTCTGTTTTTGTGATTCTTTTTGCTTTGTGTTAACTGTTTTTGAAATTTGTTTCTTGTTTTTGTTATTTATTTTATGTTATTTCTTGCTGTTTTTTTTTTTTTCTTGCCAGGACATTCAATTAGCAAGTAAACCAGGAATGCAAATACTCAGAGAGATACACACAAGTCAACCAAACAACTGCATTAGAAAAACAAAAGCCCAAAGATGAGTTACTCACATAGTCGGGAAGCAAAGCGTTGTCGTCAGAACCAAAGGGGCCCCTCAGTGACCGAGTGGCTTGCTCCAGGACTTTGTTGTGTTTTTTAGACAACAAAGCAAATAGGCTGAAAAAATAGGGTTAAGCAAAAAAAGACATTTAGTGTACAGAATGGCTTACTACACTGAAGGCAAAGACACCTGCAGTAGACTATAACCTCCTCCCTTCTTTATAACTGCAAAAAGATTTGATGTCAAAAAAAGCAAAAAGGTCATTTAATTATTATGTTGCTGTAGTCACCATACATTGACATTACACATGCATCAGGGGGTGCATACGGCATTAAAATGTATTTATTTTAACCAAAGAATCCTGAATTGCCCGGACACCAAAGGGACTATAATGTGTGGCTACTTATTCATGGCGCTTCTATCATTGAACTATATTGAAAAACAAATCCATTATTGGGTTACTCTTAGAATTTTTTGGACATTTTAATGCATGGCACATTGTTGCAGATATTGGAGCTTATAAAGGTACTGCATAGGCCATGTCATTGCCAAACCACCAACATTACAAGTACACTTTTAGATCTGCAGGTGGTTATTTAAGAAGGTCACAATTCTACTACGCGAACTTCCCCTATCAGTAAAAGACTTAATTAAATTTCAATGCAGTTTACTGGATAATAATAATAAAAACATACATTCTCTAAACTTGTTTTGTGCACCCTCGCTTCTCACATGAAGACATACAACACCATGTCCCTAGAACTGCCTGCAGTAAGCACTGCAAGTGAAGCTTTTAACAGCAGGAGATGAAGCAATCCTTTACAGTAGACTGTTCCATCTTACACGCAGCGTTTAAAAGAAAATACCTAAGAAAAAGTCAACAGGAAAGAGAAGCACTGTTGTAAGGCTTTTCCAGAGATGGGTGGCTAAGCTTTTTGTTTCTAAAGTAAGCAACAACAACTTATGGAATCATAATCTTGATATGTGAACATCTACTACAAAGCATATTAACATAAAAATACTATCAGATTCTCTACTGCTGTTTCTCTTTGTGTGCGTACCTAAATTCAACGGTACTGTTGAGCGTTGACTCAAAAAAAATGTCACTATTGTCACAACACTTCCGGGTATTTAGGAACGCTTCATTGTATTCCTAAACTAAACAGTAAAATTTAAAATGAGCGATTCTGCATATCGACCTGCAGCTTCAGAATCTAAAAAGAATATTACAAAATCTTAAATATAAGTTTTTAATAAATATGCTGCATTACTTCGTTTTATTTATTTTTTTATATTATATACACTACCGGTGAAAAGTTTTAGAACACCTCCATTTTTCCAGTTTTTATTGAAATTTACGCAGTTTAATGTCTCAATGTACTCTGAAATTAAAGCATAGAACAAATAAACAATTGGAGATAAAAAAGAAATCATGGAATCGTTTTGTTTAACAAAATTTAACAATTTATCAAAGTAGCCACCTTTTGCAGATATAACAGCCGAACACACTCGTGGCATTCTTTCTACAATGGAAATCAAATATTGTTCGGAAAGTTCTTCCCAACACTGTTGCAGAAATTCCCACAAATGTGTTGCACTTGTAGGTTGCTTTGCTTTCACCCTTCTGTCCAGTTCATCCCAAATCAGCTCGATGGGGTTTAAGTCTGGAGACTGTGCTGGCCATTCCATGATTTGAAGCCTACCGCCTTGTTCTTTTCTTCTAAGGTAATTCTGACATAGCCTGGAGGTATGTTTTGGGTCATTATCTTGCTGTAGGATGAACTCCTGACCAACTAGGCATATACCAAAGGGTATTGCACAGTGCTGCAAAATGCTGTGGTAGCCGTTTTGGTTCAGGATGCCACTCACTCTGTGCAAGTCGCCAACTCTGGATCCAGCAAAAGAGCCCCAGACCATCACGCTTCCACCTCCATATTTGACAGTTGGTGTCACACACCGAGGAACCATCCTTTCACCTACTCGACGGCGTACAAAAACCCTGCGTGATGAACCAAAGATTTCAAATTTTGATTCATCAGTCCATAAGACCTTCTTCAAGTCTTCAGAAGTCAACTGGCCCAGGCAAGCCTCTTTTTCTTATTTTGCCATCTTAGCAATGGCTTTCTTACTGCCACTCGACCTGTCAGGTAACCTAAACTTTTTTTTTTTAATCTCTGGCAGTTTACCACTTACCTTTGTACCATTTCAGGTTATTCACTGGACTTGAACTGCGTAAATTTCAATAAAAACTGGAAAAATGGGGGTGTTCTAAAACATTTGACCGGTAGTGTGTGTGTGTGTATATATATATATATATATATATATATATATATATATATATATATATATATATATATATATATATATATATACACACACACACACACACACACACACACACACACACACACATACAGTGGCTTGCAAAAGTATTCACACCCTTGACCAATTCTCTCATATTACTGAATTACAAATGGTACATTGAAATTTCGTTCTGTTCGATATTTTATTTTAAAACACTGAAACTCAAAATCAATTATTGTAAGGTGACATTGGTTTTATGTTGGGAAATATTTTTAAGAAAAATAAAAAACTGAAATATCTTGCTTGCATAAGTATTCAACCCCCACACATTAATATTTGGTAGAGCCATCTTTTGCTGCAATAACAGCTTTAAGTCTTTTGGGGTAAGTATGTACCAGCTTTGCACACAGTGTCGGAGTGATTTTGGCCCATTCTTCTTGGCAGATTTGCTCCAGGTTGTTCAGGTTGGTTGGACGACGCTTGTGGACCGCAATTTTCAAATAGTGCCACAGATTCTCAATGGGATTGAGATCAGGACTTTGACTGGGCCATTGTAGGACATTCAACTTTTTGTTCTTGAGCCATTCCAATGTTGCTTTGGCCTTGTGCTTGGGATCATTGTCCTGCTGAAAGGTGAATTTCCTCCCAAGCTTCAGTTTTTTAGCAGACTGAAGCAGATTCTCTTGCAGTATTTTCCTGTATTTTGCTCCATCCATTCTTCCTTCAATTGTAACAAGATGCCCAGTCCCTGCTGATGAGAAGCATCCCCACAGCATGATGCTGCCACCACCATACTTCACTGTAGGGATGGTGTGTCTTGAGGCATGGGCAGTGTTAGGTTTGCGCCACACATAGCGCTTTGAGTTTTGGCCAAAAAGCTCTATCTTGGTCTCATCTGACCACAACATACCTTTTCCCACATCGCAGCTGGGTCACGCTCATACTTTCTGGCAAACTCCAGACATGGTTTCAGATGGTACTTTTTGAGTAACGGCTTCTTTCTTGCCACCCTCCCATACAGGCCAGTGTTATGCAGAGCTCTTGATATGGTTGACTGGTGCACCATTACTCCACTCCCAGCCACTGAACTCTGTAGCTCCTTCAAAGTGATTGTTGGCCACTCTGTGGCTTCTCTCACAAGTCTCCTTCTTGTTTGAGCGCTGTGTTTTGAGGGACGGCCTTTTCTTGGCAGTGCCTGGGTGGTGTGATGCAGCTTCCACTTCCTGATTATTGATCCAACTGTGCTCACTGGGATATCCAAACACTTGGATATTATTTTGTACCCTTTCCCTAATCTATGCATTTGTATTACTTTATCTCTAACTTCTGTAGAATGCTCTTTGGTCTTCATTTTCTTTCAGATTCACAGCCATACCAATGATCATTCAATGGTGGGGTTTTTATCCAGAAAATGTGACAGCAACTTTAATGGTTCACAGGTGGAAGCCAATGGTAAGGTAATTGTGTCCTTGTTAGGACAATTTCTTTCATCGGTGCAAACTGGGAGCTTCCACAGCACAGGGGTTGAATACTTATGCAAGCAAGATATTTCAGTTTTTTATTTTTCTTAAAAATATTTCCCAACATGAAACCAATGTCACCTTACAATAATTGATTTTGAGTTTCAGTGTTTTAAAATAAAATATCGAACAGAACGAAATTTCAATGTACCATTTGTAATTCAGTAATATGAGAGAATTGGTCAAGGGTGTGAATACTTTTGCAAGCCACTGTGTGTGTGTATATATATGGGTTGCAATTACGTTGTCATATTTGCTGCATCTTATTTGTTATACAATAATACATAAATAAAATAAATTGTGTGTATATTAACAATTACCGTTTTGAAACTGGACAATGGTATTAGCATCTACATTTAAATCACATTCATAATTTTTATATAGCAGCTTAATTGTGGTTGTGGGTGTCGCCATCTTTCTGTTGAACAGCTCACCAGCTCTGAGTCGGTGAGTTCGCCGAGCCAACGCTGTGTATCACTAGCTCTCAATGGTGAGTTTAGGAACGATTTTAAGAGTTGTTGCGTCTCAGCATTGAATTTAGGAACGCAGCCTTTAGTACATCATTTACCAAGCTGACTAATGTGCTTTTCATCCACTGGACAGGATTCTAAATGCTGGATTTCTGAGGATGTAAGCAGACACAAACAAAACCCACTTATTAGGATATTAAATAAATACTCCCAAAATACAAATGGTTCTCTCTCTCTCTCTCTCTCTCTCTCTCTCTCATGCCGAGAAAACGTTTGTGAAGCCCTTAGGATTTTCACATATTTCAAAACTGAAATGTTATTAAATCTTAATCTAAGTCCTAAAAATAGATAAAGATAACCTGATTAAACAAATGACACAAAAACATGATACTTTTTCAACATTTATTTATCCACAAATGATTCAACGTTCAATATCCATGTGTGAAAAAGTATGTGAACCTTTAGATTCAGTAACTGGTGGCACCACCTTGAGCAGCAATGACTTCAACTAAGCGTTTCCTGTAACTGTTGGTCAGTCTCTCACATTGGTTTTGAGGAATTTTGGCCAACTCCTCCTTACAGAATTGTTTCAACTTGGGCTTCCTTGCATGGACAGCTCGCTTCAGGTCTTGCCACAACATTTTGATGGGGTTTGTTTGATCTGCTTGTATGTTTAGGATCATTGTCTTGTTGCATGACCCATTTTCGGTTCAGCTTCAGCTCATGGCCTGATATTCTCCTCTAGAATCTTCTGATACAATGCAGAATTCATGGTTGTGTCAAAGATGGCAAGACGTCCAGCTCCTGAGGCAGCAAAGCAGCCCCAAACCATCACACTCCCACCACCATGCTTGATGGTTGGGATGAGGTTCCTCTGTTCGAACACAGTGTTTGGTTTTCGCCAAACAATGTTTCTCATTGAGGCCAAAAAGTTCTACCTTTGACTCGTCTGTCCAGAGAACATTGTTCCAGAAGTCTTGTGGATCATCTATGTGCTCTTTGGCGAACTTCAGATGGGCAGCAATCTTCTTTTTAGAGAGCAGTGGTTTCCTCCTGGCTATCCTTCCATGAACACCATTCTTGTTCAGTCTTTTTCTGATAGTTGAGTCATGAATACTCACATCACAAAAGGTGAGAGTGGCCTGCAGATCCTTGGATGTTACTCCAGAGTTCTTTGTGACTTCCTTGTCTGGTTTGTTCTTGAAGAGATTTTGGTAGGACGACCGCTCCTGGGTAGAGTGGCTGTGGTCTTGGAACTTTCTCCATTTGTAGACTTCTGACAGTGGACTGGTGGAGTCCCAAATCCTTAGAAATAGTTTTGTAACCCTTTCTAAACTGATGAGCATCAAAAACTGTTTTTCTGAGGTCCTCAGAGATTTATTTTTGATCATGGAATGACGTGTTTCCACACACTTGTATGATGAAGACCAAACTCACAAAGTTTCTGATCTTTATACAGAGTGGGGCCTCCCAAACTCACCCCTGAAGATCTACCTAATTATCCCATTAATTGAGCTGATAAAACCAGGGGTTCAATTACTTTTTCACATACCTTGAATCTTAATTACTCATTTTTTGTCTAATTCACAGATAAATTTGTATCAAAATACATGGAAATGGTTAATATAAACCCTACTGGAAATTTAATAAAATAGGTTTTGATTCAAGAAGGCTATCATGGTAAAACTATGGTATAAAACTATTTCCATAATTATCACTGGGGTTTCCACACCTAGATTTGGCAATATTTGACCATTCTTCTTTGTTCAAGCTCTGTGAAGTATCTTGGGGAGCGTTGATGGACAGCAATTTTCAAGTCAATACACAAATTTTCTTAACTTGGTGTGTGATTTTGAAGGCGACTGGTTTCACCTGAGCTAATTTAGGATTGCTATTACAAGGGGGGTGGACACTTATCCAACCAAGCTATTTCAGTTTTTACTTTTAATTAGTTTTCCACAAATCTCTAGAATAATTTTTTTCTTTTGCTTGAAAGTTGTGGGGTAGGATGTGTAGATAAATGAAAAAAATACAAGTTATGCTGTTAACCTGTGTATCTATACCTTTTCTTCAGCACTTTGCCGTCGAATATTCTCACCAGTCATGACATAAAACGGGACTTGGGAACCCCGTGGTGTCCCATATGTTCAGGGACAGCAGTAGATTTTATCTTTATAGCGGGTGGAAAAAGATCTTCCTCAGACACATTGGCTGGAAGTATCATTGCTTGGTTTAGAACAATGTTTGCAGTAGAAAAATGCAAAAGCAAAACGACAGTCATGATGGTGATTGAGAGCAAGCAGAAGTGGCTGGAATGTTTAAGTGTGAGGCTGGGTGAGAAAGAACAGTAGTACTTGAGAGCTGTGCTGTACAGGATGCTGAAGAAAAAGATGGCTTACTTTGTTCACAGAAACACAAATAGCATTAACCGTTGTATACTGTAATTACAATATTTGTGGTGTAGCATAACAGGAATGGTCTCAATATCATAATGTACCTAAACCGCAAAGTCAATATACCATCTCACCCCTACAAGAGCCGAAATATTTAGTTAAAATTAGGTCTCCTCTTTCTGAGAACCTGGTAAAGTAAATTTCTACCTGGGAATGATAATCAATCTGTAGCCAGGGTATGACAGACAACACATGATCACACCTATTTGTAACTCATTGACAAGGCTTGAACCAATACGTACAAGACAACAGTACACTCACAAAGTTAGGTGTATGTTTGTGAAGTGAAATCTTTACACAGAATTTCCATGTATTTTTCTCACACACACACACACACCGATTGTAAGATTCTCGTATAGGCTCTGGATACACAATGGGGTCAGATGGTATTGACAGATCGAGGCTGTAGGCAGAATTGATAGCTGATGCTTCAAGTTGCAGTTTGTTCTTAAGCTTCTGACATTTCATTCTGCTTGATCAAGGAAGCAATAAAAATCACAGATCAATACTGGCTTCAACTGTAATCTAATAATACCACCGTCAATCACCTTTGTGTTGACAACTGACCACCATATAGGTCTACCAGGGAGTCATTCACAAAGCACACAGACATTTGCCAATTCTTTGATGACATGTTTAAATAATAACAGAAAGCTACCCACACTCCCATGCTTTAAAAGAGTGACTATTCTCAACACGCACAAAGAAAAGTAGGCTCCATTCATTTGGTTTCAGGGATATCCGAACTACTATTTGATAACTCATGCACACACTTAAACATGATATTCCACTTGTATAAAGGGAAAGGAATACAAATCAAGAAATGAACACTAGGGATTTGGAAAGAAAAATGTTCGTCTTCTAGACTTTATTCAAAATGCAGGCCTCCAGAGGTGTCAGTCATGAAAAGCGAGTAAACAAGCTAGTTAACTTTTTGTTTAAGAGAGACAATGTAATTCTCTTTAAAAATTATAGGATAATTAAAATAATTGGCCAAAAGTGAAATCCTACCATACATTTTAAAGGAATAATAATAATAATAATAATAATAATAATAATAATAATAATAATAATAATAATACTACATCTTCATAAAAACTACAAATACAAAATAAGTATAAATAAAGCTGGTATTTTTAAACCTAAACTAACAAAAATTGGGCCGATTCCCAAACCTTTCCTAATCCTACACTTGTGCAGAAGCCAATATCTGAACAAAGTATGGAAAACTTGCATATACACCAAAGGCACCACTTTTCTGTTTAGTCTGGGAATGCTGCAAGGGGAAGCGACTGGAAGGAAAGCATTGGTGGCAAGAGAGTAAACTGGCCTAAATAACATTATTTAAAGAACCTGATAATTACATTTTGTGGAAAATCCGAAAATGATTTAAAAAAAAAAAAAAAAAACAAAAAAAAACACAAAACAGAACTTCAACTGAAGCATTCTGTAGCCTTTATTGGTTTTACCCTGAGAAGAGAAAACCATAATTTCTCTGACTCCATGCCACCAGGAGCTTTAATTCTTTAATTCAGCTTTATTCAAAGGATTACTGAATGCAAGTTGCGGTATGGAAATATTCTATTCTGTCACAAAACAAAAAATATATGGAATGTATAGACAAATTAGCATATGGAATTAATTTGCAAATTGCCTTGCCCTGTTCCAAAACAATTGTATAATGGTATATATTAAGCTGATGCATTGAAAAATGAAGGGATCTTGAGGCTATGGATATTTCCACATTCAGACTGCTGACATTCTCATATTTTACAGAATATTTTTTCTTCTCACTGTTTTATACTTTTTTTAACAAGATATACAGATAATAGTACAACATACCTCTGGACCATTCCATGAAAATGTTTATTTTTATTGGAAAGCACAAGACAGAAGCTGTGTAAGCCCATCCACACAAAAATTTTGGGCTCATCATTAGTGTGACGTTGCTGATTTATCATGGAATAGTCCAACTGTATTAGCAAATGTGTCAGAAACATTTGTTAGCATTTTATGATTGAATGTCATTATAGAAAAGATAAACAGACTACATTACTCATCTCTTGGAATTATTTATTTTAGCCTACAATGACAGGTCCTGGTGGATCCTAGTTCTGCAACGGTTTCTTATGAGATCTGGTTAATGTCTGGAGATCAGTGCTACTGCCGATAAAGCTATCTACAGTAATTGCCTCTGGATACCAAATAATTGGCATGAACTCCTTACATTGGGAGGTCACTGGGTTTGATCCCAAGCCATTCTAAAATAAGTAAACTCTGGGGAAAAATGGCTATCTAGAGGGTAAGTAAATCACACCACAATGAAGAAATATCACGTCAGTAGATCATTAGACCCAAAAATCTTACAGGAAAATAGCCAGGCACCGCCACAAGTATAAAACTATTTGTCCTCAAGAGTATGAATCACTGACGCACATCCTAGTCTGAATATGAATGTGGCGGCAGCTTAATCTCGTGGCTGAACACATGGAATGCTTTTAGGCTAACAACCATTGGACTAGATCTCCACTCTGACACGGACTCATTGAGGTACACAAGAGAGCAATCTGAATTGTTAACTATCCTGCTGAACTTCAACTTCACACAAAAACAGGTTTGTAGCACCACCATCAACACTTCTGAAATCAGCAACCCATGCTAGATGAAACCTTTTGGTTTATTAATTAAATTAGCCCTTTACCACTTATATTTTCTTATGACTCTATGAATAATATCCATACACTCGAATTCAATAACCATACTGATAGAAAGCAGCAACAAGTAAGCCGACCAACAAAATCAGGTCTTCAATACACAATAAATTAAACTACTTTGTTAAAAAAAAAAATAGACTGACCTTTTAAGAAGCTTACAGGTATTTGAACTAAGATAGCAGGCAGTACAATGTACTCTTTTCATCAGTGTGTCGGTCCTAAAATGTCTAAGGGACGTTTTAAGCCTGTTTTCCAAAGGCATGTGTTACATCAACTCCCTCACCTTTACTAAAGGTGTTAAAAAAAAAAAAAAAAAGTTTGCGCATCATCAACTGGTAGTCGAATAGATTCATCATTATTTTTGTATCAGCTAAGGGAACTTTTCTCTGTCAGATTTGACCATGAGTTTGGATCTCACATAAACCTTTCTCCCCCAAAAATGTGCTTAGATATGCTCCACTGTAACACCAGCGATCAGACCATCTACAGTGGTAGCCACGGGTATTGCAGCACCTTTCACTTTGAAATGCCAGAGTATAACACTTTCATATCAACATGCTATGATAAACTTCTGTTAATAAATACACTGAACAAAAATATAAATGCAACATGTAAAGTGTGTCCCATGTTTCATGAGCTGAAATAAAATATTCCAGAAATTTTTCATATGCAAAAAAAGCTCATTTCTCTCAAATTTTGTGCACAAATTTGTTTACATCCCTGTTAGTGAGCATTTCTCCTTTGCCAAGATAATCCATCCACCTGACAGGTGAGGCGTATCAAGAAGCTGATTAAGCAGCATGATCATTACACAGGTGCACCTTGTGCTGGGGACAATAAAAGGCCACTCTAAAATGTGCAGTTTTGTCACACAACACAACGCCACAGATGTCTCAAGTTTTGAGGGAGCGTGCAATTGGCATGCTGACTGCAGGAATGTCCACTAGAACTGTTGCCAGAGAACTGAATGTTCATTTCTCTACCATAAGCCGTCTCCAACGTCGTTTTACAGAATTTGGCAGTACGTCCAACCGGCCTCACAACCGCAGACCATGTGTAACCACGCCAACCCAAGACCTCCACATCTGGCTTCTTCACCTACAGGATCATCTGACACCAGCCACCCGGACAGCTGATGAAACTGGGTTTGCACAACCGAAGACTTTCAGAAACTGTCTCAGGGAAGCTCATCTGCGTGCTTGTCGTCCTCACCAGGGTCTTGACCTGACTGCAGTTCGGCGTCGTGACTTCAGTGGACAAATGCTCACCTTCGATGGCCACTGGCACGCTGGAGAAGTGTGCTCTTCACAGGTGAATCACGGTTTCAACTGTACCGGGCAGATGGCAGGCAGCGTGTATGGCATCGTGTGGATGAGTGGTCTGCTGATGTCAAGGTTATGAACAGAGTGCTACGTGGTTGGCGGTGGGGTAATGGTATGGGCAGGCATAAGCTACGGACAATAAACACAATTGCATTTTATCGATGGCAATTTGAATGCACAGAGATACCGTGACGAGATCCTGAGGCCCATTGTCGTGCCATTCACCCGCCGCCATCACCTCATGTTTCAGCATGATAATGCACGGCCCCATGTCGCAAGGATCTGTACACAATTACTGGAAGCTGAAAATGTCCCAGTTCTTCCATGGCCTGCATACTCACCAGACATGTCACCCATTGAGCATGTTTGGGATACTCTGGATCAACGTGCACGACAGCGTGTTCCAGTTCGCGCCAATATCCAGCAACTTCGCATAGCCATTGAGAGGAGTGGGACAACATTCGGTCACAATCAACAGCCTGATCAACTCTATGCAAAGGAGATGTGTCGCACTGCATGAGGCAAATGGTGGTCACACCAGATACTGACTGGTTTTCTGATCCACGCCCCTACCTTTTTTTTTTTTTTTTTTTTTTAAGGTATCTGTGACCAACAGAAGCATATTTGTATTCCCAATAATGTGAAATCCATAGATTAGGGCCTAATGAATTTATTTCAATTGACTGATTTCCTTATATGAACTTATGGCATGTTGTGTTTATATTTTTGTTCAGTGTAGGTTAAGAAGCAATGATCATATAGTCTTAGCTTTAGAAAAGATGAATGTGCCACATTTTATTATGCAACAGTAAGTACCAAAATTAAATATATTTCTTAATTTCTCATATGGAATACATATCTATTAGACCTTGTAATAGAGAGACAGGAGGTTTGCAGTTGTAATGCCACCCAGGTGTCCAAAGTTATTTATAATTATTTACAGTTTACGCACTTGCATCTGCAATAGAATCCCTAGTGCAAGGGTTGTTCCACGGGACAACGGTTTAACTCACACGTGCAAATAAACAAGCAGTGCAAACAACAGTAAAATACAAAAAAGACAAAACACAGTGGGGGGGAAAAAAAGCTCAGCACTGCCCCCACTAAAAGGGAGGTCCCAGTGCAGGAACCATCTCCCTGATACGCTTTACGTATACATTTTTGGGATTAAAACCTCCTAAACGAAACAGTATTCTTTATTGAAAGAGTGACCCCAGTTCACACACGATGACCACGTCTTTTGTAGTTCTCACATTTGTTTTAAACAATGACAGTTAAGCCGTGGCTCATTAGCTAAACCAGTCACTGCAGAGCATGTGGCTCCTTTTTAAATGATTTTAAGAAAACAAACAAAACATAAATCATACTATATACACATGTGCAGGGCCTCAGCTATGCCACATGCCTAAATATAAATTATACTTGCTTTTTATTTATTTATTTATTTTTTAAAGTCGGCTACCCTAAATCTAAAATTTCACTAAAGGACAACACACTTCACCTAATCACAGCTAATACAAACACCTAGTCCTCTTGGTTTCAAGACTGTTCACTGTTTTTTCTTTGTTTTGTCAGTTCTGCGAAAACGTCATTCAAATGAGATTTTTACTGAAAAAAAAACCTTGATTAATGAGAAACGGCTTATCGAATCTCGGTTTAAAAAATAAATAAATAAATAAAAATGACAAATAAAAAAATAAAAAAAAGTCCAATGTACTTTAGGTCACAATCCCGTGTAGTGTGAAAGCACGTACCTGGGTTGTAACCGGGTCGCAGCGACCCACCTCGGATGTGGGTCGACACGCTTTTACCCGGGCTGAATGAAACAAAATGAATGACGGCCGTTCATAAGCCAACGAAATAACAAACAGGTTTCACTTCCGGTGGAACATTCCTGTTTATTCAGTTTAGCCATATTTTTGTTGCTTGACACACATCATGAGTCAGACTGTGGCAGGGATGAAGAAACATTTGCTCTAATCAACATTTGTGTCAACGGTTCAATCAAAAGAAGGTTGGATGGAAGCTTCCGGGGCATTGATATGTGCACTGTATCTGTCACCCAGGTTTACGCTGCTTTATCAAAAGCAGAGTGAAATTGCATAGATACTTACTTTTTGTAATGCTTTGTTTTTGTCAAAAAATGTTTTTTTTTTTTTTTTTTTTTTAGGTGTCCCCAAGTTACTGGGACTGCACAGATAATAAGCAAAAATCCAGAAGAAACACTTGCACCAGCAGACATTACACATGTATATTATAGACTGCTGAGGACCTTTAAATCAGAGAGCAGGTTTTGCTTGCTGCATTCCATAATACATCATACAGAAACTCAATTTATGACATCAACCCTATTATTTTAACCTGGTTTATTTTGACAAAAATAGAAAATATGACAATTCGAAATCAAACAAAATACTGGACTACTATTATGGCTTCCGGTAGACTTTTGCGATATCATTTTGTAGTTTCTTTGATTACGTGATGTTAAATAAAAAAAATATCAAAATTATAGTTTTTTTTTTTTTTTTCTAAATTATATTTCAATGCTAAAATTCTAGGCAATGCAAAACTTTTGGCCATAGCTGTATATTCAATAAAGCTCAAATGCTTTTTGTTTCATAAATAAGTGGTTTAATTAAGTTCCACATCCTGGGAGATTTAAGTTTCGATTTCAGCAAGCAATTAAAAGACAAAACATGTATCTTTTAAAATGCCACAGTACAGAGAAGACCTTTGAAGGAAAGCATTTTATTTTCAAATTACACTAGCATGATGAATGGCTAATATTATCATTATGATGATGTGCTTTTACCCACGCCATCCTTAAATCAGATGATTGTCACCTCTAGAGGAGATGAGAATTGTAAAATAAACTAGTTACAGCATAAGCAACTGTAGCTATTCAAGTAAAAAGACAGTCACTGTCTCATAAGCTTTGGCTTAGATATTTGTCCTCTTATATCATTCTTGGACTGTGAAGAAAGTGCTTTCCATACAGTATTAACATATAACTAGCATTTATAAAGGTGTTTCAAAATATTAAATTGTAATTAGTAAGGGTCTTAATCAATAACTGACTAATCAATTAATCACATCGGTGGGCTTCGATCAATTAAAACACAACTAATCACGGTATAAAACACAGTTAATCTGACTGCAGTATCAAAAATGGTGTGCGAAATCTTGAAAACACTCAACTCCGCCTTTACTTCTGTCTTGTGGCACGCAAACAATCATGGGATATAAAGAGCGCTCTAGGGCTATTTTTCTATTGGAGAAGGGTTGGATTGGGCTGATTTTGTGTGATTTTCTGTTTCACTGTTACCCAGGGTCTACAGAAGACATATATTAACCTGGTGAATGATGACATAATGCAATTGATAAGAAAAATAAACATTTCTGTGCAGTTATGATCACAGGTTTTCTAGTGCTGTAAAAATGTTATGTGATTTCAGTATAATATTTCCATGCAGCAAAATACCTTATTTACTGCAGTACTGTGGTAATAAGCATTATATTTTGCTGTACTAAATGTACACAGGCCACTTCAGTGATTATTTTATTTCTGTAATTAAATATTAGTGAAATACATTAAATAATTAGCTTGATTGATTGCAGAATTTACAATTATTGTATTTAATTATATACAAAATCTTCTCCAATACAGTTTAATTAAATATTGCGAAACGATAATCAATTAATAAGAGTATCTTTTTTAAAATAAATTTATCATCAGTTCTTTTTAAATATTTATAGAGATTTTACAGTCAATCATAGATCAGATGATTAATCGATCAAAAAAAAACGTCAAGATTAAAACCTTTAGTAATTAGGTTCCTTCCTATAAATGAATGTATGCTGTATATTCAATTGATCCAGAAAGTACTGTTTACTTAGGTTAACGGCAAGACTATCTGTTAAAATTATATGCTGCAAATCAGTCTCGTATAAACCATGAATGTTTATAAATCTCATTTTTACTTGCTGCAATTACATTTACATGCTTTCTATAAATGACTCAAATATACTAATTTGCATGTCTTATACATTTTTGGTCAATGTGTGTTGTCAGTACTTTCTTAGGGGTAGCCCAACAGAGTGTGGAACGCATGATACTTAAGACAACCATCACATGTATTGACCATGCACACACTGTTTATGGCCCAATGTGAGGGCTCGAATTCAGTCAAAGTATAGAACATTAATTTATTAACATAACCCTGGTTCCCTGAAATAGAAATGTAACCATTACCACATGGGTGTTTACCTCCTAAAGACACCGAACCTGAATAGATTATTCCAAAGCTCCATGCCAGCGCCTGTGACGCAGTCATGCCTGCCTCCTGAGGGCATAAGAAGACTGCACGCACACATACCAACATAAGGTTTCCTCCAAGCATCCTGCAATCATGGACACAGCAACCTTGAATTTAATGGTTACATTTCTATTTCAGGGAACCAGGGTTATGATAATAACCAGACGCTCCCCATCAAGTACGGAATGTAACCATTACTATATGGGTGACTGTACCAAAGCCGATGCAACGACTGGAATGCAATAAGACTAAGGTGAAGGCTATCTTGTGTGTTATTATACAGAACCCCAGTAAGCAGTAGCTAGGGCTAAAAAATTAAGGGAAAAACTCACCTCTATGTCTATTTATAAGGGTTGACCCGGAAGCCATCCTTAATACTCTAGTTCGAAAGCCAGGGTTTTGTGCAGAGTTGTAAAGACTCGAGTCGGAATTTTCAGTGACTCAACTCGACTCAAGTCACTGCCATCAAATGACTTGACTCGAGTCTCTGCTCAAAAGACTCAACTCCTGACCCAAAAGTCTCCACTTGACTCAAGTCACAGTCTTTATGATAAAATAAATTACACGACCAGTTTCGTTTTCAAACTCTGTGACTGTACTCGAGCTTGGCATGTCAAAGACTCGACCCGAGTCTTAACACCCAGTGACTCGACTCGAGTCCCAATTTTTGTAACTCGATTACAACGCTGGTTTTGTGGACCCACAACCTAAGTCTAAAGAACCTAGTAAAGGTATGGGGAGTAGCCTACACCACTGCATTGCAAATGTCATTGACAGATGCACCCTGGAATAAAACCCACAAAGTTGTCATGACCCAGAAAGAATGGGCAGTGAGCTTTCTGGAGGGGGCCAAGCTGGCCAGCTCATAGGCCAGTAAGACTGTAACGGGGTGGAAGGAAGCTTCCAATTCCACAGACTGGTTGACACGGAATGCCGACAGTGTTCGGCAAAAGCCAGGATCAGAATATAACGTAACTCTTGTCCTGGCCCTATAAAAATTAACCGGGTTCTCATTAGGGAGAAACCCATCATTTTGCTCACCTGCTTTGTAAAGGTGATAGCAAGCAGTCACTTGAGTGATAACATTTCAGCTCATCTGAATGCGTGGGCTCAAATGGGGGTTTCAGGAGTGCATTAAGCATCACGTTTAACCTGCCGCGAGGAACAATGTGCTTCATAAGCAGCTGAAGCCGATGAACCACTTAAAAAAATATTGTCCCACCAGGAAGCAGAGCTCCTGGGGAGTCTGAGTGAATTTTACAAGGCAAGCCGAATGGCTGCCAGACTGACCTGTAATGTAGAGGGGAATTCCTCTCATCAAACAGGTCCTACAAAACTGCAGTATTACTTCCATGGGAAAAGCCATGGGATCGAACCCACGAGGCAGACACGTCTGTACGATGCTCCACTTGTGCCCGTACTGGGAACGTGTGGACGATGCCGTGGCATTTTGCAAGGTGTCAATAACCCTACTGGACAGACCTAGACGGCTCAATGCAGCTCACGCACCTCCTGTGCCCCCTCTGCCATTCTACACAGCGCCCCAGCCCAGTATCCGTGGTGATGACCTCCCTTCTGTTGCCACTGCCCAATGCTATTCTCAGGCACAAATGGACAGGTTGTTTGCACCAAGAGAGTGCCTTTAGACATTGATGAAACACTGTCAATAGGCGGTCGTTGTTCAATGCGGGCTGAAAAAGCCCTGCTATTGAACCAGGCTTGCAGAGAGCGCATCCGCAGGAGACCCGAATGTAGGGTCTGAGAAGCTGCTGCCATAAAGCTCAGAAATTCTGGAACGTCATTATCATGAGCCAATAGCTCTAAACAGGCGGCTATTCTCTGCACTCTGACGTCCGACAGAGTGGACAACACGGATATGAGGCTGTCTGAGCTGGCTCTTCGCATGATTCACCAAAAAACCCACTGTAAGAAATGCCAGTGAAGGTGACTGGAAACTAGCAACTAGTTACGTGTGAGCATCTGCCTGAGCTGGAAACTGGGCACAAATGAGCCAGTCATCCAAATATAATACTCTGGTACCGCAATGGGGCCAGTATAGCGTCCCTGCACTTCAAAAAGGCACGAAGCTAGAGAGAGGCCAAATGGCAAGACCTGGCACTTGTACACTGTTCCCTGAAAGGCGAACAGCAGGTACTTCATGGATGCCAGTTTTCATGGGGATATGGAAATAGGTGTCTTTGAGGTCCACTGTGGTGAACCAGTCGCCTGGACTGATTGACTGTAACTGCTGTTGCATCATCAACATTTTGAACCTACTTCGCCTCAAATACAGGTTGACCTTCCTGAGGTAGAGGATTGGTCTGAGGCCACCATCCCGCTTGAGCATGGAGTAGAACCCTGTCCCTTAACTGGAGGGGGTGTATTCTGTGGGTCTGTACCTGATGCTGCAGCAACGGCCAGAAAGAGAAGAGGACCATGGTTGAACTGCAATGAGTAGCCGGTCTGAACAGTATAAAGCACCCAGATGTCTGTGGTGCACCAACACCAATACTCCAGATGGCTCCTTAAGAGGCCCTGGGCCAGTGGCAGAAACACTCTAGGGCTGCTGCTCACCTTGTGACTTGGCTAGAGGCTCTTGCCTCTGTGCTGAGACTGGAACTTATTATAGCCTCCGCGGCGAACGGCCACAGGCTGAAGAACACCTCTGGCTGCAGGCACAGCCAGCTGTGCCATTCCCTGAGTCTGTTGGCACAGGGATAAAACCCAGCAAATAGCAAGTAATGTACAATAAGAATGTGCAGTGGCTGCCTCAGGTTCTAAAGACAGCAACAGGACTGTCAACATGGCCTGCTTGGTACCAGACTGGGGATGTAAACACTGGTCGATACCAGGCCGGAACCGGAGGGAACGGAGCAAGCAAACCAGCTTCTTCATGGGTTCCCCTGGGTGGTGAGAGCACTGCAGCATCTCGTCCACCACGGGACCAAAGGTATGTCCTTGTTTTGTAATAGGGGCATCCAACAGCAGCGCTTTGTCTTCATCAGGAACGCGTGCCTGTGGGAAACTGCTGCCCAGAGCTTCTCTATTCCTGGGTGCGTGGTCATGGGATGAGGACACAGTCACCTTTCTATGAGAGTGTGACGGGGGAAGAGTGCTGTGGAGGAGTAAGGGACACAGAGCTCTGTATCGAGCTCCAGGGGAGACGTTTCTCCAGCGAGCTTATGGATAAATGTGCACAGAACTCGTACAAAATGCGGATTACCAGTGCCTCCTTTGCATGCTGTTTGTCCACAGGCAGGCTGGCCTTAAATGTGTCAAAGGCATAAAACCCAGGCATTATGCAAACAACAAGCAATGTACCCTAACAATGTACAGCTGCTGCCTCAGCTTGCTAAAGACAGCAACAGAGCTATCAAAAAGACCTGCTTGGTACCAGATTGGGGATGTAAACCCTGGTCGGTAGCAGGTCATAACCAAGACAGTACCAAAATGATACAGGGCCAGTTTGGTACTGGTTCGGTGCCTGTAGCACTGGGTTGGTACTGTACCTGTGTGGTAACTTTGTTCCATGTTCGGTATGGGTACCGAGTTGGGAACAGAGTGGGTGGAAAAACATTACTGTGAGCAAATAGCCAAGCCACAAGGTGAGCAGCGGCACTAGGGTTTTGCAGGTCTAGATGGCTACACGGTTCGTGATACTGCAAGAAGCAGTATATAGGGATGCCCACCTATATAGCTTCTGGCAAACCCAGACAGTCCAAATGTATACAAGACCAAGGGAAGCTTGCTGTTAGGGTCCTAACCGCCTAACAGCCTTCGTAATGGTGGTGCAAGCAGTCACCACGATGGCAGTGAGATACTGTGGCACAGACTGCAAGCAATCTCAGCCAAATATTAAATTTCAAATACTAATAAAATCGTTTAAAAAAAAACAAACAAGCCAAAACTTTTATTTTAACCCTTTGCGGTCCTATGTTGGACCAGGTCTGACATTAAACATTTTTCCTTTCCAGTTCGACATCATCAAAAAGGCGTCAATCACAGGTCCCTAGCCGGTTTTTCTCCAGGAAAAGCTTTCAATGGTCGACAGAGGCAGAGAGAAGGCGGGAAAAAAAAATGAGACAGATCTGAGCAATACGCATAGTCCCTTCACCACAGACATAACACAGACATAAACAAACAAGATAGCTGCTTCTGCATCCAGCACTCAAAGAAAATCGCCTTCATTTGCCAAGCTTTTTGAGATGTTATAGTAATAAAATAATGACTTGGACAGCATTATTGAGAAGTTTGGTGATAAGGATAGGATTTATCAGTATGCACGACTATGAAGAGATATGTGACAAATACAGCAAACAGGGGGTGGGGCAGGGCTGGAGCTGTACCTAGTGTCATGTTGATATGCAGTGCCGTTAAAACCTTTTTTTTTTTTTTTTTAAAACAGCGCGTATAAAATAAACAGCTTGTGTGAAAATAAATGAGACCTGACAGGCGTTGAACAAACGGACCGCAAAGGGTTAACTCCAGTCGGTGCGAAGCAACCCATGAGGAGAGCCCAAGATAGCCACTGTGGGACATCACAAACAAGCAGCTATGTGCAAACAATGAAGTGCAATTAGTAAAACTAAAACAAATTCAATAATTATCGCACAAACATTGTAATACACAATTACTCGGCTCAAAGTACTCATCTGCCTATAGCTCTCACGTCAGGTTCAGTCCTGTGAAAGGAAAAATTATGCTGGTATCTGTGCATGCAGTCTTCTTATGCCCTGGGGGTGCATGACTGCGTCACAGGCGCTGGCATGCAGCTTTGGTATAATCTATTCAGGTTTGGGGTCTTTAAGAGGTAAAATACCTATATGGTAATGGTTACATTTCATACTTGATAGGAAACTAAACCTTTTTACTAATTTTGTCTAATTTATGATGATCAAAATGTTTTTAGTTTGATTAGTGGAATGTATTCATAGTTTTAGTATCTCCTTTGTATAAGATGCAGTGTGGAAGGACTATGGTGAGAAATGGGGACCTGTTTCTTTGAAGATAATGCTTATACAGATGGGAGGTATTGCCCTGGCCAAATTTACTTTCATAAATGTACTTTACTTTTGATTTAGTAACTGTGGTCATGTCTTAGTTGTGGGACAAGGGCCACTTTGTGAACAAAGACACATGCTAAAATGGTTTTAAACAACAACATACATATATCTCATAATGAGGACAATTATGTTGTATAAACTGCATACATTTACTACATTAAACATCCGGCATGCAAGGAGCAGTCACAGTGAACATGCAGACATGCAGTAAAATGGAAAGCAGAGGTTATTAACCTGGAAGCATAGGACTTGAGAATGTAAGAGCAAGTAAAGTGCAAGACTTCCTCTCCTGTGTCACCCAGGTACGTGAAGTACTGCTGCAGCGCAGTGCAATGGGAGCAGGGGAAATACATTTGGTCCAAGACATACAAGTATCTCCGCATGTGGCGGCAGGTATAACTGAAAAACAAGGGGAAGGGAGACAAACATAATGAAACAAGCAAATCATTTGGCTTTTCTTTCTCTTTTTGTCAATTTTGTAAGAGGTTTTGTTTCCATAGTTATGGGAATGTTGGAAAAAAGAACAGAAAAGAACAAGAATACAGGCAAAAGAATGCAGAATGAAGGACAGGTGAAAACTGATGGTTTAAAGGGAAAGGCATATACATCATTATGCCACTATATCAGCTTGTGTGATTGGAAATAATGTTTAAAGGGTAATACTGTTTTAAAGCGATATAACTTATGGTAGAGGGTATTTAATTCTCAAGCTCTTTTGCTTTGGAACTCCAGGCTCTATTCAAAATGCTGAGTCAATCAGCATTTTAAAATCTTACAAAAAATCTAAATCCTATCTTTAACTTTTACTACCAAGCAGTTGTGAGCGCTTTTTGTTCAATCTTTTTTGTAAAGCGCCCTGGGATGCTTGTTCATTAAGGACGCTACATAAAATAAAACAGGTATGGCATGGTATGGTATGGGGAATAACGAGATGCATTAGTGAAATAATCCAAACAGCATTGTACAGCTATTGCTTAAAATGTTTTGCATCACCTACAATTTTAGGATTAGAACATAATAAAAAGTAAACCAAAAAAAAAAAAAAAAAAAATATATATATATATATATATATATATATATATATATATATATATATATATATATATATATATATATATATATATTGTTTTATTTAACATCGCATAATCAAAGAAACTATAAAATTATACTGAGAAAGTCTACCGGAAGCCATAATAGTAGTACAGTATTTCATGTTAGATTTCAATATGCCACATTTTTCCCATTTATGTCCATTTTTGATTAAGCATATGGAAAACTACAAAGTGGTATGTAATTCAATATGTTAACGTAACATTATTTGGCTGGTTTCATTCTACTTTATGAAGCAAAATTAGTATATTTTACAGGGTGATGCAAAAGCTTTTGGCCACAGCTGTAGAAAAGTCTAGCGATGTAGTGCATTTCTATAAACTCAAACACATTTTACATTTATTTTTTTACGGAGTGTCTTTTTTTTTTTTTTATAACAGTTCAATATGTTTTCTAATAAATCGTTAATTAAGTCTTTATTTTGAGCATTTTGAAATAAAAACACAGACAAAACAAAACAAAAAAAAAAAAAACACAAACAAACCAACTTGTGGCTTTACATAAACTACCACTATGGGTTTGCAACTGTAATATCTGCAACTGAAGCCACTCTGAGCTAGTACATAGCAAATCTCTATATAAACCCACCTCCTCCTGGTCATCTCCAAAACCACATTACTTCAGAAATTGAGCTAGACTCCAATGACTACCACAATCTTGAGCGTTGCACAAAGATACACCCATATAAAAGACAGCCCTGCATTATTGCTTAGTTTACTTTAATAAAGGTCTACCTTAAAAGAATCTGGAAAATTCTCGGTAGCCTGAGCATGGGAAAGCAAAAAGTGTGGTCTGGACTTGTCCCATCAAAAACAATGGTTCCTCATTTTGAACAAAGTTTGCTATTCAGTTTTTTTTTTTTTTTCTGGAAATGCTGGCAAACAGCTTGCAGTCATTAAGTAGGACTTGGTTCCTTTTTAGAATGCCTGAGAAATCATTACTTCTCCTGCCAGTGCTGTTTTACATTGTTCTTGGAGCATAAATTAACAGGCGGTTACAGAAATTCAAGTCTAGTTCATATAGTTTCTTTGAAATGTAGTAATATTCTTGGCATAGATCTTAAGTAAAAATCTTACTGAGGGACTTTTTAAAAAAATATTATTATTATTTTTATAAAGGTTCACTGGTGCAGGTAACCGCTAAGGGATAAGGCCCTAACAGCTACTCATACAACCCACATAAAGACATAACGCTGTATTTAACTTGTACCAATATTCCCACACAGAAAGGAGATGGTGATTGTGAAATGCTAACTGTATTTATCAATAACTTTGACAGAACCAGAAGTACTTCACTGGCATTGTGAACTAACCAACGGAAGACTGTTGTGTAACTACCAAAGCTAGTTATTCCGCAATAAGCATAGCAAAAAGAATAAAAAAGAAAAACATGTATATTACACAATAATCCATATTTCTATAAAATTTGGGCTTGAAGGGCGGATGTGGCAGGTTTTTCTTTATCAAATTTTATATTTTTATTTTTTTTACTGTGCTAGTAATACAATATCCAACATGTATATGCCTTTAAAAATAAATAACTAGTGTGTATGTATATTGTGACGGATTGCCCTCTGGTCAAATGTTTTTCTTTTCCAAATAAACACTTTAGACACAGAATGCCAGGAAACTCCGTAGCATGTGTTTATTATTTACAACAAACAGAAAATGAACAAAACAAACCCTACCCGATGTTGGGCCCTAGCTAAACAGTTGTTGTTCTTAACTAATAACAAAGCAGGCTAAGCCTGTTACCTCGTCACCAAAACCAAATCTCAATCGGTCATTAATCCTTAATTATATAAAGTTTGCAACAGTATTCTATAAACCTACATAGCAACCTTTTCACATTGCACTGTTTGGTGAATTACTGCATTCAGCTGATGCATTAGCATTGATTGGCTCTCTATATACCAATTACTCTGAAACAGCAGAATGTCTGGCTCAACTGAAAAAAAGGCTGCTGTCCCCTGTGCAAGAATATAGAGGACTGATGCACTTTGGTATTTTTACTTCAAGTTCTTAGCCCCCGAGCCACAAAACACGAATTGAAACCTCAAAAAAATGCATGTCAAAGTAACATTAATTTAATGGCTTCTTTCTCTGCTCTTCTTGCAAATGAAATTTGTACTGATCCACATCTGTTACACAGTAGCACAGTCTACAGTGGTAGACAAGCTGGTAGCAGTTCAGACAGGAAGCATTGCAGTAAATTCCTTTTTCCCCCCGGCAAATCTGCAATGTGATGCCCCTTATCTAGCGCCCTGCGGTGACAAGCTGGCTCAGTAATGTTCTGTGTTCTATTCTTTTTAAAACAGGTCTAATAGAACTGAAGAGGAATTCTCTCAGCACAGAGACAACTGGGCACCCCTGAAAGCAACAGTCTTTGAAAAGAGGAAACTGTATCATGAAGCTGTTCAAAGGAATCGCCAGTTCCGGCTTAAATCTCTGGTCATTATACTAAAAAGCAAAGGCTTTATTAATTTATAAAAACAAAGCTTCACTGATGAATAATTTCATAGATCACACTGACCCAAGCATGGTGGGTCACCTGCCTCCGGGGCTGAGGGAGCAGTTCTGTTGCCATGCCTATCCAATCATTGATGTTTAAAAAACAAACAAACAAACAATAAAAAATAAACATGCAAAACACGTCCAGTGTTGGTCAAACAACATAATGGTTTTGTGAAGTGGACTACTATAAACTGAGGGAAGTTGAAAGCAGCAAAACTCACTAAACAAGATTTGACCACAGACCGCCAAGTGAAAGGCTAGTCAATTTTGTCTCTGCGTCACCACAGTGGAGAGACACATTTGTCATAGACAGAACAACTCTAAATAATGTAATGCAGCAACAAATAAATAAATTAATTAAATAAAATAAATAAAACAATTGAGCAACATAAAATTATATTTTTACCCAAGTCTACAAATGCCACAAACACCCACTAAGTGACATAATGGCAGAGCAGATGGATGAACAATTGACAAATACCACTCATCTTGTGTTTGATCATTTTTATACATTATTTAATTCAGAGATTAAAATTATTACTAGGAGTACACATACGGAAGTCAGAAACGGTTACACAATTTCTTATGTGGAGGTATATTTTTATTTTATTAAAAAATAGCTTTACAGGCAAAAGCAAGGTTATGTAACGTAGTGCTCAAGATGGCAGTCCTTATGGTACTGTAGCACTGAGGATCCAGTTCATTTTTTTCCTATCCCTCAAACTACCATGTGCTTTAACCCTACCCCCCTAATCGTTGACAGTGCGTTTCTAACATGTTCAACTAATCAAAACAGAAAGATCTAAATAGCAATTTCCATTTAAAAAACTGTGACAAGACCCTCAAATCTAATTTCACATTTCAAGCAAACAGTCTTGAAAAGACTGCATTTGTTATTTATTAGGTTTCTATTTGAGTGAATCATCGCTTGAAAGGCCTACTTCTACACTGAACGGGTTAGGCATTAACACTCTGTAGATGGTTTTGTTCACAAGGGGGAAATATATCCAATTCAAGATTAAAGAAACCATGCAATAATTTATTTACATTTAAGTATGGTACTATGAATTTATATTAAAATGAAACACATATTTATGTCGCCAGCATTAAGGACCAGAATTTAAAGCAGCAGTGCCAGAATTAACTTAAGCATTTGAACAAAATTAACTCAGAGGCAGGTTATACCAGAGTTTAAGCCAAATCACAGCACACTAAACCCTTGTCGAAATTATTTATTTAAGCACAACTGGGACAAGCCAATTAACTGAAATGTTTGATTGTTCCTCAGCAGCCTTATGTTGGTAAGTGAAGCTGTTTCAATAAAAAATATATTTTAACTTCATTTGTTTCTGCTTTTTCTGTGGCTTTCTCTCTGCAGTGAAGATCCCTAACAATCAAACAGCAACAATCTCTTGTCACAAAAAAAACGTTAAAGCACTGATATTACCATTTAGTTTGTGCACACTAAGAGGCTGCCACAGACCAGAGGTGAGGCAATTTTGCATTGGGCGACAAGAACTTTCGCAGCGACATGGCCACGCACACCAGAAGCGTTACAGAGGTGATGCAACAGATTTGAAAACTGTCAGATCTAAAAAACTATTACAAATTGCTATTGACAAAATTATGATCAAGACTGACATATTCCAAGCAAATAATACATAAATAAACCAGTTAAAAGACATGTGCTTGCAATTAGAGTAAAGGTTCAATTAAGGAACACCTCAATATTAACCAAGCCTTATTTCAACTTGCCCTGCACTAACAGGCTGGCTCAGAAATGTTCTGCGCTTGGGTTGCCAGTAAAATAGCTTACCTGATAATTCTTTGGGCCGCATACTGATGAAGAGAACGGAATTGAGACGACATATTGGCTAAAGCTGCCAGACAGTTTGTGTGAAGGTATTTGTCCTAGAAGAGGAGAAAAAATTTATTGACTTGTAAAGCAGATTATAACCTTTTCAACACCATTGTAACCTGTCCTACCAAGTGATGTACAGTGCCTACAGAAAGTCTACACCCCCTTGAACTTTTTCACATTTTGTTGTTTCAGTGCCTCATGCATGTAAAGGAGGATTTTTTTCCACTTATATACACACCATACTCCACACTGTTAAGGGGAAAAAAGTTTTTATTGAGAAAAAAAAAAAAAAATATATATATATATATATATATATATATATATATATATATATATATATATATATATATATATATATATATATATATATATATATTAAAAATACAAAACTGAAAGATCTTAACTGGATAAGTCTCCATCCCCCTGCGTTAACACTTGGTGGAAGCACCTTTGGCAGCAATTACACCTGTGAGTCTGTTGGTATAAGTCTCTACCAACTTTGCACACATAGATTTGATAATATCTGACCATTCTTCTTTACAGAACTGTTCAAGCTCTGCCAAGTTCATTGAGGAGCATTGCTGGACAGCAATCTTCAAGTCATGCCACAAATTTTTGACTGGATTTAGGTCGGGGCTCTGACTGTGCCAATCAAGGACATTTACCTTTTTGTTCCTTAGCCACTCCAGTGTAGCTTTGGTTGTGTGCTTTGGGTCATTGTCATGCTGAAAGGTGAACTTCCATCCCAGTTTCAGCTTTCTGCAGAGGGCAGCAGATTTTCCTCAAGCATTTCTCTGTACTTTGCTCCATTCATTTTCCCTTCTATCCTGACAAGCGCCCCAGTCCCTGCCGATGAGAAACATCCCCATAATATAATGCTGCCACCACCATGCTTCACAGTAGGGATGGTGTTCTTTGGGTGATACGCTGTGTTGGGTTTGCGCCAAACATAACGCTTTGCATTTAGGCCAAAAAGTTCCATTTTAGTTTCATCAGACCACAAAACTTTTTGCCTCATGTCTACAGAATTTGTGTTTTTTTGCATACTTCAAACAGGATTCAAGGTGGGCTTTCTTGAGTAATGGCTTCTTTCTTGCCACCCTACCATATGCACATGCACACTTTGACCAGTTTTGGACATAAAAGTCTGTAGCTCTTGCAAAGTTGCCATTGGCCTCTTGGTAGCCTCTCTGATCAGTCTCCTTGCTTGGTCAACCAGTTTGGAGGGTCGGCCTGATCTAGGCAGGGTCTTCGTGGTGCCATACACCTTCCACTTCTTAATAATCGTCTTGACCGTGCTCCAAGGTATATTCAATGCACATCCCCTGATCTGTACCTTTCAACAACTTTGTCCCGGAGTTCTTTTGAAAGCGCCTTGGTTATCATGGTTGAGTCTTTGCTTTGAAATGCACTACCAAGCAGAGGGAACCTACAGGAACTGCTGAATTTATCCTGAAATCATCCAAATCACTAAAATTTAACACAGGTGGAGGCCACTTAACTTGGTGTGTAATTTTGAAGGTGATTGGTTACAGCTGAGCTAATTTAGGATTGCTATTACAAGGGGGGTGGACACTTCTCCAACCAAGCTATTTCAGTTTTTATTCTTAATTAATTTTCTACAAATTTCTAGAATATTTTTTTCACTTGGAAGTTGTGGGGTAGGATGTGTAGATACACTGGGGGGAAAAGAATATTTGAATGCATTTTAATTTCAGACTACAAGGCAACAAAAGGTGAACATTTTGACTTTCTATAGGCACTGTACAAAATAAACACAAAACTGAAAGGGCAAAAGCACCTACATGTAAAATTCAAACTGAATCTCTGCAACATTGGCAGTAATTGACAAACTAACTTCCGATATTTTAGAACCAAAAATGTGGTTACTCAAATGAATACTGTTTTTTTCTAAGAGATGTAGCAACAAAACATGGATACATTTAAAGTCTGAACATTTGAGTTTCCATTCACAAAGACACATTTTACATTTCAGAAAGCCAGAACTCAGTATGGCAATTGCACTGGGCATCAAGACGTCAAGCCTTAATTGTTTCAAAGTACTGGAGTTATCTTTCCAAGAATATGACAAAACTCTGCTGTTTTAAATAGATTTCCTGGACCACTATACAACTCTGCGTTGTTTAGAGTCGAAACACCTCAATTTATTTAACATATAAAAGTTTCTACTGTGAAAATTATTGCGTGTTTAAAGTTATGAACTAATACATTTAAATTGTTTTTGTTAAGTTGAATAAAGAGAGATAGGCCTATCTATTTATTGCACCCTAAACTTTCAAATTCAGCAGTATTATACTGTATGTACAGTTAGTTTAGTTCCTTTACTAGAGTATAGATAATGTTATTAATGCGGTCAGGGCAAGACAGCTCACAACTAGTAATCAAAACACATGTTGTCTATTGACATTTTATCACTGGCACCTTCAAAGCTACAGTGTTGTCAGATAATAAACAAACAGTCATCAAAAAGCAACATGACTGTGTTCAGTTCGGAGTTATGGGGATTTGGGTGCAAAACCCAAGCTACTGTATCTATCTACACACACACACAGTGCTCCCTCGCTAGAGGGCTCTCAGTTATAACACGCCTCGGATATAATGCTCCTACATCATGTCCCCCAATTCCCTATACTTGTGATTCATGCAATATTTCTACACTAAATATAGTACCGGTGTTGTTCAAACTATAAACAACTTCTCAGTCTAACTTCTGTTTCTGTCTCTCCCTTTTGATACAGTATCTGAACTGAAGAAAATCTGTGCTGGCACTTTATAACACAGACATCGTATTCAGCATTCGTTTTATAACTAAATAAATATTAGGCCTATTACATGCTTGTCTTAACGTATTTTCTTTTTTGTTGTGTGAGGAGCTGCGGCTTCCTCCTGGAGACGAGACACTTCAGCCCCACTCGGGTAGCCAAACCTGGAGCAAGCCCATTCCCTCTTCCGTTTCCCGACCCGCTCTCCTTCTCGCACTTGGTTTGCTTGTCTATCGCTTCGAACTGAACTCCCAACCACTGTTTAGTCAGGCTATTTATAGTTTAAAAACTGCTAATTAAAATGATCCATGAGTGGGAATGTTTCCTTTTTTTGTAAATAATATAGCGTTGGTTAATTCACAAAAAGTTACATTTTTGCTTCACTTTATGTGCATTATAGAGAGGGAGTTATTTTATTTTTATAATTTAGTCAGATGTGTGTTATGTGACCCGTGGTGCCCCCCCCCGCCCCGTCCCCCGTTTATAATGTTCATCAGTTACAATGCTCATATTGCGTGTCCCCCGAGGCCCGCGTTATAGCGAGGGAACACTGTATTAATATATATTTGCATGGGTTGGAATACATTAATCACACACTAATGCATGTCTCAAGTTGGTTTTGGGCAATAATGCAAAAGTGGTGCTGCCATTCTGACCCATATGTTATTTTATATATTCCATGTTTCTTGAAGCATACAAAAGTAAATAACATTTATAAACAAACCACCACCATTGCCGCTCTCACTACCCAGCCAGAACAGCAAAGCTGTACAAGGAAGACACTGTTCAAAGTCTTCCCCATTTCACCTTTTTATTGACAAGATGAAATTCAAAAGGTGACTGTACAAGAGTTCACTTCTGTTTTGTACAGCCCTTTTTAATGGTGCTATTCCTTATTTTAAACACCAGTAAAAGCAATTTTAATGTAAATTTATGATACAAATGCAGTGAGGTTGAAAAATAAATAAAAATATCAGCTTCTTTGAAACGAAGTGAAGAATTAAACAAATGTACAGGATCCATACTTCTATTTAGATCTTGGAATAACATTATAATGCCTTATTAGTTTAAGTGCTCTTGGCTAAGTCTAACCTACATCATTAACAGATTCTAATAATGTCCATGCATAGACCTGGGTCTAATCTTGGACCACCCAATGTTTCCTTTGGTAAGGTAGTCCAAGATCAGTGCTAATTGGGGTCTGTGAAACAGGCTGTACAATCAGTTAATGGTTTACATGGTACCTAACTAGCAACACAGATACATTTAAAAATAATAATGAAACAAACAGAAACAGCAGCCATAGGAGCTCACCCTTGTTCTTGTCATGTTGAACTGAATGGTCCGAATCACCACCAGTATTAGTAGACTCCCAAGGGAAATTTCAGTCAGAGCACGCTCAGTGTACCAGGTAATGTTTTTTAATATCTATGGGGAATAAAAAGAAAAGAAATACAAAAAGAAAAATAAATAACAGTCACAAGTTGATTCCCAGTGGTAATTGTACTTGTAACGCTTTGCCATTTCAAGAGCACTTGCTTATCCTGGACAACTGTGCACCTGCCACTCTAAAGCCAGCAGACTCTATGCATGGATAGATTGTATCACTTATCTGTGTGGCAGTTATAGCTATCCTCATCCCCGGAAAAGGAATGCTAATTAAATGTTTGCTAAGTCTGAGGTTTGCTAGGTCAGTGCTAATAAGAAGGACAGCCGTGCAAGTACAAAGATCTACTGTGTTAGTACAAAAAGGGTATTTCATTTAAGCAATACCTTATGCATAACAAAGTGCTTACGGCTTGTATCAATGAAAATACCACAGACACATATTTGTTCTATAAGAGATCTACTGAATACGCACTGCAAATGGGAACAGAATGTACCTTACAGAAAAGTAAACATTTAATTATTAGCTGTCAATACTTTAAGCTACAGATAACACTTCAACCAATCAGATGTCTGTACAGTGGAAGAGTATGTTTCTATGTGTCTGTGTAGATTCAGCAGGTTTAAGTTCTGGGAAATAGTAAGCCACAGTGAAGTACAATGGGTAATTATTGCTGGTGTTATTTGTATGTGGGAATGGGTTTATTGTGTCTTTTTGCAGTTGATTTGTGTAATTAAATTATTGTTTACAGATGGACGCTCAACTGAGACATGCTGCCTGCTAGGCTTGGTTGAGGGGAAGGGCAGCAAGTGATTGGTTGTGCTGGTCCTCCATCAGCAGGTGGGCGGGTCTTGACCCCGAGTGTCCATCAGTTCAAAAACATCTGCGAGAGATGGCTCGGGGCAACTACAACACCATGCCAGAGGGGAGTGACGTATACTTGGGAGGGTCCGCTCTGCAGGAACGACAGCTACGCAGCCCTGAAGCTGCAAGCAGTGCTTGTGAAGGCAATGTTCAGCCAAGGCCGTATGAAGCAGCAGGAGTCGTATGAATACTGGCTCATCAGGTTAGGGGATAGTGATCCCATGTGTTGTATAGTGAGGGTTACGTAGTGTAGCTGGTTCCTGAAGCGGGATGCCTCGCCCTGTGTGGCACCTTTTATTTGTAGTTTTTGTACTGTGTTTTATTTTGCATTTTTGTACAGATTGCTGTATTAGTCCTCTGTGTGTTACCATCTCTGGTAATGTCACATGATCACCTTTATTTACTTCCTTTCTGTTTGTTGTTAATAAATCCTGCGCACCTGTGCTGGCGTTTTCAACTCCACCTCCATTGTGTCTCTCTGTATGCTTAATCAGCGGCTACCCACAAACGTGATACGAGCATGACCCTGTCACAGAGGTTCATAAAATTTCTGGTTCCCAACAAAAATGTGTCTGAAAATATTGATAACATTTGGAAACATCTTTACAGATACAGAATAATGCAAATTAAGACCAATTAGGGCTTCTGATTTTTGGTTTTAACTGATAAAAACCAATAAAACACCCCCGATACATAAAATAAATAAATCTATGTATAGCCAGCAAACACCAGAAAACACAGCAAAAACACTGGAAATGGTTACTCAATTCACCCCTTTCCCATTTAAAACTACTGCTACTTCTACTACTACTACTACTACAAAAAAAAATACCTTTCCTAGTGCAGCTAGGCAATGTCCCTCTTTCCTGACATATCTATCATTGATATGTTCTCACTACTTTAAACCCACCCCGACTACTGAGTGGCAGCAAACTCCTACATTTCTAGGAATATTGAAAATAAGAAAAAATTGGAATGGAGGCTTGTTTGCAGGATTTAAAGCTGTATTACAGTAAAGATACAGATAATTTAAAACAGAATTGGGAATTCTGGAGAAATGTAAAAAAATGCTTACACACAAAAATGCCAAAAGAATGTGCTCGTGACCATAAGGATTTTGTTGTGGAAGACAGCAAAAGAAAGAAGGTACAACTTAAGTGTGCAAGTACTATTGAGTTACTATACATATTTTGACAGAAGAAACACGCCCAAGCATTTTGTAAAGTAACTGAAAACAATAATTTTATAGTGTATGAAACGCGAAAACCTCGAAAAAAAAAAAGATTCACACAAAACTCAATAATAGGTAAAAATAAGCAACGAAAATGAAATTAATAAAAATCGAAAGACAGAAGCCTTCATTATAATTAATCTACTACCCTGTGCTAAAATCCCAGTAAAACTTTTACTGGGTTTTCTCTCAAGATACAGCGAAGTGTGAATATAACACACATCCTGTGTATAATACACACCTCTCGTATTGCACACTTCTGAAAACAACACAGAGTACTAATTGGCCAAGCGCTGCCCAGGTACGGAGGGCTTAGGTTGGCAGCTACCCCAGTGGCCGATAGTGTGCCTGTGGTTCTGCAGTGGAGCCTCCAGATCTGTGTTATCCTCTGGCGCTATAGGTCTGGTGGCCTCACTGTGGATCTTCAGTGCGAAAAAAAACAGGATTGGCAGGAGCACGTTTCGGACGACGTGATCTCCAGCCTCTGTTCTCTGAGTTGGGCGGGAGAAGGGGGTGGGGGGGGTGCTATCAGTGGGCCGTGGATACAGGTAACAATTGGGCACACTAAATTGGGGAGAAAACTGGGGTAAAAACATTGGAGATGACTACATCTATTAAAAAAAAACAAAAAAAAAAAACAAACTTAATTTACCTGAAAATTCTGAGGCTTACCAAAAAGCCGTCACGCAATGACCAGCAAAGTCATCAAGCCTGTCTCCGCCCCTCCTGGAAGCAACAATGCTCTGTGATGATGGCTGAAAAGCGACAGTCAATTTTTTTCTTCTTCAGGCTGCTGCGTGTAATGTACGCAGAGACGGAAGACTGTAATGGATACATTTCTACATCAGGGAACCAGGGTTATGATAACCTAACATTCCCTTTTAAGTAAGAAATGTATCCATTACATTAGGGGGTAATTATACTAAGCCGTCGCAAAGTGCATTACTTGCAGAACGACTTAAATCTGAGAAGGTCAGACGGTAAGGCTGCCACAATATAGATTATTTATTTATTAGTTTTACTACATAGAAGGAATCAATTCTCTGCAGGTGCTTCCAGTCTCAACATAGAAGCCGCAGTTAGCACTATGGTCCCAAAGCCTGAGTTTTGAGGATCCAACACATTTAGTCTGTAAAACCTTGTGAAGTATGGGGCAGAGCCCATACTGCAGCACTGCAAATGTCTGTGACAGATGCACCCTGGAACAACGCCCAAGAGGTAGACACACTTCTTGTGGAGTGACCAATAACCTTCACAGGAGGGGGCAAATTGGCTTGCTTATAAGCAATCTTGACTGTCTCTGCAATCCAACTGGAAATCCTCTGCTTAGACAGGGGCCTGCTTATACGTGGGTCTCGGCTCCATAGCAGATGAACAGCTGTTCAGATTGCCTCTAACTTTTTGTTCTGTCAAAATAATATGCTAATGCCCTAACAGGGTAAAGCGCATGGAGCATACGCTCTCTATCCGACTGGAAAGGAGGGGGACATGGAAAGTCGAAATACATTTGGGCAAGAAAGCCAGGTTCATGCAAAGTGTGGCCTTAGTCCTAGACTTTGCGAAAAACAGACAAGCTTACGCCATAGAAAAGGCTTGCATCTCTCTCACGTGCTCGGCAGAGGTGATACAAAGTAAACATGTTGTCTTAAAAGACAAATACTTCAGCTCAGCTGAATGCAGGGGCTCAAAGGGCAGCTTCATGAGTTCAGCCGCCACTAAGGAACATTATCCTTAAGGGGAGGGCACAACTTCTGTGCCCCCTTCGAAAATTGCCTCGCCAGGAGGCAAGTCATTTTTAAATGGTAAGCTGAAATAGCTGCCAAATATACCTTTAATGAAGAGGGAGATTTCCCCTCATCAAACTGGTCCTGTAAAACTTGCTGTATAACTATCATTGGACAGATCGTGGGGTCAAGTCCTTAGGCAAGCACCACGCATGGAAAATAATATATATACAGCTCTGGAAAAAATTAAGAGACCACTGCAAAATGATCAGTTTCTCTGGTTTTACTATTTACAGGTATGTGTTTGGGTAAAATGAACATTTTTGTTTTATTCTATAAACTACTGACAACATTTCTCCCAAATTCCAAATAAAAATATTGTCATTTAGAGCATTTATTTGCAGAAAATGACAACTGGTCAAAATAACAAAAAAGATGCAGTGTTGTCAGACCTCAAATAATGCAAAGAAAATAAGTTCATATTCATTTTTAAACAACACAATACTAATGTTTTAACTTAGGAAGAGTTCAGAAATCAATATTTGGTGGAATAACCCTGATTTTCAATCACAGCTTTCATGCGTCTTGGCATGCTCTCCACCAGTCTTTCACATTGATGTTGGGTGACTTTATGCCACTCCTGGCGCAAAAATTGAAGCAGCTCAGCTTTGTTTGATGGCTTGTGACCATCCATCTTCCTCTTGATCACATTCCAGAGGTTTTCAATGGGGTTGAAAACATGCCATGCCTGACTACATCTTTTTTGTTATTTTGACCAGTTGTAATTTTCTGCAAATAAATGATCTAAATGACAATATTTTTATTTGGAATTTGGGAGAAATGTTGTCAGTAGTTTATAGAATAAAACAAAAATGTTCAATTTTACCCAAACACATACCTATAAATAGTAAAACCAGAGAAACTGATAATTTTGCAGTGGTCTCTTAATTTTTTCCAGTGCTGTATGTATGTATGTATGTGTGTGTGTGTGTGTGTATAGTATAATATATATATATATATATATATATATATATATATATATATATATATATATATATATATATATATATATATATATATAGCCACCGCAGTAGTGTGGTCCCTTTTGGTGACACTGCCCAATGCTATGCAGGCAGTCGCGGTTCAATGCGGTCTGAAAAAGCCCTGCTACTGAAGCAGGCTTGCGCAGGAGACACAAAGGTAGGGTCTGAGAAGCTGCTGCCCTCAAGCCCAGAAGTTCTGGAACATCATACCATAAGCACTCTGTTGAGCTGAATATCTCTAAACAGGTGGCTATTCTCTGCACTCTGCCATCCGACAGCATGGACTGGAGTCCAAGCACACTCCTAGACAGAAGGCTGTCTGAGAAAGTGTGACCTGGCTCTTGCATGAGTTACTGTAAGCCCCAACAACAGAAGGTGACTGGTGACAAGTTGTGTGTGGGCTTCTGCCTGTGCTGGTTCCTCAATCTGCTTGAGCACTGGTCAGTAACGGGCTAGAACCAGACTGTTATTGATTCGGTGACTTTAGCACCGGGAGGGTACTCTAACGGTATGGCGTACAGTATAGTACTGGGTTGATACTGGAGCGGTAACCTCGGTCCCAGTTCGGTACTAGTATGATACAGGGTTGGGAACGGAGCAGGTCGTGACCTTGGTACTGTACCGTACGGGTCCACCGGTCCACAGTTACTGCAGGTAGTAATGTACAGGGATGCCCATCTGTAGAAGTCACTGGCAAAACCACTCAGTCAGTGCACATACGAGACTGAGGGATGCCTGCTTTTTAGATGTATATTATTTATTTATTTATTATTTTTAGTACATAGCAGGAATCAATTTTCTGCAGGTGCTTCTGGTCTCGACATAGAAGCCGTCGTTAGCATTCTGTTCCCAAAGGATCCAGCACATTTAGTCTGTAAAACCTTGTGAAGTATGGGGTGTAGTCCATACTGCAGCACTGCAAATGTCAGTGACAGATGCACCCTGGAACAACGGCCAAGAGGTAGATATACCTCCTGTGGAGTGACCAGTGACCTTCACAGGAGGGGGCAAATTGGCTTGCTTATAAGCAGTCTTGACTATCTCTGCAATCCAACTGGACATACTGTGATTACACAGGGCTTTACCGTGGTACTAACACCCTTTGTAATGGCAACAAGACACTGTGGATGAGACTGCATGCAAGCAATCAACACCCAAACCACATATCTTGGTCCTTCACAGTGCTGCTGAGCCCAGCAGCTGCTCTTACTGTACCTTTGCAAAGAAACAGAATATAAAAGAGAACACTTCTCTACAAAACAGTAATAAACATTACAGTAATATAATATTTCATAAAAAAAAAGGAAAATAAAACATCACGTAATAAAAAACGAGAACAAATAACTCCAGCCGGAGCTATACAGCCTGGAGGGAGAGCACAAGTCAGCCAACTTACGCTTGGGAAGGAACGACAACTCACTGGCTTCATGCGGGGCACAAGGCCACAGTGGGACGCAACAAGCAACAGGTTGTAGTGCACAAATAATAATTAATTACTAAAAACTATTACAGTGATTATTTTAATATCACAATTTTGTGTAAAAACACAATAATGCAAATATACAGTATATAACAGACAGAGGTAACAAGTACTTATCTGAACAAGGCTCGTCCGTCAGGTTAGTCTTGAAAGGAAAAAACGACGTTGAGGACTGTGACCATTGTGCTTTTGTGCCCTCGGGGGCGAGCCATGACTGAGTCACAGGCTCTGCGAGCAGCTTTGACATATCTTACTCAGGTTTCGGGGTCTTTAGGAGGTAAAGACCCATATGGATATGGTTACATTTCATACTTGAAAGGGAACCATACCCAGTATGTCGTTATTCTTCATCATACCTGGATGAACAGGAGAGTCCAACAATGATCGTGCTTCAAATCATTCCATTTTTTTTTTTTTTTTTTTTAAAACAGATTCATGTGTAATGGAAAATTGCATTTTTTTAACTGGTTATGTGAGCTTCATAAGGAAAAAAAATCTTTAAAAAACGATGAATTGGGCTCTCACTTTATGGTAAGAGAGGGAAGAAGCTACCGTTACTTCAAATGTTGGACTAATGGCTTATTTCTCTCTTATTGAAAAGTCTGTATGTGAAGTCATTTGTTAACAATATTTCACTATCTCATATAATGTAAACTTGCCAGCATTGACCCGTTCATAGAAGAAAAGAGGAACATTAATAACATGTCTAGATATGCTAAAATAAGCTATAGAAACAATACTTTCTTTAGCCCATTAAAAAACAAACAAAATAGACCTGGAACGAAATTGGGGGTTTCACATGACGACATCCTCATGCGAGGTGAAAAATGACCAGCACGCATCAAGTGATATGGTACATATACAACTAACCAGAGACCCTGCAAATAAGAACCGAAATACTAAATAAGATAAATATATATGGAGACAATTTCACTTGCTGGTAAATGTTTTCAAGTTATTCTACAAGACAAGCAACTTTGCTCTCTATCTGTCATTTTTTTTTTATTTATCAGAATTTCACCTTAAAATTTCTACTAGGTTTCAAATAAATCAAAGTCTACGTCAGTGTTGAAGTACATCAGAAGTTGCAGCATCAGAAGGTTTAGTTGAGTGACAGTGAATTTTGGATTGGTTTTGAGCTCACAGGCTGTTAACCAATGGATATGTGTGCTTGGAAAAAGGAAGGTAGGCAGCAACCTAGTTTCAGTATTTATTTGGACACAGGATCTGATAAAATTGGTAAATTACATTTCTATAGAGGTTCACCATGTGAATTTTGAAAAATATTGTGCTGTTGTACCTAAACAAATAGCATGCTTTTTCTGTTTTTTTTTTTTTTCAAGGTTTGTTTTTTTTCAAAGCTAAATTAAGTACAAATTATTCAGAGACATGTGAACAATGTGCTGTGTTTACTCATGTTGTTGAAGCTGACACCCTGGGATCCTTCAAGAAGCTGCTTGATGAGATTTTGGGATCAATAAGCTACTAACAACCAAACGAGCAAGATGGGCCGAATGGCCTCCTCTCGTTTGTAAACTTTATGTTCTTTATGTTCTTATGTTCTTATGTCTGAGAGCAGGGCTGCTACTAGACACTGTACTTTTTGTGTGGAACAAAGCGTAAATGTCACTTCTTGCCATTAGAGGTTATTCCCTCACCCAATAATACTCTTAAAAGATATAAAAGGTGCATTTCTCATGAACTCATTTCAGCTGCTTAAGATAACTGAATTAATACCATGAGATATGTGTTATGCTGAAGCCTAGCAACTTCTGTTAATCATAGCAACTGAGTTGGAAGGGAGCTAGTTCATTAGCTACTTTTAATACATCTCTGTGTGTTTGCCAGTCTTCACTACTTATTTTGTATGTTATAGTGTACTCAACAAAACATAGAAAGAATTATACTTGCAAAGCTTTATTTTTCCCCCAGTGTGAAGTTAAGCATCATCATGTTCTTTATGTAGTACTGAGTAACTGATCACGCTTTATTTTAAGGACCGTCTATTAACTATTAACAACCAGCTAATAAACATGTTCGTACATTGTATACATTATTTATTTTTCTGTTAATTGTTAGTTCATATATAATTGGCCAGCTAAAAGTGCAAACATCACAGGACGTTATGGATAATCAACTCCATTTTTTAAATCGGTTAAAATTGTTACTGTAGTAATGCTTAGCAAATTAAATCAGGTTTTTATTAGTGGGTGTCTTAATCACAATGCAAAAGAGCCAGGCTCGTCTGCATTCGTGGTTATTAGAGCTTTTAAACTCAGCTCACAAGCAGGGAACAGAATCCATAATGGCAGTGCATCACACAACACTGCCCGTTACATTACTTTATAAAGATCTTAATGTACAACCCTTAGCTCAAAATGAACAACCTTTGTTAACAGTTAACAAACAAAAAAAACAGCCCTTAAAATAAAGTGTGACCAATCATTTTAAGACAATTTAAATTTAGATCAGGTGATGTTACTGTCTGTATAGCAGTAACAGCCAGCTCCATCTTGTGAACAGCTGCTGTGAATTAAGTTTCCTCTTGTATTACTGGCTTTACACAGTGGCTGTGTTCTGTATGGCGCTGTCTTTTACCACTACACACACCCTTTGGTTCCTCTAGTCCAGCGGTTTTCAAACTGGGGTATGAATCCCCCCGGGGGGTACGCAAGCTCTCATCAGTGGGTACACGAGAAAGATCCTGTAATGGCGAACAATGCATTTTTTTTTTTTTAAACCACGTTGTAGTACTTTGCGTATTAGCAATCGAATCAACAATGTTGAATCTCCTTTCAAATAAAACCACAGCCGTACTGGTGTATATTTCCTTTCTGTTGGGCAAGGTTAACGCTATAAACACCCAGCCGGCTGCTGACAGTGAGTTGAGCGTTGAGCGCACACATGAATAATTTGCATATTTAAATAGCAGGGCGTTGGTTACTGTAGTCTGTAAAACAAAACACTCACTTGTTCTGCACTGGAGCTGGGGCGACACGACTGTTATCTTTACTTGCAATGCTTGTGTGTGTTTTTTCATTATTAATTCATTTGTTGAAGAACTCCTTTGTCGTGTGAGTGCATTACCCTACACCTCCACACCGATAATTATTAATAAAAGCAAAAGCACAATATTATTATTATTACAAAAATGGAATCGCAGGACATAAAAAATTTTTTTTAAAAAATCAATCCCTAAAAATCCTGGGATTGGAAAAAAAAGTGTCTGGAATTGAATTCCCTACACCAGACCTATTGACTGTGTTCATATCGTACAGCGAGTGCCCATCAGCAAGCTTGAATTGTCTTGCAGCTGATTAACACAAACAGACTACTGCACTAAACACTTTAACATTTAACCATTTTCCTCACTTTTGACTGCCTGAAATAATCATCCTCTTTTCTACTTCAAATTAGTTTTTGGAAATACTCACTTCAAAACAATGTGCTTAATTCTGGCTGGATTTGACACTGCACAACACAATAAAATAAATAAATAACCTGTTTGCATTTGCACTGTGGTTAACTAATTGTATTTAATTTTGTTTGTTTTTAACAGCAGTTTTCCATTTACATTACTTAATCTAGTGATTAGAAAATACCATACTTTTTTCTGTTTTCGTAGGTATATTATGACCCTATCTCAGATGGGGGTACGCGGTAGACTAGATCATTTGGAAAGGGGTACGGGGCCTAAAAAGTTTGAAAACCACTGCTGTAGTCTGTTTACATATGTCTTTGGTGAAAGAGAATCTGGAGACTAGAACTGATAAACTGCTCCTGAACTTAGCACAGTATATATCAAAAACAATATTTGGGTATTTTTACTATCAGTGAAAATGTAAGTTAAAGCAATATAGCATACTAAAAAAAAAAAAAAAAAAAAAAAAAAAAAAAAAAGACTCACAAAATCCACGTACGATATTTTATTAACCTTTATTGGTGATATTAGTCACTCAAATGGGGAGTCAAAATCCTGTGAAAAACACTAAATTAAAGTACGCTGGCCATTTGCATAGGATCAGTAAGTAAAAAAGGCCTGGTTTTCCCACTGGATCTCATAACACATTCTTTTTTTACATAAGTTTCTTTTACAGTTTGAAAAGCTGCTTTAACATTAAGAAATGCACCTGTGAACCAACTACGTAAATCACTTTTAATGACAGCAACCAGATGTCCCATTAGTGAGATTAATACTTGGGCAAAGAGGTCAGGCAGTAAGCAATTTATAATTATGATTGTGGAGTCAAACCTCTATATTTACTGTCACCTGCTACCTGAGGCATGTTCATCACTAACTGATATAAACAGTGTTCACCATTACAGTGACTCTCAAAAGTATTCACCCCTTTGACTTTCCACATTTTATTGTGTTACAACATGGAATCAAAATGGATTTAATTAGGAGTTTTTGCCACTGAGCAACACAAAAAAAAGTCCATAATGTCAAAGTGAAAAATAAAATCTACAAATTGTTCTAAATTAATTACAAATATAAAACAGAAAATAATTGATTGCATAAGTATTCACCCCCTTTGCTATGAAACAGCTAAATAAGCTCTATTTAGGGGTAGGAGATAAGAACATTTCCAAGGCATTGAATATCCCCCGGAGCACAGTAAAGTCCATTATTAAGAAATGGAGAGAATATGGCACAACTGTGAATCTATCTAGAACAGAACATCCTCAAAAACTGTGCATCCGGACGAGAAGGGCACTAGTCAGGGAGGCCACCAAGAGGCCTATGGCAACTCTAAAGGAGTTACAGTCTTCCACGGCTGAGCTGGGAGATACTGTGCATACGGCAACAATAGCCCAGGTGCTTCGCAAAACTGGCCTTTATGGGAGAGTGCCAAAAAGAAAGCCATTGTTGAAAAAAACTCAAACATCAAATCTCAGCAAGAGTTTGCCAGAAGGCATGTGGGAGACTCTGAGACCAAGTGGAAGAAGATTATATGGTCTGATGAGACCAAAATAGAGCTTTTTGGCCTCAATGCTAAGTGCTATGTTTGGCGCAAGCCTAACACTGCACATCATCCTAAGAACACCATCCCTACCGTGAAGCATGGTGGTGGCAGCACCATGCTATGGGGATGCTTCTGTGTCAGGGCCTGGAAAGCTCATGAAGATACAGTGCAAAATGGATGAAGCAAAGTACAGAGAAATCCTGGAGGAAAACCTGCTGAAGTCTGCAAAAGACCTGGCACTTGGGAGAAGATTCATCTTCCAGCAGGACAATGACCCCAAACATACAGCCAAAGCCACACTGGCGTGGCTTAAAAACAAAAAGGTCAATGTTCTGGAGTGGCCCAGTCAAAGCTCGGACCTCAATCCAATTGAGAATATGTAGAAAGGAGCTGAAAATTGCTGTTCACCAAAGGTCCCCATCCAACTTGACAGAGCTTGAGCAATATTGCAAAGAAGAATGGGCAAAAAATGCAGTGTCCAGATGTGCAAAGCTGGTACAGACTTATCCAAATAGTCATGACTGTAATTGCTGCCAAAGGTGCCTCTACCAAACATTGGCTCAAGGAGGTGAATACTTATGCAATCAATTATTTTTTGTTTTGTATTTGTAATTAATTTAGAACAATTTGAATATTTTATTTTTCACTTTGACATTATGGACTTTTTTTGTGTTGATCAGTGGCAAAAACTCCTAATTAAATCCATTTTGATTCCATGTTGTAACACAATAAAATGTGGAAAAGTCCAACGGGGGTGAATAGTTTTGAGAGCCTAGAGACTCATGTGAAATTATGTGCATTGATTATGCTGAAGTAGACTTACAGTACAAGAATAAACATTCCCTGAAAGATCTGTATTGTCCCAGAGGCTATTTCACCAGAATGCCTTTTTCAACACTACATGGGATTATTTCCATAGATAACTGGTGAGCATTTTTTTCAATGGGCTCATCCAGTTTATATTTCCTGTAATAACCACCTGGTTTATGCAGCATCCCTTCTACCTACCCAACTTGTTATTTTCATGTATTATTCAATCAACTTTTATTTTACAAAGGTTAACAGGGGATTTCAACAGATGTAGGATTTCAAACATGAAGTACTATTACAGAGAGAATATTTGTAATGCTAGGAGAGAAGTAAACCTAATTTCACAAACAAATCACAAACTCTAGATAAATGTTCTTTCACAGACAATACAACTAAGTGGACCTGAGCTAATTTACTTTTAAAGAATTGGAAGCAGGTTTAAATTACGTTTTTTTGCTCATCTTCTAACCTAATAAGTTCACTGAGTACACTTGTGTTGTACTGTTCTGTTCACATGGATCAAGTTAAAATGCACAGTGGGTCAACGTGACACAGACACTGTGATACACTAAACAGAAAACGATAGACAAAACAAGAACACTGTCAATAGTAGATGGTTCAGCATGGTTGCAAAAAGTACAAAATATAGTACAAAGTTTCATTTTCAGAGACAACACAGATCACATGCAACCATTTATTAATTAGATCTTGTCAACAAATGCTTGGGTGGAAACAGTTTGCTCCGAACAAAGTGACCTGAACAGCAAATCCTCTAATCAAGTAACATACCCTGGTAAAGATGGGATTAAAGTTTGTTCTGAGAAAAAAAAAAAAAAAAAAAAAAAAAAAAGTGTACCATTACAGGGGACAAGGTTTCTTTGAATATTTCTTAATGTTCTCATTTAAACTGTTTGGTTTTACTAAATTCTATGACCCTAGCCTTCGGCAAATGGTAGCGTGGATTTAGAACAACAATAATAACCAGAGTTGCCAGCAGCTATAAGGCTTCCAAGCTACCAGCTTCGAAAATAACACAGAACACTATTTTTAGTTTAATACAGGTTAGGTGTTGTGGTATTTAGACACTCCCATGCTGGGACTCTGGAAGCAGGTTTTGCATATTGCATAGTGTAATGTGGTACAGTTGTCAATTTAGACTCCTTTACATATAACAACTTAACAAACATTTCAATTGAATTACAGTAAAACATTTAGATTTTTAAATAAGATATTTTAAACAATTTTAGTAATAATAAAAAATGAAATGAAAAGAAAACAATCTGACATGGCCCCATGCTGGACTCAAACCAAATACTATTCGCTCCATTTTTTTCCAGGGTCAACTAGCCTTAGTCATGTACTACCATACCAAACTGAGAGCGATTTCGGGCAAAGGTTTTTGTTAATGGGCTGTTAAATTCCTTGGCAGACGATAAGAAATAAAAATAGTGATAATCCTCGAGAGGCAATGAATGTTTTTGATAGAACACATATGGGTTCCTTTGTAACAGTGCTCGGAAGCCTAACAAGCATGTCAGTAACATAGAGTACATCCCCTGCCAGAATATCCCCTTCATTTAGATCCTTTATTTAACATTGTGTTATCAAATAAACTACAAAATGACATTGCAAAAGTCTCCCAGAAGCAGTAATAGTAGAACAATATTTAATAATATATAAGTTAGATTTCAAAATTTTTCAACTATATGTAAAACTACAAAGCGTTACGTAATTCAATATGCTAAAGTAACATTATTCAGTAAATCTCATTCGACTTTATGAAGCAAAATTAGTTAATTCATACGAGGCACATATCAAAATTTTGGTAGAGAGCCGCAAGACACATACCTGTTTGCGAGCAAGACATTTTAAATACTAAAAATTGTTTAAAAAAGTGTTTATTCTCTCAAACATTAAAACGAAATCTTGCACTTACTCTGTGCAGTAGTTATTTCTCTATTTCAACATACATTTATCAGGATACAGTATTTTCAAATGATGAATGAAGACCACTTTTCAGAGCAAGACAGGTTCGCATAGCACAGTGCAATGAGTACCTGATTATGCAGAGACTTGTGTAAATTGCATAAACCACATTGGACTCTTGAAGGAGCTGCTGGAGTCTCCTGTGGTTTCTCAGGATGCTGTGGCAAATAAAGAGTCAATATAAGACGCGATTTCCTTATTTTTCATTTTGTTTCATTTACAAATAATAAAAAAAACAGCGATTCATTTTGTTTAGGATTTTAAAAACTACTGGCTCGTAATAATAATAATAATGTATTTTAACATGTATTCATAATTTCATTTAATTCTGTTTCTTTTCCATTTAGACATTTAAAAAAAAGTAAAAAATATTTCTCTCTTGCACATGATGTAAATTATGAATATGTGTGACTAAGGTCATCTCAAATACCTCTTGTTTAATTTTGGGACAGACGCTTTTTTACATCTCCAGTCTCATCATGATAGAGCGGTGGCGAGTGTATTTCTGTTTATTCTGTATGTATTATAAAATGCAGTGTGGTCCAATGGTTAAAGTCCAGGGATTGTAACCAGAAGGTCACCGGTTCAAATCCCATATCTGCCACTGACTGACTCATTGTGTGACCCTGAGCTCCATCCTGCAGATGAGATGTTAAATCAGTGTCCTATTGTAAGTGACTCTGCATATAATGCACAGTTCACAGCCTTCCTCTGTAAAACACTTTGCGATGATGGTCCACTATGAAAGGTGCTGTATAAAAATAGATATTATTTATTTATTTAAAATAAAATATATTGAGTTATTATAAAGCAAAATACAACTGCCCTGATTTCACCAAACACACCACATAAAAAATACATGTTTGCAAGGATTCTTTTTGGTAAGCTCTTCCCTTGAAGATCAGAATGCTCGTTTTCATGACTGCTCCATCCTTTTGAGAACTTTGTGGATGACACATGCACTGTATTTTGAAAGGGATTACAGTACCCGCTCATGACGAGACGCAAGATACATAAATACAACATGAATTTTAGATCTAAAATACAACATTTAAACAAGCATTATCTAGTCTAGCACCCACTCCAATTTTATAAAACGATTTGGCATGGACGATATTCCATACTATAACAAAACTCAAATGAGTTTCAGTGCAAACAAACTCCCTCTGCCTTTCTGGCTTCAAGCCTCACACTTTCGTGTATTACTTGTGGAGGGTTTGCATAATGCCACTGTCTCCACGAAACGAACAAGCATATATTTAAAAATGATCAACCACACATCAGGGTTTCACTCGAGGTGATCGAAAAACGCATGTCGAAGGTCATCAAGTGACGAAATATGCAGTGAACATGCAGGCTGAAATAAACTGGAGAGAAAAAAAAAGATAATAAACATGAATGAATACAGAAAACAAAAACAATAAACTTGTATTTATTTTTAGTTTTTCTCTCTTCTATTTTCCCTTTTGTTTTTTATTTTTTCTTCAGATCATTCAAGCCACAAAGTGTGAGTCACCCAGCATTTCACTGGGAGCCGCACTTGAACTGCCCAAGAGCCGCGGTTTGGCCACCTCTGGTACAGCCTAATTAAACCAATGAAGACCTACAATTTCTAAATGAAAGTTAAGTCAGCATCGTATCTAAAATTGAATTTCACATAAGGAAAAAATCTATTTTATTAATGAAGAATCACATTTCAGTACCCTACAATATCCATAAAGATTATAACTATTTTTAATATATAGACTATGGTTGCAGTAATTGTGTGGTATAGATTTTAAGACATTTTGCATTGTTTTAGTGTCCTGTCCAGGCAGTTTCGGATATGTCCGTCTTTCAACCACTCCCCAGATAGAACAATGAACCAAGGCTTTCAGTTACATTATTCTTGTTTGTGTACTTTTTAGAAGAAGATGAGTTTCCACAGTGACCTGATCTTCACCATGGACACCTCCTGCTGAAACACTGTATTTCGGTAGTAATTTGTGACAAACCAATTTCTAGTCAGATAACACCCTCTGGCATGCAAAAGATGCAGGACAGGTTAACTAAACAGCACATTGCATTGACCTCAATTTTATCGTGACGTATAACACAACATACTTTGCCATTTTTATAGCTGCCCATGGTTGCCACTATATATCATAGCAAATCCTCTGAAAATATTTATGAGTTATATGTGACCATTTTAATCCCAAAACATAATTGAGAAAACTTCTCCTTTACATGCCTATGGGCTACAGACATAATTGGATTATTTCTTCAAAGCAGCTCCACAATAAACGGACTGGGAAAACATACGGTCAGGTTCTTTACCAAATACTTTCATAACAGACAATGAAAAGGGAATTATACAAAAGGAATAAAATATTTGCGTCATGGTCAAAGATCACTTCTGAGAATCATTACATATTGATAAATTATTATTATTATTACTTTTTTTTTTTTAAATCAGAAAATGCTTTCATATTTACCGATACATTAAAATGTACCTATGCCTTGAAACAACCATGAGGGTTTGTCTAAACTTTATTAAATATAGAAATGCTGTCTTTACTCAGCTGACATTAAAATGTGCTACTGTTTCTTAAATGCAAGTGCCTATTAATATCTGAGCATAAAACCTGCATTCTGTTTCTATAAAGCAACCAAGCATTGAGAATATGCCAGTTAAATCAGGACAACTCACAGCAGGCACGTTTCACAGAAATAGCAGCTAAGCAAGGCATCACCTCGGGGGTTGGTAGCCCATCATTTAATCCAACTGAGACACATTTCAAACCATTTCACTGTTTTTATTCAGGAAGACCAACCCCAGAGCATTTGAACCACTGTAATTTTGCATTAGTAATAGTTTTATTCACTCATAGTTTGTGGGTTACATGTACATGTCTCCCAAAACACATTTGAATTGAGGTATTTCACATTCACACTCAGTGCATTACACTGTCGGTCCACATGGGAGACATGAACAATACCAACTTTTTTTTAAAGAATTGGAAAAAAATGTAAAGTTTCATTTTACTTTCACCCCTTTTTTTGAAAAATGGCAAATGTCTTAACAGTTATCGCATGCTATCCCTTTCAGAAGACAACACTGATGGCAAAAAAAGGCAGACTGCGCTAGAATCTTTGGTAACCAGGAATTTTGACTGGCTAAGAGGAACTTAATGATGTGTAACTGATTTTATCTTAACAGCTCTCTAATGTCATCATCGAAGACTCATTAGAGCTTTATAAGCAGGAGGCGCCTCTGCTTAGCTCAATACATTTACATCATAGCTATGCTGTGATATGCCTGGTGAGTAGGTACAGGATGTGGAAAGCAGTGAGAATATTATTCCTAATCCTACACTCATAGTACCAACCAGTGTTCCAGTATTTCCCTTTGGAAACTTTCAAACTGGGTTTCACTAGTTATCATAACAACCAAACCAGCATATTCGGGTCTTGCTATATCTCAGAAACCAAGCAAAGATTTTCTCACTGGCTATGTGGAAGATCTGTATGAGGTGAAGTGATGACTATGGCGAGGTAAGACCTTAGCTGTTTTAAGTTGTAACAAGGTCACTATTAACAAATTACTTTCAGAAACAAAATGTAATCAGCCATTCTGCGACAGCCCGTCTAAGAGTTTAAACAAGTTTTACTTACCATCTATTTTACAACTGGGGATATAGAATACATTCCAAAAAAATTACTAAAAACGGCTTTGAAAGAACTACAGGTCCTAGGAACACCACTTGTTCTATTGCACATCACTATTTTTAGAAGCTGTACCAGACCTGCAGCAGCTGAGACCCGACAGGCAAGGCGCCTTCTTAAGACTGATTCGGTAGTCTTCCCCTGGCAGACAGACTGGGGTAGGCAGACAGAGCAACTTATAAGAGACAAAAGTTCCTTAAAGATGTTAGCCAATTACAAAACAAAATCAATAACTATGTAGCTTTATTCTCCCAAATAACAGATTGCATCAATAAAAACAGTCCTGCCAGTTTCAACCTATAATTGCTCTTAAGCTTAAACCAGTGCTAAAAATCAATGGTTACAGCAGACATTTCAGTCAACTCACCACTTCATGAATTGATCGATTGAAGGCGTCGTCCTCAGTAAGAATTAACAAAATGATAAGTGCCATGTAAACATGGTGTGAATTCCTGTCCTCCACGTGATAGAGAATCTCAAGGATTGGCATCACCTATAAGGAAGAGACAAACATTTAATTCACAACATACTGCCACAAAAACCACAAAGAAAATAACAGCACAGTAACTGGCGTTTACATGCTTGCAACTACAAATGGAAAACAAATGATGAATATGGTAAACTGGTAACTGTTACAGTTCTACAAAGATACTAAAAATATGGTAAAGAGATAGCAATAACTATAGCAAAAATGTTTGTCTACTTGACTTCGTGTCCTGTAAGTTTGTCCTAATATAGTTTAAAAAAAAAAAAAAAAAAAAAAAAAAAAAAACATTGACACTATACAGCACTGACACACATTACAAAATGATAGTACAAATACAACTAGCCTAGGTATAAATAGCCAGGTTTGGAATGGAATGCCGTATAATGTCACCAGCTAACTCAAATTTACACATAATCACAAGGTGGCATTGACAGGTATTGGCAGAGAAGGCGTTTGACTTCGACCAGTAGGCTAACACCATTTTGTATGGCCATGTTCATAAATGCAATATATCATAGGGTTACCTAGGAAGTTATGAAGGAGTTGAATTAACTCCAGTTATGGCTCATACCGTATCTGGCTCATTTGATCTACTTATTAGAAAACACTATGTTCGGATGGCATATTCAAATGGAAGTACATTTTAACTAGGCTTTTGAAGAGCCTCGTAATAAAAACAGGTATTTGAAACATGGGAACTGGTCAGTTTGCTACGTCTTAAAACTGCAGCTTGAGGGCCAGGCAATAAAACAAAAAAACGGACCAGGCACTATAATATAGCTATGTTATTATGGTAATTCCAGGTCGTAACTATGTACCTGTTTCTATATTCGTCACTCTAATTATTTAAAATGGCAACACAATCTTTTTTTTTTTTTCCACTAAAATATAGAAACCATTTAACAGTCTGTCAGGATATCTCTTGTTAATCCCACATTAATGCACAGCCACAAATTCTGAAGTGTCCCAAGGGCTGATCTTCCTCACATGTGAGACTCATAGGATCGCCCGCTGAAAGATATACATGCTACATTTAATACACTTTGAACCTGAAAAGATTAATAGAAGATACTGGAGAAGGTGTCAGCTGTCCAAAAGGTCCCATTTTGTCATAGATACACTATAAATGAAGCAGACAAAGTGGAGGAGTCTCAGACGGAATACATTTCCATCTTTATTTTCAGTATGTAAAGCTAGCATGGTCTCGGTGGAGCCATGAATCAGGAGGACGCAGTTGCGTGTGAACAGTTGCACTGAGCCTGCAGTAATTGTGTGTTTTAAGCCACTGCTTGACACCTGCTCCCATAATGAGCCTGTTACTCCAATGTAGTGTTTATAAATGCAATAAACTCCCTCTGTGGTCAGCTCACAGTCTGTATGTTGCATTTGATTTGGAGACCTCTCTCAACAAGGCCTGGCTGTTAATATCATTGTTCCTAGTTGCCTACATTCCGCAGTCTATAAAAAAGGTTATATACCTGAGAATTATCCCACAAATGAGCTGGAGAGCCTTCTAAATCCCACAGCGACAAGGGGGTTGTTTAAGACCTCTGGATCATGAGTGGGATAATTCTCTGTACACAGTGCTGACTCAGCAGATAACCCTTTTATGCGACAGCTGAGAAATTTCCTGCACATTAAAACTGTACATTTTAAACTTTAGATTTGTTATTTATGACAGACTTTACTGTCTGTCTTTATATCGAAGTGTAGTGTGGTTTAGACAAAGCTATCGATTGGTACCTCAATATGTTAGAAATGTACCCTGGTATCAAGACTCGTTTCGTGTTGTGAGCTATTTACGACATCCCTTTGTTACGACACTTGCCAGACCTACATACAATAGCAGAAGTGTCACAGCGAGAGAAAACGTGCATGTGAGATCAGATTCTTTTACTTGTTGAAATACTTTTATATGATCTTTAATGATGTACAGGATAAATCGGCTGCCGCACGTCTGAATGCTCATGACATAATCAAACAATTCGCCCTGCAGCACACTAGTTTGATTGTGACAGTCATGTTGTGAGCTGTCTAAGCAGAAATTAACAGAAATTAACAGTTTGCGGCAACTGGTCACACACGAAATTAGAACAGCAGGGTATATCTGTAACATGCCGAGGCACCAAACAATAGTTTTGATTCGCACAGGACTAAAAACCACCATTTGAAATATCTTGATATCAGAAGCCATGAATCAGGTAGTTTGTATCAAATACGAATTCTGCCACATTAAAAGTGTTACAGAACCAGCAGTGTCACCAGGGTGGATATCTACACCCTATAAATATATAGTATTACTTGAATGCTAATACTGTGAAATTCCTCTACTCCAAACCCCAAAGGAACCAAGTAAAACTGTCATATGCTCCCAACAGAGAGAGCTCTTCCGATATGTCTTTCTATTGAGTAAGTCTTGATGAGAGAGTTTACCATGTAATATCACAAGTTTACACTTTTACAGCACATCACAGCTCCCCTTAGAAGGGTTTTGGAGCAGAACTAATACTCAAAAGCCAGATACAAGACAAATGTCTGGAGCCGTGTTTTAAAAATATTCACCTAATCTATATCCTTAATAGCCTAGAGTATGGAATTCCAAAGATGTGCAGCATAACAGCTGAAAGCCTTAGCCCAATATGGGACCAGGAGAGAAAATCAGTACCCTGAGATTTCAAAGTGTGAGCAGGGATGTAGGAGTGTGCAGTTCTGTGTGGAAAAGGGATCCAAGGCCATATAATAAAATCACCATACGGTAACTTACACCAACATAACAACAGTTGGTTCTACAGTAAATTCAAATGTGCCCGAGTAGTGGCTCAAGGTGCTGTGGGCCAACCGTCTGGACACCAGCATAGGGGTTTTAACATCCTCGGCAATGACGCAAGTTTTTTAAACTCGATCATGCTGGTCTAAGAGTGCTTTCCTATAAAGATGGGGAGATTAGTTACAGCTAGGTTCGGACTGGAATTCCGTATGAAGTATGTGTCACCAACTCAAATTTACACATAATCACAAGGAGGCATTGACAGGTATTGGCAGAGAAGGCGTTTGACTTCTACCAGTAGGTTAACACCATTTTGTATGGCCATGTTCATAAATGCAATATATTATAAGGTTACCTAGGAAGTTACGAAGGAGTTGAATTAACTCCAGTTATGGCTCATACCGTAAAATGCTGATTAAATAATTAGTGCTTAAAAGGCTAAAAGTGGTTTACTTACAAGATTATCCATGTCTGTTCGAGCAAGCATGTAGGTTCTGAAATTGGTATTTTGATGAAGCAAAGTGTACAGGAGTAAAGTGGCTTGGTCTGACTTCTGCTGCTCGCACAAAGCTGTATAAAGACTGTTAAAGTTGATCTGAAAAGTATGAGGATGGGAAGATGGGGGGGCCGAGCTATCTGTAATGAAACAAAAACATTTCAGTGAATGTATATTACAGCAGTTCCTAGAGCGGATGTGCAGGCAAAAAACTGGGTGACAAAAGCATAAACAGTCTTCTCAAAACATGGTTTATATCAAGTACCAAATAAAAGGTTCTAGTAAATGTATCAGAATTAAAGATTTTATATATATATATATATATATATATATATATATATATATATATATATATATATATATATATATATAGTCAGCCTTTATCTATTAACTGTTCTGAAAACAAACAAAATGTTGTACAGCAGGTATGCATCTTTAAAACTCTATACATAGCCAGAAAAAACAGCTTGTTTACAGACAGACCTTAGGTGGTGCCATTGGGATGGGTTTCGTTCAACCCCTTGTGTTTTGCAGGAAAATCCAGGAGTTATATTTATTAGCTGACAGGAATGAATAAGAGCTATTTTATGTATTGTTATGGGGAAATGCTTAAAAACAGTAGTTCAAGGTTCACATCAATCTGCTGTTGATTATTTGGGAAGTTCCCTCTTGAAAAATAACATGTGGGAGGCCATATTGTACAACAATTACATATACAACAGTTACTCACTTGTACTAAATCTTAATCAGTTGAGGGGAATGTATGTTCTTCACAGAGAGAAATAACAACCTCTGCCTATGTTTGGTCAATAATTGCTCCTATTGGCTGTAAAATAGCAGTAGCTTGCGGGCTGTCTATAGAAGTTCTCTTAATTCCTAGAACCTTATGCTATTGGAGAACAAAAGGTCCTAGGTCAAATTTTTTTCAGAACCAAAGATACACACCCCCATCAGAATGAGATGACAGAATGAAGAATTAACATACTGTCACATTTTGATCACTCTTAGCAATACTTTTAAACACAAGGGAAAACAATTGCCACCAGAAGTACATCTGAAAAATGAACAGTAGAAAAGTCTACTTCTACTCCTCAGTATTATAGTGAAGACATACAAACAATAAATAAATATGGGAAAAAGGAATTAACTCAAAACTTGTTTGCTAATCGAAAACTTAACTAGCGACTGGAGGTGTTGATAATTTCAACCCAAAAATCATCCCAATCACTTAATCATGCAACTTTGCACATGCAAAACTACAGAAGCCTCTTTTGTGTCTGTGTGTGTGTGTAGACCTTTGAAGTCCAATTCGCTTCATTTTAACTGAAAACAGTGGTATCCTTTGCCAACAAAAATACAATTTTGAAGACATCATCATAATAAACACCTTTCACACAGTGTTTTCATGACAGAGTGTAAAGATGTGGCAAGTTCATTCCTATGTAGTGTTTTGAAAATCACAAGCACACCATTTATAACAGAACAAAACATTTGGCCTAGATCTGCACCCTCAACAACCTTGAGGATTAGCAAGTCTATTTTCTTTTTCTTTTGCCTTTAGCATAAAATCTCTCTAAATGTGAACTTATAATTGAAAACCACAAACCTTGTGTGTTCTTAAAAGACATGACAGCTTGTCTGTAAGGGTTAGATGTGTCCACCCCATCTGTAAGATTGGCTAATACAAGCAGCAGAAGCAGGCTCTGATTGGACAGTGGCAGGGGCCGTTCTTCATCAAGATTCGGTTTGCTTCCTGCTCCTCCTAAGGTAAAGACTGTCCACAAGCCACCTGCACAAGAAAATGAACAACCTATATCTTTGGAAAAGATGGTTCCTATCCCTTGAGTTACAGAATAGTGGAATCTTGAATGGTCAAGGTTCCCTTAGAACATTCTAGGCTACTAGGTACTGTACTTCAGCTTACTTTCCATGTATCTTTTGTTGAAGGGAAGCCCATGCTTTCACTTTTTACTAACCTTGAAGACGATAACACAACGCTCCCAGCCTTGGCATAGATACTGCTGTCAAAATTAATGTCTCATCTCTGAGATGTTTGAAGATCATGAGAGAAGTTCCTATTGATTTTCTCTATAAAAATGCCTCACTAGTCTCCACATGGGGGCATGCTAATTCTTCAGTTTAATGATTTGCAGCATGTAGTCAAAGGTTTTTAGAGGTCTGGCCTTGGAGCTTCATTGAGTTCTATGGTTTCCTGCCTTTACTAACAAATATGAAATTGTTTGTCAGTGGAGTAATTAAATTGTGCTGAAACAAACTTAACACTAAACCTCAAACAATATAAAGAAGGACTGAATGGAATTAGAATTTTGAATATAACAAAATACTGTCTGAATCATAAAAGGAAAAACTAAGTCATTCCACATTTCATAGCACGCCTATTTGATCACTTGCATAACGTGTTACTGTTCCAGATGTGCTGGCTTTCATCAGTTTGAACCTCCTAATAAAGACTGACCAGCTCACACTTACATATGTATACTAAATACAGTCAGCTTATGGCTGAGCATGTCTCCTTTCCTGTCAACGCTATTAATCATTTAGGTTAGACAACAGATTTAAAAATGTGTGCATAGTTCCACTTCAAACCCACTTTACATCATGATGGGAAAACAAATACAATTTTAATTAAAAAACATGCCAGCTGAAACAAAAACAATTTTTTTTTTTATACTGTATATTTAAATAACTGCATGAGCAAGAGTACACTTTACAGAGTTTATGTACACTAGTACAGGAGAGTGGTGTCTGATTCAAGTACTCGCAAATTGTAATGATCAGGTACACGTCTCGAGCAACAATAGAGCTCAAAAATCCCACCGCAACTATCAAAAACCACAAACTTTTAAACCAGACTTTTCAATATCAGTCACAGTGCTCTTTAAAATTCCAAAATACTGTGCTATTTCAGACCAGAAATTTCAGTTTCCAGAAGTGAAAGTACTCTATTTCCAACTTTTTTTTCAATTGAAAGCACAATTTGCTTTCCTGTAGTCATTTTGCATTAGTGCAGTGGTGATGTTTTTTTTTTTTTTTTTTTTTTTTTTTTTTTTTTTTAAAACCATATAATTTTGGGCAAAGTTACTTATAAAACTAACCTTTAATAAACACACTATTCTAAAAACATTATACTACCCAAATATGTGTTCACTAATATGTATGCATATAGTTATAGCTCCACTAGCAACTTTAATTACAACCACAAATACAAACATTTCAATCTATACTTTGATGTGTATGTGCTTTTTTAGTTTTTTGGGTATTTATTTTACTTTTAGTTAAGTCTTTGCGATGTTAAAACGCTATTTGTTATTTAGGGTTTATTTGCTTATAATATACTAACCAGGACTGTCAGTATCAGAATGTAATACAAAGAGAGAGAGAGCGTGTGTGTGTGTGTGTGTGTAGATATGGCTTAAACATTAAAAGCTGACATTGCAAAACGTTTAAACGTTCATAAAAATTTACCAAAAGCACATCCCTAAAATCATTTACTATGAATATTATTTTGCTTAAAAGAACTACCTGACATTTTATTTTAATGCATATTTTTTATATACATTAACACCATGAAATGTTAATTAATTAGGGACACTCAGTTTGCGATTAAAACGCCAAACGCTGATAGCCGAGCAGACACTGATAATTCAACGTCTGCACGCTTAATGAATTAGTTTTACTCACTTACGCACCCCAGAAGAAAAGCACTTTCTGGCTAGTTCAGTCTGGTGACTTTTTAGGCTATTAACGCAGACTAGGCTTTTTCAGATATGACAATCTCAGTGCTACACCAGCAACATTTCTAATTCCCATTGTCACGTCTAGCAGCAGCAAACAGAATGCCTTACAGGCCAAGTTAAGATAACAGTGTCTTGTGACTGACCCCTAAACATTACTGGCACCAGGAAGACTAGACCAAGGCTCCAGGCCACTGTGCCTTGGCATGAATGTTTTCTGAATGACTGGACCTTTTTCCAAAAGCCCCTGGCTTACCTCGTAGCTAGTTGGCTAGCTTTTTTTAGACTTTGTAGAAATATAACCCTTCTCCTTTTCCTTTTAAAAGGTGAACAGCTGAAAATTGTTTTTTAAAGAGCCCAGAGAAAAATATGGTTGCACGCAAGGCATGGTGTAAAAACACCCCTCAAGTCATCAAAAATTTGTTACAATCACCAGATGAAAAGATAACTGCAGATTTCTTGTCTGCAGAATCATTATGCTGTTAGAAACAATTACAACCCTATGACTGTTGGTCTACCCAATATTCACACATGAATCCAACAAAGTACGTCAGAGAGCATATCGATTGGCCAAAAGAAACTGAAAACAAGAAGACAACAGCAAAATCATGAACCATATTGATTATAGACACAAGGTCTGATGTTATTATTTTATGCATTTTTGGTGGTTAAAATAATAATGTTTACTGAATATACAGTTTAGCAATTTAACCAAAATGTGTCTTTTTGTTTTGTCATTTTAACATTTAATAAAATAGACCCATATTACTTAAATCATAGGAAATGCACTTTATAAGCATGGATACAAAAAATAATGCAAGTATTGAAATCTTCTATTATGTAATGACTTGCACATAAGTACTTCTTAAAACAACATAGTCATTTTCAACCAATTAAAAGGCAAGGTTTGATGATGTGAAAAAAAAAAAAAAAAACATATATATATATATATATATATATATATATATATATATATATATATATATATATATATATATATATATATAAGAAATATTGACTATAGACTGATATCTGACTACAGGCTGAAAGAAAACCAGGAGCCTTTATTTTAAATACCAGGCAAATTAAGAAAAGTGTAATAATACCAAGAATTACAAGCAGAAGCAAGTACAAGCAAACTGATTGCAAATTTGATTTCTCTTAGATCCAAGCTGTAAATAGTTGTTTATTACGAGTAAGACATACTAAACAGTTCAACAATAGATTTTTTGGGGAATACACTTATGATGTACATCAATTTTTGTGTCCTATCTTTTACAGTATAGAAATTAACAAAAATGTACAGTGTTAAATGTACAATGTTCTGCTAGATCATATACAGTGGCTCTCAAAAGTATTCACCCCCCTTGGACTTTTCCACATTTATTGTGTTACAACATGGAATTGAAATGGATTTAATTAGGAGTTTTTGCCACTGATAAACACAAAAAAGTCCATAATGTCAAAGTGAAAAATAAAATCTTCAAATTGTTCTTAATTAATTACAAATACAAATCTGAAAATAATTGATGGCATAAGTATTCATCCCCTTGAGTCAATATTTGGTAGAGCACCTCTGGCAGCAATTACAGCAATGAGTCTATTTGGATATGTGTCTACCAGCTTTGCACATCTGGACACTGCAATTTTTGCCCATTCTTCTTTGCAAAATTGCTCAAGCTCCATCAAGTTGGATGGGGACCTTTGGTGACCAGCAATTTTCAACTCTTTCCACATATTCTCAATTGGATTGAGTTCCGGGCTTTGACTGGCACACTCCAGGACATTGACCTTTTTTGTTTTTAAGCCACTCCAGTGTGGCTTTGGCTGTATGTTTGGGGTCAATGTCCTGCTGGAAGATGAATCTTCTCCCAAGTCCCAAGTCTCTTGCAGACTTCAGCAGGTTTTCCTCCAGGATTTCTCTGCCCTCTATCTTCACGAGGTTTCCAGGCCCCGATGCATAGAAGCATCCCCATAGCATGGCACTACCACCACCATGATTCACGGTAGGGATGGTGTTCTTAGGATGATGTGCGGTGTTAGGCTTGCGCCAATTTTTGGTCTCATCAGACCACAGAATCTTCTTCCACTTGCTCTCAGTCTCCCACATGCCTTCTGGCAAACTCTATCTGAAATCTGATGTGAGTTTTTTTCAACAATGGCTTTTTTTTTTGCCACTCTCCCATAAAGGCCAGTTTTGTGAAGCACCTGGGCTATTGCTGCCATATGCACGGTCTCTCCCAGCTCAGCTGTGGAAGACTGTAACTCCTTTAGAGTTGCCATAGGCCTCTTGGTGGCCTCCCTGACTAGTGCCCTTCTCGCCCAGATACTCAGTTTTTGAGGATGGCCTGTTCTACACAGATTCACAGTTGTGCCATATTCACTCCTTTTCTTAATAATGGACTTTACTGTGCTCCAGGGGATAGTTAATGCCTTGGAAATGTTCTTATATCCTACCTGATTGGTGCTTTTGAAGAACCTTATTCCGGATTTGTTTTGAATGTTCCTTCATCTTCATGATGTAGTTTTTGTTAGGAAACGTACAAACCAACTGTGGGACATCCCAGAGGCAGGTGTATTTAACCTAAAATACATGTGAAACACCTTAACTGCACGCAGGTGGACTCCATTCAACTAATTATGTGACTTCTAAAGACAACTGGTTGCACCAGAGCTTATTTACGTGTTTCATAGCAAAGGGGGTGAATACTTATGCAATCAATTATTTTCTGTTTTATATTTGTAATTAATTTAGAAAAATTTGTAGATTTTATTTTTCACTTTGACATTATGGACTTTCTTTGTGTTGATCAGTGGCAAAAACTCCTAATTAAATCCATTTTGATTCCATGTTGTAACACAATAAAATGTGGAAAAGTCCAAGGGGGTGTGAATAACTTTCAGAGCCACTGTAATTAAGTACAATGTAACAACCGTTATTTCCATTACATGAGAGTAGATGTTGAACTTCATGCTGATTTGAACGCGGCTCTCGCCAAGATAAGCACCAACTAACAAGTAGCTTTGCAGTAAACTAATGTGATCCATCTGCATCTCCATCCATTTGCGCTGTTTTCCATCTGATGACGTAGATATCCTTCTGTATGGTGTTGATTGCTGAAGTGTAATGCTGGCTCCAGGGATCAGCTCATTTTGCCTCCCCAGCGCATCAGCACACACAACGGCTGCGATGCTGGCTCCGGGGATCAACCCAGTGCGGTCTCCCCAGCGCATCAGCATGACAACTATCTGGATTGAGCTAAGTAGGGTACATTTCTGGGGTCTTCAATTGGGCACTTTCCATCCTCTGTGTTTTGTTGACTAGCCCACAACACCTCAAGAGGGCTCAACAGTGATTCTGGCGTCCCAGCATCACCCCCCCTCCATCCCCCACTCAGCTCAGCCCAGATTACTTACCTGTACATCAGCGTTGCTTTCTTTCTATTATGCTTGAGATCCCCATCCAGAATATTTCCGTCTCAACCACAGCCAGTTGCTGCTCCTTTCTGCTGCTTCAGGTAAGTTCTTCACTGTGCGACGCAACTCTTGGCCACTCAACCCGACGTCTCTGAGAAACCGGGTTGTAGAGTGTGCCACAAATCCTCAACAACCCACCTCCACTGGGAAAACTCGGACTCTCCATCCTCGCTGTTCCGCTTCAGCAGCCAGTTGAGCGTACCAAAGTTTCTTTCTTTCATACGCCTCATCCACAGCATCTTCCCATGGCACTGTTAACTCTACCAGATGAACAAGGCATTTTGATCTAGACCACAAGACAATGTCTGGTCAAAGGTTAGTGGTAGCAATCTCAGGTGGGAAAATAAGCTGTTAACCAACATCTGCCAGCATCTTCCAGTCTCCAGCAGTTTCCAGTTGTCCTGAGAGAAGCTTGATTTTAACACCTTTTCTTGGTGGTTGCTCTCCTGGATGGAGGAATATTGTCTTTTGTGTGTAATGCTTTCATGGAACTGGTGGCAACTTATTGGTTAGGTTAAGCTTGTCTTCCAATGCTAAGGCCAAACATCGCAGCACCTGGTCATGGCTCCAAGTAAACCGTCCTTGGCTAAGACCCACCTTACATCCTGTCAAAATGAGCCTTAATGTTGCAGGTAATGAACACAAAGGAAATGAGGGATCCTCACCCACCCAGAGGTTTAGGTTCTGTGCTGATGGGAGAACATCACACGCTGATCTGATGAGGAGACTGATCCTGCTCTGTTCCATTGTCAATAGGTCTTGCCAGCGGATCTTGGGTTGTTACACACACTCCCATTTCATCCATTCTCCCGGCTTGGCCTGTGGAAGGTCCTTTATACACCTGATCCTCTCCTCCTGCTTTTGCACCTCATTGACTACCAGCTTCCTCTATTGAGCCGGGGTTGCCTTGTGCCATGTAGGAGCTTCTGAACTGAGACCAAAACCTCCTTTTCCATGCTGAACTTGCCCCAGAATATCTCTGATTCAAAGGGCAGCCTTAGCATTTTCCACAGCTTTCTTTGGCATCCATTTTCTTCCAGTTTTCAACACAGGTGCTGCCACCCTTATGCATTTGCCACGTGAATCTACTAATGTCATTTCCAGTTGGACTTTGGCACACTTAAACTCCACGGTTAGAGCAGAGAATGGTAGTTGCAATATTCCTTTACCATAAAGTCCCTCTCTGCTAAGGCAGTGTGGAACTCCCAACCATTTCCTGATGTGTGAACTGATTAAAGCTTACAGCATCTCAACTGTTGTCAAGGAAACCTCGTACACAGTCAGTGGCCACAGCAGTCTTGACAGTAGACCAAACTGAAAGCACCAGAGTTTTAGCTTGCCTGGTAAAGCGCTGCTGTCTATGCTCTTCAACCCTTCTACTGCTTGTTGTCTAACTTCTCCCACACAAACTGTGTCCTTTAGATCCCCGTCATACCATCTCCCTAGACTTTTCACTGGCTTCTCGGACACTGTTGGTATTGCCTAACCATTAATGTAGAACCTTTTATCTACTACTTTACCTTAAATTCTAGAGATGCTCCTTGATTTAGTGTGCCTGAATTGCATTCGGGCCCATTCAGTGTTATTGGTTAATTTGCCCAATAACTGATTAGTGCTGGCTACGGTTGTAGTCATTGTTGTCATGTGATCCATGTATGCTCGAATTGGTGGTAGTCGCATTTCAGAAGCCTAGCGCTCTCCTCCCACTACCCATTTTGATGCCCTTATAACTACTTCCATTGCCATGGTAAAAGCCAGTGGAGAAATGGTACATCCTGTCATTACTCCAACTTCTAGGCATTGCCATGTAGTGCTGAATTCTGAAGTTGAAAAACTAAATTGCAAATCTCCAAAGTAGGCTTTCACTAAATTTGTTATTGTCATCGGTACGCTGAAAAAATCAAATGCTGCCAAAGAAGCTCATGTGGTATTGAACCATATTCACTAGCCAAATCCAGGAATGTCACATGGATCTCCCTCCTCTCCTTTTTTGCTGATTGAATTTATTGCCAGATTACGCTGATGTTTTCTAAGCATCCTGGGAAACCTGGAATTCCTGCTTTTTGTACTGAAGTGTCATTGAAGCAGTTCTTTAATATAGGTAGGTTGCCAATCTCTGAACAATAATGCTGAAGAAAAACGAAGAAGGCAAGATTAATAAGGAAATAGAACGAAACTGACCGATGCTTGTAGAATCCTTTTCTTTTGGTATAAAGACTTCACCTGCTCGGCACCATGCTCTTGGTACACTCTGTTTTTCCCATGCCACTTTCATCAATTTCCACAGGATTCGTAGAACTCCAGAAGCACTCTTGTACACTCTGTATGGAACTTCATTAGGCCCTGGAGATGATGATGCCCTTGCTTTTTTCAGTTTTTTAGTTCTTGTATGCTCTTTCTTTTTGTAGCGTTTCTGTAGGCGCTCAGCTCTGTGCAATGTTGCAAGCTTATCTTTTATGACCCTTTGTAACAGATTGAGTATATCCTTCTGCTTTTTTCCATTGCTTCCTCAACTGCCTCCTTTCTCTAACTAAGCGTTCAATCTCCTGCTGCCGTCTAGACTTTCCAGGAACAGTTTGTACTTTTTCCTTTTTTTCAATTCCAAACCTCTCGCTTCCATATGCGTAGATGATGTCCCCAAATTTATCCAGCTTCTTTTCAACTGTTCCATTTAACCTTTCCAAAGTAAAACAGAGATCCATGTTTACTGTGTCCCATGCAGTTTTCTCACAAGCTCTTGGCCATTTAACTCCAGGCTTGTGCCCGTTGAGGTTCTTTTCTCTCTTACGCTTGTTCGTCTGACAGAGTTCCCCAGCGCATCAGCATGACAACCATCTGGATTGAGCTAAGTAAGGTACATCTCTGGGGTCTTCAAGTGGGCATCATAAGGTATTGCACAATTGAATGGGGTGTTCCTCCCTTTAATTGCCTATTTTACTAGCATTGTAGCACTAAGTATACAGAACCAGTTCAAAATGGCCTGTTGGGGATATTATTTACCAAGCAATTCCGAACATTCTCACTTATTATTATGAATGGATGTACAACGATTCTTTGAATGCTGGATAATATCTGTGCAGTCTGTCAAACTGGTCATAAACTGGGCCCCTCTGCTAATTCCCCCCGTTCCCTCTTGATCAACCTTGACTCACAGTTTTAAACCTGCTAATCCACCTCCCATTTTTCAGTTCTCTCTCCCTGTAGTTTTGCCCAGCCAGCTATCTGAGGCCTGACAGGGTGCTAATCCTTGCAGCAGACGCACTGTCAGCCAGCTCCAGTTTATCTTTAGACATTAAAATTGTAGTAGAATTCATGAGGTTTACCAGAAGTACTTTGTACCAGCACAAAATGTTTCGATGCCCTGGTATCAAGCAAATACACGATGCTGCTTAATGAGAGGACTGCAGGTCCATAATGTTATGTCAAAATAACTTCAAGTACTAAATGGTTTGCGTCGTGTAAAAACAGAAAATGAAACAGCCTTCCAAATTATTATCATTGTTATTATGTGCTAATAAAAATCTTTTTCATTTATCTAAGAAACTGCTTCTCCATACGATGGGAAATACAAAGATAAAAATGTTGCTGAAAAAAACAAAAACATACTTAAGCATTATTGCATTTGAATTCTTATGGTGGCTGCAGTCTGAATGTTCTCGCTAAATGTGTTATTTCGCCCAACAAAGCATTTCAGATTTTTGTATTGCAGGCACAACACAAAGATGCTTCCAGGCTTCAGTCAATGCAAGTCCTTGATAGAAGATTACCAAGAATCTGTAATCAACTTGAACAAGATCTACAGGAGTTGCTCATAAAATGCATTTTGATTAAACAGCCTGAAAAGAAGGTGAAATAGCAAGACATTCAAAAGCTTAACATATGCAGCATATTAACAGTATTACTATAGTTGAATTACTTTACTCTAGTATTTGAATTTATTAAAAGGGAACACTACCAGTTAAAACCTTGACCATGTTTCCAAGGTTTCCCACTGAACACTTGTTGAGTTTATATTCATTCCTTCTAGTTAAGACTAAGTTTTTAAAATGATTGATGAATTACAGTATCTTATAACACAAATGACTTCCGTGACATTAGTTTACTGAAAAAACAGAGATGGATAATTGGTTATTATGTTGTGTACATTATATCCTGATCACAGCGTGAAACACTGTATTTTGAAATTAACAGAAACACTGTGGCGCCTGACAATTAAACTGCTTCATGAGAGCGTGGAGAGCGGCAGCATACTTCGTGGAAAAGTGCAGAACAGTTTAGAAGCAGTAAAGAGAAATTTAATCTTTAACTGCTTTAAATCGGAAAATACAGTACATTGGGAAATTACTGCATCTTAAATTCTAACAGCTGCGTGTCTTTCTGAAAAGCTGAAACTCAGAGCAGCTGATTCAAACTCAGAGCTGTTCTGACAAGGGGGTGGGGCGGAGTTAAAAAAGCACAAACAGACACACACAAAAGCAAGGCAAGTTCAAACAGCGACAGTGTGGAGAGCGACAGCATGGGGAGAAGTGCTTTGAGGAAAACTGAAAGCATGTTGACAGCTGCAGAAACTAAACTTAAACTTACAAAAGAGCTGGCACACCTGAAATTCAGACGTTTGCACCCCTAACAGACAGAAAGCCACCAGGGAGATAGATGAGGGTCGAAACAGCTGGTTTCAGATATGCAGACAGGGGAAAAAAGAAGTGTAGTCAAACAACCACCAGAAACCAAATGTCAAACAAATTTGAGCCACTTCAAAATGTAGACGATCAAAACCAGCATCAAGAGAATGAAATGAACAACATCCAGGATGCCATAAACAGTGCTGGCCAGGCAGCAAAATAAAAAAGGGAGGTCATGATTGTCGGGGACTCCATATTGAGAAACACAGCAAGTTCATTGCGCAGTTTGGACACCCTCACAACAACAGTGTGCTGTCTTCTGGGTGCCTTTGTCACGCACAGCACTGAGAACGTGGACAGGCTACCAGAACGAACAGGAGACGACTCGGTAGTAGTCGTCCACATCAGTACAAACAACATTGGAAGAACATAAGAAAGTTTCTAAAAACGAGAGGAGGCTATTCGGCCCATCTTGCTCGTTTGGTTGTTAGTAGCGTATTGATCCCAGAATCTCATCATGCAGCTTCTTGAAGGATCCCAGGGTGTCAGCTTCAACAACATTACTGGAGAGTTGGCTCCAGACCCTCACAATTCTCTGTGTAAAAAAGTGCCTCCTGTTTTCTAATCTGAATGCCCCTTTGTCTGATCTCCATTTGTGACCCCTGGTCCTTGTTTCTTTTTTCAGGTCAAAAAAGTCCTTTGGGTCAACATTGTTAATACCTTTTAAAATTCTGAATGCTTGAATCAGGTCACCACGTAGTCTTCTTTGTTCAACACTGAATAGATTAAATTCTTTTAGCCTGTCTGCATATGACATGCCTTTTAAACCCGGAATAATCTACTCAGAGAAAGGATCCTTGAGGAAGTTCAGAAGCATTTTAAACTAGAAAGGAAGGGGGGGGGGGGGTGAGAAATCAACAAAAAATAGAAGGAAGAATACATCAAGACAGGACCAACAGCTCAGTTAAGATAGCCATTAAATGTACTTATCTAAATGGTAGAAGCCTCAAAAATGAAATGTTAGAACTTAAAGCTAATGCACTAACAAGTAACTACGATGTGACAGGTCTTACAGAAACTTAGTTATCCAAGCGTGATGGAGATGAATATAATATTAGTGGGTATGCACTGTATAGGAAAGACAGGCAGGCCAGAAGAGGCGGAGGGGTAGCGCTATACATCAAAAATAGTCTTGAAGCCCAGGTGTTAAATCTGGAAGAAAAAAAAAAAAAAAAAAAACACAGAATATGGGTCAGAATAAATAGACAAAAATTCAAAGGGCATAAAAATAGGGGCACAACAGACTGCCAAATTCAGACACCAAGCAAATTAATCTGCTATACAAGGACATTAGAAATGTGTGCAGCAAAGGAGAAGCCGTATTGATAGGGGATTTCAACTCCCATGCCCTATAAAATGGGAAAACCCAGTGGGGAGCATGACAGATGAAATTGAAATGGTAGAAATGACAAATTACTGTTTCCTAATGCAATTTGTCAATCCACGACTAGAGGGGAGGCATGCCTTGATTTTGTCTCTTCAAAGAATGAAAACAGAATAACTAAAACAGAGGTCAGATAAACACTGGCAAACTCAGATCACAACATGGTCTCATTTGAAGTGCATTTTAAAACCCAAAAGTAACAACTAAAGCTAAGGTTTACATTTTTTTAAAGACAAACTATAAAGGAATGAAACAGAGACTAACATAAGTAGACTGGAGTAAAATAGAGAAAACATCCACAGAAAAAGGATGGCTGTTTTTCAAAAATGTAGTACAAGGCACAAAACAATTAAATCCTAAAAGTAGACAATTCAAAATCTAAATCAAAATGGCTAAAATGGTTTAACCCTTTGCAGTCCATTTATTCACAGGTCCAATTTATTTTCACACACACTTTTTATTTTACACATGCTGTTTAAAATACCCCCCCCCTGAGTAAAACAGGTTTAAAAGGGCATTGCAATGCAAAACGACATCAGTACTGTATCTCTAGCCAAGCCCCACCTCTTGTTCGCTGTATTTATCACATACATCTTCATAGTAGTGCATACTGAAAAATCCTCTACTGATCACTCATTTATTACCAAACTCCTCAATAATGCGATCCAAGTCATTATTTTATTATTACTATAACATCAAAAAGCTTTGCAAATGTCCGAGATATTCTTTGAGCACTGGATGAGGAAGCAGCTACCTCCTTTGTTTATGTTCGCTTATCTCTGCGGTGGAGCTGCTAGGACTATTGCTCAAACGCCATTTTTTGGGGGTTTCATTCGGCTCCTATTGGTATCACTCGGCCATTGAATTGTTTTCTCTGTTTTTTCCAGAGAAAAAATGACTATAGACCTGTGCTTTACGTCTTTTCGATGATGTCGGACAGGGAAAATCATAATGTCGGATCTGGTCCGACATTGGACTGAAAAGGGTTAATAGATCAATTAACAAAATATTCAGAGAACAAAAGCACTTTACAGAGCATTTAAAATGGACAATGAACAAAATACACAGAAAGAGTACTTGGAACTGCAAATGCAAGTCAAAAAGGAAGTGAGAAAGGCCAAGAGAGAGATAGAAATGAACATTGCTAAGGGGTCTACAACCAATTCCAAAAAGTTTTCCAATATTAAAACAGCAAAAGAACATTCAAGGACGAAGTAAAATGTCTATGAGATACAAATGGCAAAATCATAGATGAAGAGAAAAAAAACAGCAAATATATTAAATGATTACTTTTCACAAGTTTTTTCAAAGGAAGTTACAACAACATGCCCCACGTCGACCTGTTCCTATCCAATTTTAAATAAATTCAGCATAAAAGAGGCAGAAGTGTTAAAGGGACTAGGAGCTCTTAAAATAAATAAATCCTCTGGGCCAGATGAAATCCCACCAATAGTACCCAGAGAAATGAAAGAAGTTATTTACAAACTGCTAATCAAGTTTAGCAACAGTCTCTTGAAACAGGGGTTGTACCGACAGGCTGGAGAATTGCAAAGATAATACTGATCCACAAAAAGGGGGACAAAACTTGTGTAACATGTATTTATACTAAAGTAATACAAAAATGACTACAAAAGATTTAGAAGTGAGTAGTTTTTCGAGATTTACGATTACACTGTATATGCAGTATATCACTGTCCTGGTCACAAAAGCAAAGTTTGTGGGGAATAATAGCCATTTTCTATACTTTTGAGGCATAAGCAATTAGGAAATAACACTTACTACCCAAGAACAAAAAAAATAAATTGTTACACAGTGTAATTGAAAAGCATATGACATGGTTTATTTAGATTTCCAGAAAGCTTTTGACAAAGTCATGCATGAAAGATTAATTCTCAAACTGAATGCAGTAGGGATTCAAGGAAATGCATGCACATGGATTAGAGAGTGGTTAACATGTAGAAAACTGAAAGTATTGATTAGAGGAGAAACCTTAAAATAGAGCGAGGTAACTATTGGAGTACCATAAGGATCAGTACAGACTTTGATATACCTAATCTATATGAATGATTTAGATTCTGGTATATTAAGCAAAGTTGTTAAATTTGCAGCTGACACAAAAATAGGAAGAGTTGTGAACACCGTTGCAGCAGCAAAGGTCATTCAAATTGATCTAGACAGCATTCAGAACTGGGCAGACATATGGCAAATGACATTAAATAGAGAAAAGTGGAAGGTATTGCACGCAGGCAATAAAAATGTGCATTATAAATACCATATGGGAGATACTGAAATTGAAGGAGGAATCTATGAAAAAGATCTAGGAGTTTATGTTGACTCAGAAATGTCTTCATCTAAACAATGTGGGGAAGCTATAAAAATAGTTCAACAAGATACTCTGAGTAAAAACTGTTGAATTTATATCAAGGGAAGTAATGTTAAAACTTTACAATGCATTAGTAAGACCTCATCTTGAATATTGTGTTCAGTTCAGGTAACCTCACTACAAAAAGGATACTGCTGCTCTAGAAAGAGTGCAAAGAAGAGCGACTAGAATTATTCCGGGTTTAAAAGGCATGTCATATGCAGACAGGCTAAAATAATTAAATCTATTCAGTCTTGAACAAAGAAGACTACGTGCTGATCTGATTCAAAATTCTAAAAGATATTCACAATGTCGATCCAAAAAAAGACCTGAAAAAAGAAACAAGGACCAGGGATCACAAATGGAGATTAGCTAAAGGAGCATTCAGAACAGAAAATAGGAGGCACTTTTTTTTTTTTTTAAACAGAGAATTGTGGAGCCAAATCCCTAGTAATATTGTTGAAGCCGACACCCTGGAATCCTTCGAGAAGCTGCTTTATGAGATCCTGGAATCAATAAGCTACTAACAACCAAATGAGCAAGATGGGCCGAATGGCCTCCGCTCATTTGTAAACTTTCTTATGTTCTTATGAATTAAGTTTAAACAGATGATACTTTCAACTCAGAAAATCACTTGAGTGATGTAAACTGAAGTAGTGATACATCTACAAAGCCTGAAGCATAACACATTAACACATTCCTACATATATTTGTTTATTATGCAACTCACTGCTTCTAAGTTTGATTTGACATATTTCTTATTTTAAAATAAAAAATACATAATTGTTATTCATGGCAAAGTACAGAGGTTAGATTTAAATTTGTTGCATGACAAATTAAATACTGTGCATCTCTTAAACCCTTTAACTTTTGTATATTAAAAAAACAACCTAGAGTCAATTTGTTAATGAGGAAGTTATTATGTTGTATAGCCATTCACCCACAGTATTATAAAAACACGGAAGCATTAAAAAAACTAAAATATGATTACATTCATAATTAAATGTTTTTACTTTTCTTTTAGAATTACTGATAATGTAAAAAAGAATACACAGATAAATGTTAAACACACACACACACACCTGACCGTGTCTGCTATCCGTTTGCACAGTCGCTGCTTACACAGGGCTTGATCATGGGACTTGGCTACAAAGCAGACAAAAACATTTTCGGACTGCCTCCAAGTTTTCATCCTGTCAATGTAGTAAGCCAGAGTCTGCACTGTGCAGAGAGTATGTTGCTGTCACTCCCTGTCAGACTGGAAAGGAGGTGGACAGAGAATGCCTCCAATTCCAGACTGGTTGACATGCAATGCCAAGATCGCCTTAGGCAAAAAGGCAGGATTAGTACAGAGCGTAACCTTTGTACTGGCCTCTGTAAAAATTAAGCAGGCTTTTGCAATGGAGAATGCCTGCATCTCACTCGCTTTGCACAGGTGATAGCAAGCAAGAAAGACGCTTTGAGCAATAAATATTTCAGCTCAAATGGAGGCTTCATGATTGCATTAAGCCCCACGTTTAACCTCCAGCGAGGAACAATGTCCTTCATAGGCAGCCAAAGCCAGCAAGCCCCTTTCAAAAATTACCCCGCCAGGAAGCGTGCTACTTGGGACACTCAGGAGCTGCATTAGGGTTGAAAACCAGTATGAAAACCATACTAGAAGCTCCTTGGCCCAGTCCTGTCTTATTTCCTCCAGTCACAGAGGGAGCAGGGCAAGCAGTGGGAAGGTATATAACAATCTCCTCAACAACTGGTGTGCCAATACATCTACTGCCTGCCAAAAAAATGTGCAAGGTCAGGTAAACTGCCTGAAGCTCCAAAACACTGATGTTGAAGGGAGGTTCCACACACCTTGCGCCCACCTGCCATTCCACAAAGCGCCCCAGCCTAGGCTGGACGCATCCGTGGTGACGACCTCCCTTCTGATGATGCTTTCGCAAGTTAACATAAATATCAACCTCAATCGAGACTCCAGCCTCTCGAGGTAAACCTATATTTTGATACCGTTCTTACAAAGCATTAACATAAGCATATTTGTGGCTGTCTTGCAGCTGATTCTCTGATTTCCCTCTGTAAAAATGCACGTCACATTATGCAGAGTTCACTCGGGCACCAGCGAATCTACTGGTACAGGATTGGCGAAGCTTTTTTTTTTGCTAGTTAATTCATCCTGTGACTTCACTCCATGTCTCTGATGAAACTCAACATGGCAGCTGCACCAACGAAGTAAAAAAAGCAATGTTTCAGTAAGACAGCTAAAAGAAATCAGATTGTCTGTATCAGGATGGTGCGATAGTATTCTTATAATTTTGCTGTAATTTGCATGATCAAGTACGAGTCAATACCACTAAATATAATAATGCCAGTCGTAAAAACATGTAGAGAATAAGAAAGCAAATACGACGGCAACAATGGCAAAGCATTTGAAAAACTAAGGTACGAAGGGAGCTTTCCTGAAGTAAGCAAGCTAAATTGTGTATTTCATTATTGTTTACTTTTTTCTTTCCACGCTACCTGTCTTTAATGAACCTATAATTAGTCATTTTAAACAATGACCGTTTCTTAATTGAGTTATATTTTCTAACGATGAAGAAATTAGCTCAAAACTATTTTTCTAGCTATACAATCCTTAAAAGGGAATTGATCACTTTACTGTGTAAAGGGTGTAGTCACTACACTACACACTGTTGGTTTCATAAGGACATTCTCTCTGGAGACAGGCCTCTTTTTAAATCTACAAATAACACTGCAGAATTAGGAAATAAACAATTGAGACAATTAATTATGCGTTTACATTAAAAGGGGCGCTATTTAAATTACAATCGGGTAATACACAGCACTGAAGCTGTGCAGAGCAATGAGTCAGTCTACACGCCTTTACAAGTATTTCATATTTTATCCTGATTATTATTATAATGCCAGTAAAAACACTAAACTTTACATGTGGAGTACTGTACACAGGATTACTCTCACATGACATTGTTGGACCGTTACTAAACGGTTTCATATTTTTATGATTCTCACAACTGTGCTGGACATTTGGTTTTCTGAACTGTTTTTTTCTGCTTATTTTAATGCCAGCAATGAGCCAAGTGATGTCTATAAACATTATGACAGGTCTGAAGTGTCTTCAGGTGCTTTACTTACTATTACAGCAACAAGAGTCTGATTGAAAGAAAAAGGTAATATTTATTAAATGTACTTATTTTAAGTAGCAACATTATATTTATGTTCAAATGCCATATTTAATTATTAATACGCTGATAAAAAGGAACAAATGGAACTATCCATTTTTGAAAAACGGAATTTCCTATTCCCAAGAATGGAACAATTAATAACCCTAATGATGGTTACAATCGAAGGCAGTGCAGACGCCAGTGTTTTATGCAGTAGTATAAAGCAATTTTATGCAGGCCACCAGTTAAGCATGCAGTCTATATCTATGATAACAACTGACAGGTCTGCATAGGATCAGAGGATGATTCAAAATCAGAGGCAGAGCCACAATAAATGTCTTGTTTAAAATTGTTGAGATAGAATATTGTTTCAAAATTGTATAATGCAATAAAAATATATTAAAAGGGTTAATGCATGGCTGAAGGTTTCTCACTGATAATTTACCCTTTCTCAGTCAAAATGACAAGTTTCTCAGTATCTAAAAAGCTTAGAGGGAACGCTGCTCCGCAGGACGGTTCTGAACACCACCTCTAGCAGCAGGCGTGCGCAGCTGTGCCGGTCTTTGAGGCCGCTGGTTTGTGCACTGGGGGATTCCCGTGCATGGACAGAGCGCTGCAGCATCTTGTCCACTGCATGACCAAACTAATAGGGGCATCCAACAGCAGTGCTTTGTTCCCATCAGGCACATGTGCTTGGGAAAGTCAGACCTACCTACATGCAGCTATCAGCGCAGCCAGGTTCCTGCCTACAGCCTGCAAGATATTTCAGTTTTTTATTTTTCTTAAAAATATTTCCCAACATAAAACCAATGTCACCTTACAATAATTGATTCTGAGTTTCAGTGTTTAAAAATAAAATATCAAACAGAACGAAATTTCAGCGTACCATTTGTAATTCGGTAATATGAGAGAATTGGTCAATGGTCTGGATACTTTTGCAAGGCACTGTATATACATAGATAAGATAGATAGATCACTTTGGTTGTGCATGACTCTCAAAATATTTGAGGTAGGTGACAAAACCTTTCTAGTACCTGTACTTTAAACAGATTAAATTGTCAACATGTTCATCAGTTATACTACTCAAAGTGAACTACAATTGGCAGCCCAGCACCTTGTAGAAGGCTCTAGCTATTAGTATTTCACAGCCAAGCCACTCAAAAACATAATAAAACAACCACATTTGGAGTTATGACAACTTGTATATGACTTGTCAAAGAATGTACAAGCTTTATACTGGAGAATATTTTACATATAACATTGTAGATTGGATAGTAATTCTGCCATAATGTGGGAACAGATCTCTATATGCATTAATTTAGAAAACAGGCAATGTGATTTGTACAGGTAATGTAATTTGAACTTTTATTCAAAACCTTATGCAATGAAAGCCCGTCTCTGAGAAACCACCATTAACTGAAAGAAATGGACCTGTTTCAGCTCTTCCGTTACAACCAACCATTGAAATATATCTATACATCAGGAGCGGTCATTAATTAATACATGTTTAAAGTTATTTTTGGTTTATAACTGAAACTACCTGACAAATCAGTCACTAACTACCAGGAATGGACCCATTTCTCTGGGATTATTACTTCAAATAGTAAAGGTGTACACTTGGTCATACTCAAATTGTACAGATGTTCAAGTAATAAATGTTGAGAAGCTTATCAGCTTTGTACAGTAAACAGTACGCTTGCCCAACAAGCACATGTTCTACCCATTGTGGATTCCTGATGATCTCTATCAAGGTGTAGTGTAAATACACCCAGGCTTATACTTCTTAATGAGGGCTTGGTGCCACAGAAAGAAGTGCTGTTACTCATTTCCCTTATAACAGAGCCCATTTTTGTTGTGGTTGCTCTTCGTGCTTTGAAGTCTGAGTTCATTCCAGTTGAAGCAATACATTTCTGCTAAGTCTCACGCTATCCGCAGGCAGTTAACCAGCCAGTAACTGATACCACGGATGTGCATGAGCAAGTGCGGGCAGCGCCTAACAGAAACTGGGATGAAAGATGCCTAATATAACTGGAGTCATGGACTACTGTGCTTGCACAAGCTCAAGAAACAGCGCCAGCTGCCAGCCTGATTACTGGTACTAAAGCCAACATTAATCTTCTCAGGCCACTGTAGGAAAGAACCACATTTACGGGAGGAAAACAAATGCAAAAGTTATTTTTAAAAGGCAAGGATATTTAACAGAATTAACTTAAAGGACTGTGAGGTGGACAGTATGGCAAAAGTCTTTCTCCTCCAGGGCATGGAATTAAGAAATCAAGCCCTGCCCAAATTATATTCTGTTAAATGCCTGTTGACAGTTTTATATGGTAACAATTTTTTTTGGTTCTTCACATTTTTATTTGAGCACCAAAAAAGGAACTTATGTAAATTACTGCATACCAAACCACTGTATTTGTCACTTGATGTTTCAAAGAGATGTTAAATATTTCGCAAATCCTTGTTACCAAGACGCTGCTCATTTTCATTCAAACAGGGACTGGTTTCATTATAATGTTCTTTAACATTTCAGCATACTGGAGACCGAGGCTATTAATGAAACCAGATCCCCATACACTGATCTTATACTGAACAAATAATTACAAATGTGATGTAAACAATCACTCTTAATCCAATTTAGGCACTAAATTAAAACATTTATCCTGGATACACAACTGAGATGCTGCTTTTCCTTTGTTTTGATAGGACTTGGGGGGGGGGGGGGGGGGGGGGGGGGGGGTGGGGGGGGGGGGGGGTGGGGGGTGGATCATCTGGGGAAAAAGTTCAGCAGCAAGGCATCCCAGTGCCTAGGTCTGAATCCTGTCTGGGTGAAGGGACTTTCACACCACAAGATTAGGGTTAAGCCTAGATCTTACTGGGCAGCCCTGGCTATCAAAACACATTCTTGCAAGAATGTCTGAATAGTTCAGTCAGAAAATCAGTATAGAACAAGCCTCTGGAATGTACTATACAAAAGAGTTTTTAAAAGGGGAGTCTGACACAGCTATATGCACTTATTAATAAAAGACATATCACTGTACAGAATGTGGACTATAAAATAATTGGTGTCAGAACTACTTCCCTAAGTAAATAAAAAGCAAGTAATTTAAATATGATTTCTGTATCTCTTGACAGGAGCCCAAGAGTACTTATTTTGGAGTTTAATTTAAGCTGTTTGGAATTTCATCTAGGCCAAACACTGAACAGGCTGCTTTCCATTTCAGAGTCAATGTATTAACAGATTATGCCATTTCACCAGTGTTGCAGAAAACTACCAGTTACCTACAAAAACAAACCACCTGCTTCAAAATAGAGTCTCAAATTCTGTGAGAAAAAAAGGAGGATTACAAAAAACATGTGCAAAAAAAACTACTTAGCTGAACTGGTGCACTGTTATTGATTTGGAACCCTCTAAAGGCAAGGGAAATGTGTTTGTTGTGAATGTTCATTCATTAATGATATTTTTGACAAGCATCAGGCTTCAAAGAGACATTTCTCACCTCTCATTAGCAGATATTCTCCAGAACCATTTTATACTTGGTTTTTGCTTTCCAGATTCCATTTTCACTTCCTTTCAAGTAAAGTTACAGGTACTAGGTCAACACCTATTAGCCTTATACAGTATGTGCATCCTGAGCAGTAGATAGAAAACTATAGAGACTATTCTAATGGCATTTCACTTGCGTCTTTAAGTTACTACTATTGCTGGTCCATTTTACAAAACAAACTAGGTAGTTTAATATTACAAAAAAATCCCTTAACACTCAAGTTGTTTCCTTCTTTTTTGTGCGACATTAACATTCCCTTTGAAAAAAAAAAACAGGAGGAAATAAGAGACTGCAGTGAAATGCTTGGAGAATAACAGAAAGAAAATGGAAGAAAAACCAAGTACAGCCATCCAACTTCCAGCGTTGTGAAAGGATAAATATGTTTCATCCACATAAAAAATAACATGCAAATTAAGCTTTAAAAGCCAAACAGCAAAACAAGACTTTTGAGAATATTACACTAATGAGATACAGATCAGTTTTTAAATCCTTGGTTATTACCCCTTTAAGATCTACAATTTATATTGTATGTTCACAGAACTAACCATCGCTCAAACTTGGATTAGACTGAAAAGTATCCTGACTTCAAACTAAATTATGAGGATGTGGTAAAATTCCTCTCTCAATGAATATCCCTTCACATTTCAACCTCCTTCCATCACTTGTTAGCATTGTCCTGTATTAATGTACTGCCATCTGTTGAGTACGAGGGGATCTGCAGAAGAACAAGGTCAAAGCATTTGTGTATGAGAAGATAATGTGTAATAAAGCTAGTTATGTGGAATGCAATATCACATTTAAGAGGATTGTAACGTATAGTTTTGTAAATGTAAATGAATTTAGTGTCTTAAAACGTGATACTTTTTTATTTAGATTGTATTGGCATTGACAGAGAAGTAACTATTTTACTTCTAATGCAAAACACTACTTATGTTATATCCATTAATACAAGTATATGTGTTTGCTTGTGGGACTTTATCTACATTATTCCTCTGACATTTGTGGGGTTAAAATATTTTCTTTGACGACAAACACACCTACAGGATGAACTGTAAATAAAAAAGAAAAAGATGAACAGCAAGGAAGAACGAACCTGCTATGTGTTGACGCATGAGCACTACAGGTAAATAAGTGAATCACTTAATCTAAAAGCATCTACCAATATACATCTTCCTGTATTTTCTAAATAGTGGTGGTATGTGTATTTTGTTTGGCTTGACCAACAGTTACTAATGCGAGGTTTAATAACAAATGACAAACATCGACAGACAGTAAACACTGAGTGAAACCCAAACATTTGTGTCAGCTTCAAGATGGTATATTATTAAAGGTGCTCTGTAATTTAATTGTATCAAACTGTTTATTCCACAATAACTTTGAACAATTGAAAGCCTGTTTGCTCTTGTCACATCTAGTGTTCTTGTTCTTTTCCATCAAGAATGTATATTATCAAGCAGAACTCGCATACAACCTTGATCAGAGACTTTGTGCAATGAATCTCAGTCCATGCCATTGAAGGTCTCGAAATACCAGACCCATGACTTGTTGTCAACTTTATGATAAGAGCAGAACTGAAGCACCAATATGAATAAACTTTTGTACAGTTAGGTACACCTTGCTTTTGAACTGGGTACAAACTTGTTACCAATTGATTTTGAAGGAAATACTTAAAAACAGAGGTGGGCACACCTAACACTTCGAAGCACCTTTCAGATGCCACTATAATGTTCTCTGTATTGGTAATGGCTGCAGATACCACAATTGGTTGTATTAAGCAGTGTAGAATGACTATAAGTACACAGAAAACTGAAGGAGGCACAGGCAGAAACATTTGTCTACTTGTAATATTACATTTGAATTCTGATGGAGCATTTTGGCCAGCAGATGAAACTGAGCAAACTTTAAAGTGTTTCAAGATTGTAAAGCATGTAAGAGGGCCTCTACCATAGAATAATGAGTGATTTACTTGGGTTTCGATTGGCTGAGATGATCTGTACGGTAAACTACTCCTCCTATTAACTGAACACTTAACAATTCAAGGAAACTAAATGAGGAGTTACAGGCATTCTTAGGCCCCCCCTTGGGGAAAACAAAACAACCACCAAGAAACTATTACTCGAAGAGTCCATTCAAAAGGAGCTGCCTACTGATCCTGGACAGATATCCTTATATACAAAGGACAAATAAAACCTATCCTGGGGACAGGCATTGCTGGGAAAATGAAGCTGTGCTTAAATTAAAGATGGATGGAATTTCATTTTGGCAAAGCTGTCTTCGATAATGGTATCCAAAGAACATAATCTTTATGATTAGCTGCCAAATCTCTTTGGTTTGAGGGACTGTCCTGTATGAAATCATTGTTCTGGAATAGCTTAATTTGATTAGGGATGGGACATTGTAGCCAGAGATAGCAAATAAGACAAAGATAGTAAAAGTCTGTCTCCCTGCTCGTCACTCTGGTCTTGGTGCATTCTGGAACACAACAAGAACAAAGATGCTGCTTTTCCATTAAAAGTCTAATACAAAGTTGCCATGCCAAATTGATTTAAGCCATGTTAACTTGGATTATGATCTTATCAGAGCTACAGAGCTGGAAATCCATGGAACAGAAGATGTCTCAATAACAGATATTGGTGACTCAGAATGGCTGTGAACTCTTCTATGAACCAAAACTCAAGTAATTCCCCAGCATGGTACTATCACCATCATTGACTTGTTTTTAAAAGTTGTCCAAACCAAGTTCTATCACAATTGGATATAGCCTACAGTCCTAAAGATGTTCAAATAAAGTATGAACACCTTCATTATTTCTATTACCATCGGATGCCAATTACAGATAACAAAGCCTTTTAAATCATTCAAATACTGTCCTTTGTATACATTTTTGTAAATCACCAAAAATACTTTTTGAAATGTCAAGTTATAACTGCCACTATTAACACAGTGTTTTGTTTTAAAAGCAGTAAACTTTTTTTTTTTTTTTTTTTTAATGAAAACAAGTGTAAAATATGTATTAAAAAAACTAAATTTTTCTTCAATAGGTTGTTGAAAGAAGGATTAGGTATCACAGGGAATACAAATATTCTGAATCCTAATGAATTTCCTCATTGTACAGACAACAATCCACAGAGAATACAACATAAACCACTCTTAAAAACAATGGGGCCACTTGCAGGAAACTTGTACGAGGAGAGAAAATGTATTGTTTTGACTTAATCCTGTTCATCAGGTACAGAAATCTTGTTTGGATCTTGTGTAAGAAAACCATGTCTACCTCTTCCTGTTTTCTCAGTCACAAGAAACAAAAAGATTTCTGTCCTATATATATGCTATATTTTACACAAGACTTGCCGATTATCAAGTGCAACATGTTGTTGAGAAATTAATGAGCATTTTGGAAAATAAAGAATTTACTGACAACATTTAATTTTTAACATTACTTGGGCAACCCGAGCGCTCTGATTGGTTAGAGGCATGTACAAATATTGCAACAATGCACTGATGTGGAGTTTGTCCAGAAGAGCGTGCACCTCTAACGAGGGTCCGTCAACAGTGGTGGAAACTGAAGCTTCGGCATCTTGTTTTTTAGCTACTTATATTTTAAGCTTTTTATTGTTCTTTATTCAGGACTACGTTTTATAATAATTTTCAATTTGGAACCAGGATCCCACCCCTTTGTTTATCCAACCTGGTCATCCAGAGTCATTTTTACTCTTTGACATCTTTGATGATGGAGGCCTTCAGAAGTTTCAGGACCTTAAAAGAGACCTACTCTCTTCTCGGCCTCTCTTATTTTATGTACTTGGGACCCTCATTAGCTATGAGGGCCTATGGTGTGCCTCCTCATTCTTTGTTCATCCAGGGGGCTGGTATCTATTATTTATGGCTCTTTGCTAATTAAATCTTAAAAGCCCCTAGCTGTCACAAAAATCTTGGGAGCGTGAGTTGGTGAGTCTAGGTATTATTCCTAATTGGGAGACTGTATGACCAAATACACTTATGGCTTCTAAAATCCATGCCCATTGACTAATACATTATAAACGTATTCATAGAGCTTATGCAACCCCGTGCAGACTAGAAGTCTGCTCAGGTTAAAATCTAAAACCCGATCCAAACCCAACCCAACCCGAGCTCGAGACCTTTGAAATATTTGCATAACGGACCTGACCCGACCATCTCCACAAATATAACATACGCTATTGCAACTAAGTAGCTTCAGTGTACAGTATTCCTGGTTTCCAGTTAAAATGTAAATAATGAAAAAAAATCACTCAATGAATCATATCTCATTTACTTCCTTTCCTAATAATCCAATAGTGCGTGATTTAAAAGAAGACAACAACAGGCTTCTTCAAAACTTTGTTGCCATAAATAGCCACACAGTAGATATTCTTGCAAATTTGAAAACTCATTTTGGACAAGCCTATATCATATCAAAACACTAAATTAATGTTCAACAACAAATATTACACCACAACTACTTAAATGGCTAAAGGACGAATACATCACTTTTCAGTGTGCCGCTGCAGAGATCAACTTCTTAATCTGTCTTTCTGCCGTCATATCTCAGTAATATTTTGCAAGATTTGCATTGTACAAACCCACACAACTTTTATTATCGCTGAATACAACAATATTGTAATTTTTCCAAACAGTAGATTTAGGAGGTACCCTTTCCAGCAATGAAACATTCCACTACTACACATTCTCCTGTTTTTAACGTTTTTTTTATTCCATCAGCCTATATAGAGGTGAACCTGCCTTATATCATAAAGCAGTCATTATATAAACCGAGTTTCACGTTTGCCTATGAAAGCACTTTAAAAGTGCGACAAAGAAAGCAAACTGACGGTGAATTAAAGAGCAGTGTTTTAATACAGCACATTTAGTCTTTTTTTTAAAACAGATGCATATTGTTTACTTCAGGACAAATACATTTTGTATCATTAACTGGAACGAAACAGTTTGAATCATTATCTAAAAAAGGCACGAACTGTCGACTGATGGCAGCTATCAATTAGATGTTGCACTTGGTGATTTTTTTTTTTTTGACAGGCTACACAAAATGTCAGCTTATCAGCCAAGATGATTATTGATTGTTACTTGAGTTGGAAAATAATAATATCCTGTAGTTACTTAATAAAACAGGCTGCACAAAACGAAAAAGCAGGTTTGTGAGATGATATTAAGAGAGGCAATTTCTCAAAGAACCTAAGGTGCAATCATGAAGCAGGAAGTGAGTTTTTAGGAAATACTTGCACACAGTGGAAGAAAAAAATTCTCACAAAAAAAAAGAAAAAACGCCATGATGCACTCACTGATAACACTAACCCAAACCGACCTGAGCCGAACCATAACTACACCTGACTCGACCGAAGCCAACACTTACTGTCAAGGTCCTGTCGGGCAGCAAGGCTCTAGTGCAGACACTTCCAAATATAAAAGCAACATCTAACCCTGCAAGTAACGTCTGTCAACTTAGCACACCTGGCCCCTTGTATATTGTCGCGACTGTCCCGTCATTGCCACTTTTTGGAGTTATGCAGCTTCGGTGTTATTTAAATTGACTAGTTCATAGCTGGTAGCCAAAACTTGCTTATTTTTACTTGGTTATCTTTCTTTGACTCAGTGTAGAACTTTACCTGCTGCCCTAACGCCGCTAAAATGTAAATTTTGCAGCTTTGGATATCTCCAGATACAACTCTGGTCCGCTATTGGCTCTGTATAGCATTCATGGGTTATAGTATTCCGGTCTGTATCTTTAAAAAAATTTCTTGAATTTTTTGGAGTTTATTTTACATATCTTAAAATAGGGTTAAAATCAGTTTATTAAGAAATGTTTTAATTGAAACATCAGTAAAAATCAGGGGGAATAACTCTCAGTATACTCACTTGACATGTGGAATATGATGCGTAGCAGTTCGTGCAAGTATTTCAATTTTGTTTTTGATTAAGCTGGAGTTACTATGCCCAGCAACTGCCACAATAATCAGACTCTGATTGGCCAACAGAATCAAGTGAAAATGTGTTTGTGAAGTGACAGAGAACCACGTTTTAACGTTATTTGCCCTCTGACATCTAAACGTCTGCTGTATGCTAGGACACAGGTTATTACAAATGTCAGAGTCAAAATAAAACAGCATTTTGATCAAAATATTGTGTATTTCCTAGAAAACTGTACCTGGAAAATGCTGAAAAGACCAAAATCAGTAAAAACCGACAGTTTTGTAATGAATGGTCAAATACTGCCAAATCTAGGTGTGCGAAGTTGGTAGAGCCCTATCCCAACAGACTCACAGCTGTAATTGCTGCCAAAGGTGCTTCCACCAAGTATTAACTCAGGGGCTGGAGACTTATCTAACTGTGATCTTGCAGTTTTTTTTATTTTTTAATATATAACTTATCCCCTTAACAGTGTGGAGTATGGTGTGTAGATACGTGGAAAAAAGGCATGAAACTCTGAGGCACTGACACAACAAAATGTAATAAAAGTTCAAAGGGGTGTGGAACTTCTATAAGCACTGTAAACGTGACAAAACTGACCATTTTTAAAACATGAAAACAGAACCCCCCCCCCCCCAATCTTAAGGTACCACCTGAATCAGAAATGTCTGACTGCTTCTTTCGTCTAGAAAATATTAAGGCCTTCTGTGTCTATTGCTGCCCACTAATAATAATCTCCGCCCAATAGTCTTGGAGCAGCAAGAAATGCTAATCAGACATCCTTTCGAACTTTTTATTAGCAAATGTTTGGACTGAGTTCCACTTCATAAACAGATGAGTGCATGATGTTTCAAAATACAGGCTTCCAGCAGCTTTACCGGTCTCTCTGGGTTCTCAACAATAACACATTATTGTTATTCCAAATGCCTTTGTGGTACTCCTGGCATGATTCTGGAAGCCTTTCCTTTGTTAAAAAGAGACTTTTAGAACTGGTTGACTTTAAGACAGCTGGATCACGTCATTCAATAAATAAAGCAGCAAATTATTCATCTGGAACTATAACTAGGCATACACTGTGCAAAAGAAATTCAATATAAAATAAGGACACCACCCACCTATGACCAAATGGGTGTACAATGCCCCCAACCCCACCCCCATCTCCTTACCCAAAGAATGTTTTCACCAATAAAAGTTCTCAAACTGCACTTTTACGGGTCAGTGAATTTTAAATTGTCGAACCATTCCTTGTTTCGATGGTAGACATACAGATTTTACATTTAGAAAAACAATATACTGTAGGCAAGGGTACTACTTGCTGTTAATAAAATATGATGGACCATTTACAGTTACAGGATTTTCCACAGTTGTAAACTAGCATGGTAAAACTAAAAGTAATTTTACACCAGTATGGCTAATCGTTACTGAAGGAAAGAATGACATGCATTTGTAGAAAGAGCTAAAAACTAGATTGATGTCAACCACACATTACAAGCACCTGTTTCCTCGGGACCCCCTTCGGTTCCATTGATGTTACTTACCGATCCTTTCACTTTTAGGAAGATTGTGTTACTGTCTCACATACCTATTTGGGTGGTCTGTCTCACGTAATAGTTTTATAACTAAACGCCTAGCACATTGGTTGAGTTGAATTTATCATTTTAGGATTTTGTGTCCCAACACCAGAAACTATGTTTGGGGAATGTAAACAGTTTAGACTGGATCTCATTCTGACAGCATTCAAATTAATTTGCAAGAACGTTGAAGGGCTTTGTGAATATAAATGTATGGTTTCCAAATATTCATCACACAATGCGATATAATCATTAGGAATTAAATCACCTTAGTTAAACTAAGCCAAAAAATAAAGGAAACATTTAATTAAACTGTAACCTGAAACCTATACAAGAGCGCTGAGGAATAGCAGAAACAAATGAAATGTGGTCATGAGGAACGGACTACAAAAGGCTGCACATAAGAACGCTCTACAACGCAGTCTAAAAAACCAAACTGTTGTGTCTTCTGTAAGGACCCTGGTTCCCAATCAGACAACAGAAAAACACATCTCATCCAAAGACATTTCATTCAAGGGAAATATTTTCTTTCACAAATGTCATTTTACAGCTCTAAAGGCTTTAGCTTTTTCCCAGCTTGTGGCCAAAATAATAGATTGCTGTGTCTCAACAGGCTGATGTGAAATACCAGGTACTTGTTAATTTTAACAGCAATCTAGTTTTTAGTCCAAAATACATACAACAAATTTAAAAAAAGACTTAGAGCTCTGAACACAATTCGATCATACCAGCTTGTAGTGTACAACGCCCAATGTTACACATTATATAATTATTATTATTTCGGTCATTGAGCTAATTATTTGGATCAAATTGCGAAATGGAAAATATCAAACAAGCAAAGAAATCACAATTTGATAAAAATAATTTGCTCAAAAGACCGAAATAACCTTCCATTTAATAATTTCATTTAGGGGTTTTTAGCAATAAAATATATATTATATATATATATCTATATATATATATTATATTTATATCTATATATATATATATATATATATATAAATTACTTACTGGCAACGCCTGATGCAAGTCCATAGAATAATCCACTCCCCTCTGCCTGTTGCTCAAAGACATGGGTGACTGGGGGAGGACACTTCTCTTGTCTAATGAAGTTATACAGCAATGTTTTTACAAGTCTACTGGTGAAGGGCACACTGGAGACATAAAAAATAAAATATAAATCACAGTTAAAACATTGTACAAAACATACTGAACATGTAACAATACTTCCTCCACTCCTCTGTAAAAGGATCTCAAAAAACAGATCAGCAAAACATCTAATTATATTGATGAATGACACAGCACAGCTATTTTATTTACCCAAGAAATATATCACTACTAGTGTAAAAATTGAGAATGAGGCTTTTATTTGTATTATATAACACCACTGGATTGGCAGCTTATCATCAGAAAACATCACAGTTCATCCTAAGTCGTGAGACTGGCATCACGATATACCCAACAGTGCATCAACTTACTGAGCAATGTTCTCCTTGCACATGGAAACAGTGCCTCTCTCTAATAGCAAATAGCATAACAACCTTCAGTACAGACTAATTTGCAGTTGCACACAAAAGCATCCTGGGGTCTGATTCCTTTAAGTGTGAACAAATTACACCATTCCAAAAAAGGGGCCGTCCTGAAGCAGCTCACAAGTCATTGAGACACCGCTACAGTACAAGGTAACATATGGCCTGAAAAGTGCACCGTTCCTGGGGTAGGAAGTGATTTAAGACAGCCATAGACTCCAAACAGAACACTGCTGTTCTAGCTTCCTCCAATACATCCCATTCATTTATACAATCTGATTTCCAATGCCTGCAGATTTTAAGCAACCCTTTAAAAAACTGTAGTTTTAGACTTACCATCGTCCTTGCATAAGGTATTTGTAAATTAGACTCTCTCGCAGAATCTCCTTGTGGAATAGCTGGTAGGAGAGCAGGATGAGGAGAGTTGTCACAGCCTCAAACAGAATATTATATGTGATGTCCCTGCAGACAGACAGCAAAGGTTAAAATAAATTGTTCGTGTAAATTTACACGAATGTAAAGATAGAGATTATGTACTTATTTTGTGTTTTATTATTATAATTGTTGCATGCAGTTTTCAGTTATCTGATTTTTAAAAGATCCCAATTAAATGTTGACAAAGACAATACATTAAATAAAGATACTGTATGAAGCAAACTGGTACAATAGAAAGAAACAATTAAAATAATTAACAGACTAGTAAGTAAAAGCAATGAACATAAACAATATCAATGTAGCTACATTTTGACGCTAGCTACGTAATATTGTATTCCTGCTGTAGGTCAACAAGACAGGGTTCGAAATTAGCAACCAGACCCACCAAATGCAGGTTGATTTAGTCTGAAGTGGGTATATTTCTCATCATAGCACCCCCCAGTGGTGCATCCACGTTTTATTTCTGTTTTTTCTGTTTGTTTGTTTTTTTAAATAAGATTTATTTTTAGGAAGGAATCTTTTGCCCCCTTGACGAAAACTACTTTTGGGCAAAGCTAACAAACTGACCAGAAAAGAGACTGCAAGGAAATGTACAGTATTTTTTAAAACTGAACATATGTAACTCAATTATAGTAAAGCTGACAACTGCACTTACATTGAACTTTAAATCAGAAAGCATCAACATCAAACAAGATAGAATAGAACAGTTTCCTTAGTTAAATGATGATTATTAAAAACCATGTATTGTTAACAAGGTCATAAGCGGTGCCCAATGCCAGGCCCAGTGCTTTCCATGCACTCGTCTCAGAGACAAAGCAAATTGCCATTGATATTCACTGGTTAGGAACCGCAAGCAGATTAGTGGGAACATATCCTGTGTTTGACAATTTAGAACCCTGAATGGAATCAACATGTTGCTTGAAGCCACTGAATTCTTCTTAAAGAACTTCAGTCCAGCAGACAAGAAGACAGTGCTGATGAATGCGTAATCAATACCCTGAATATCGAAGGGCTGAGAGCTTTCATTGGGACTGAGGAGTGCAATTAATTACACTTTAACCAACTCCTGACATGGGGCTGGCGTCAGCTCACGACTCTGCATTGTTTCTGGGTTACAGGCATTCACCATGTTGCCAGATCGTTTTCTGCCCTCTGACCTGGTGTCCTATTAACAATATTTACATTGGCTGGTATGCCTCCAGTACTAACAGTGAGCCAGACAACACACAGTAACCTCCACAGATACGAGGAAAGAGAGAGCTGGAGGAAGCTGATGCACTGCCTGCCATTTGCTTACACCCCAAAACACTGCGCAGTTGGTATGGTACTTCAGTGGTAATAACATTTTTAGATAGCAAGTTCTTTTCCAGTGGAGGTTAAATAAGGAATGAACAGTTTAGTGGATCTTGTATTCATTTCTTTATTTAAAGCAGTACCACAATCTCACAAAATACTATTGCTAACCTCCAATTGTTGTGGTTTCTTTTTATGCATAGCCACATTATTTAAATTCACAGGTCCATGGTACTGTAACTGTTCAAGTGGGACAGTCATACAGAAATGATTTTACTGACTACTCACAATAGAAGTTCTCTGTACTGGAAGCTGTTGCTTTCTGTATATAATATTTCTATAAGTCGTGTGAGGTAACATTCAAATTATGACTTAAATTAAGACAGATCAAGCAAAATGAAGGTCCTAGCTTTCAATTGGAATTATACTACTGTATACACCTTTTAAATAGACCCAGACATAGAAATAAAATTTTTAGCGCCATTGCACATTTTTATTAAACACAAAACAATGTCTCAAAATGCTATGCAATGGGAGTTTTAGGTCTTCCTTACAACTGGTTAATTCCCAGCCTAGCTGTATGAAGAGTCTATCTAAATGACTCCAATGGAGGGAGTTACCCAATGCTGTGAATACATTGCTGTAGTAGTAGCATTTATTTATTCTACTCTATATACTGTATATGATTTTTTTCATGAAATTATTAGAGTTGTTAAATGCTTAATTATGTTATCACAGTCCATTGTTACTGTGCCTTATTCACAATCTTTTTTGAAGATTGTTAAATATTCGGAAAATTGTTCTACACCGTTGATGATTATGCAAACACCACAACAGTTTAAAAAACAAATATTATTTTGATGAATAAAAAAACTTTGAAAAAAGAAAACAAATCCTGAAATAATTCCCTAGTTAATTGGGCCAGACATTCCACTGCCAAACTTCTGAGCCTGCAGCACGTCTATTTATTCCATCCAAAAGAATAACTGTTTTTACAGGATAACAAGGCAAGTGGAATGGTCACCTTCCTTGGGAGTAGATGCCAAAATAAATACATGGACAAAAAGTTACTTGTGGTGCCAGATCATAATCTCAGCAATTCAATTCCAGACTGTGAAGTAGGATATCCAGTGTGGAAACATTTTCTCTACACAATTTCATTGTCCACAGTATCAAGAGGTTAATCTGGACTAATACTTAAGTAATGTCTAGCTCTGCCAAAAAGGAGGGATTGATAGCAAATACAGTTGAAATCACACAGGAACCAGGTTTAAATATTGTCCTTCCTGTGGCCCGATCAAAGGGTGTTAAATAGAAGCCTATGGGGGGAGGGGGGGCGGTTATGTGAGGATCAGCAGTGATCAGAGCTTTGTTTTGATCAGGACAAAGATAAGCCAGTTCCAAGCAGGATATATCCTTTCTTTTCTGTGATTCCGTTCCAATCCCACACCCAGTCCTCAACAATGTGATGCTAAACTAGAATCAAAACAAGAGACATATACTATTTGGAAAATGATATTGATCAAAGGTGTAGTTGTGTAGGGTTTATTGATACAAGAGGATTAGAAAGTTATTCCTTAATTTTCATGACCCAACAAAACACAGTCAAACCTGTATTAAGAGAACACACAAGGGATAGTCTAATGGTGGCCTCTTAACATAGGTGGTCTCTTAAAATGTATATTATATAATTGTGTTCGTTGTACACAAAATGTTGTTGAACTATTTCTCAGAATTATTGAGAGCACAGTTAAAATAAATTCAGAGATATCATCATTGTTAAATGTCTTTAATATGATTTTTGACAGTGGGGGCATCCACTTGGGGGAGAAATCAACAAAAAAACAGAAGGGAGACTCATCAAAACAAGAGCAACAACTCAGGTTAGATAGCCATTAAGTGCATTTATCTAAATGCTAGAAGTCTCAAAAATAAAATGTTAGAACTTGAAGCTACTGCACTAACAAGTAACTACGATGTGTTAGGTGTTACAGAAACGTGGCTATCCGAGTGATGGAGACAAATATATTATTAGTGGGTATACACCGTATAGGAAAGACAGGCAGGACAGAAGAGGTGGAGGGGTAGTGCTATACATCAAAAATAGTCTTAAAGCCCAGGTGTTAAATCTAGAAGAAAAAAACAATGCAGAATCAAGATGGGTCAGAATAATGGGTATAATAATACGGGCATGCTATAGACTGCCAAATTCAGACACCGAGCAAAATAATCTACTATACAAGACATTAGAAATCCATGCAGCAAAGGAGAAGCCATATTAAATGAGGGGTTTCAACTTCCCCCATATAAAATGGGAAAACACGGTAGGGAGCACAACAGATGAAATTCAAATGGTAGAAATGACAACTGACTGCTTCCTATCGCAATTTGTCAAGGCACCGACTACAGGAGAGGCATGCCTTGATTTAGTTTTCAAATAACGAAGACAGAACAACTACACCATAGGTCAGATAACCATTGGCAATTCAGACAACAAAAGGCACTTTACAGAGCATTTAAAAGGGGACCAAGAACAAAGTACATAGAAAGAGTACTTGGAACTGCAAACTCAAATCAAAAAGGAAGTTAGAAAGCTCAAGAAAGAGATAGAAATGAGCATTGCTAAGGGGCTAAAAACAATTCCAAAAGAACATTGAAAGAGGAGGTAAAATCGATCGATCAATCAATCTTTATTTTACATAGCGCCTTTCATAGTGGACCACCATCACAAAGCGCTTTACAAGATGCAGTAACAACAAATGTCTAAGAGACACAAATGGCAAAATCATAGAAGAAAACAAAAAAATAGCAAATATATTAAATAATTACCTTTCACACGTTTTTACAAAAAGGAGGATACAGACAACATGCCCCACATATCGACCTGTTCCTATCCAATTTTAAACAAATTTAGCATAACAGAGGAAGAAGTGTTAAAGGGACTAGGAGCTCTTAAAATAAACAAATCCCCTGGGTCGGATGAGGTCCCCTCAATGGTACTCAAAGAAATGAAAGAAGTTATTTACAAGCAGCTAACCAAGATCACGCAACAGTCTCTTGACACAGGGGTTGTACCGACATACTGGAGAATTCAAAACGTAATAACGATCCACAAAATGGGAGACAAAACCGAACCAGGTAACTACAGACCAATAAGCCTGACTTCTATTTAGGGATGTCACTGTATATTGTTTTTACGGTAAAACGCGGTATAAACTGCTACGGTTTTGAAACCACAATATACCACACTATACCATGATTACCGAGTTTATACGGTTTAAGGTGATACGGGCGCGTTTGTTTATTCACCGTTTGTCCATCAGTGAGCCACTGTGTTCATTAGAACTAACTAATGAACACAGACAAAGTTCTGAAAACTGCCATGCATGAGATTATCCGAGTAGACTATTAAATAAGCGACGTCATATTTAATATAAACCGCTCTACTAAACAAAGATCTCTAGCAAATGTGATTGTCAGTACATGAAACACAAAAACTTGAAAATATCAGCAAGAACAAGGCACTGTAACTTTTCATCACTGCCTTTCTATTAAATTTACCAAACCAAAAGGAGTAACAGTAGCTATTATCTATCGCATCAGTCAAGCGAAACACAGTAAGCACACACGAATGCAGATAATCAAAAAGTCTACATTTACTACTATATAACCAAGTCTAAAATGCTGCAGGCATTTGTATTATTTTTATTTTAAATAGAATTGTAAAGATGTTGCCGTCTCCTCGAGTTGATAGTGTTGTAGGGATTTTGGTTTTATGTATTCAAAAATTAATACAATTTATTCCCATTTAACAAAAAAAAAAATAATAGCTAGATGCTGTTTAACTTTGCAACGGTGTCATACCCACCTTTATGTTCGTTGCTGTTAACATGCAGTCCAAAAAAAATAAAGAAATAAATAAATAATTTGCAGACGCATTCCTCTCATCATTAAGTTTTGCACTCTGCCAAGAGATCAGTGGGCGGGCACTGCATGTCTTAAAACGCACTCGATTGGATGTTGCTAGGTAACACTTTGCTTCTCTTAACTAATAGGATGCCGTCCAAACTGATAAAGATGAAGAGGGTATTCAGTTGCAGTGGTCACATCCTTACCTCCTATCGTTCCAGACTGAGCCCAGAAAATGTTCAATTTTGGTGTTTCATCACAGCATTTTGAAATAAAAAAATCAGCATTATTTTGCTGAGCCTGTGTGATCTGGAGTGAACACTACTTCCAGTTAGGTAGTGCCTGGTAGAACTCTAGTACCAGTGTGTTGTAGTTGTTTTAAAACTTTAAATTAAAAGTTATTTTTCTTGTTAAAAAATGACTTGAGTGTTTTTCTTTAAATAGCCATTAAAAACAACTTACCATGCCGTCAAAATTTAATACAGTGCCATCCCTACTTCTATTATATGTAAACTTATGGAAACTATAATAAGATCCTAAATGGAAAATTACCTATATGGTAACAGTATCCTGGGAGACAGTAAGCATGGTTTTAGGAAAGAGAGATCATGTCTAACTAATCTTGATTTTTTTGAGGAACATCGACAATGGCTAATTGCAAAGCACATGATATGGTTTATTTAGATTTCCAGAAAGCTTTTGACAAAGTCCTGCATAAAAGAATAATTGTCAAACTGAACACAGTAGGGATTCAAGGATACGCATGCACATGAATTAGGGAGTGGTTCTGGTCACCTCGCTACAAAAATAATATTGCTGCTCTAGAAAGAGTACATGTGACACAGAGCAAGATTATTAGGGTTGTTTTTTTTTTAACCTAAACAGCATTTTGTGTGTTATTTTGTCTTTCTTTGACATCACAATTGTGTAATATGACCTTGCTGTAAACTTTCGTGAGCAGACTGAATTAGTCACTGATGATGGGAAATGTGGCTGGAGACTATGGCCACAGGTTGGGTTGCAATCCCTGCGGCAGATGTAAAAATACATTGGACTTGTGACAACAATCCAATTGCAAGGCACTGGAGTAAAAGTTGGAAAGTCATTTCCTAGTTTAGTTATCTATGATATGTGAATAAAAAAATATCAAAGCTATCAGGAATATACTGCAAAAGAAATTGTTGCGATATGGACAACACAAGACAGGGGGTTGTGTAATCCTTCACAACCCAAGCCCTTCTATACTTAATGTTCTCAAGATAATCTCCACCATCAGAGTGAATTACATTAGACCAATCTGATGAGGGTGACATGCAAGCCTGTATGAGCATTGCCAACAGACTTTTCCCTCAGAAAACAACAGACTGTCTCTTTGAGTTAGTTTCCAGTAATTTGGCTCTGAGACAAAAATCAGAAGAAGCCCGACATCTTTTCGCCAGTACTTGTGGTTTCTATGATACTCACAACAAACAAATACCTCACACTACTGGGAATCTCTACCTTCAAAAAGGGGCCTGCGCTTTTATCGCATCCCAAAATATCGGCCTTATCATTATGCCTGGTCACTGTCATTACTCCCAAATCGTTAGAGTTATGTTGTCACTACAGAGTTACTGTTAACAACTGCTAGTGACGCACAGAGGCCCTGTAAGATAACCATTTTAACATGCCGATGAGATGGCAAAAGAATTTCCATATGTTGGGTTTTTCCTCCACTCACCACCAGCCTCCGCATCACCTGCTCCTGAATACTGTACTCCACTTAAATGTGTTACTGGTTACCTTTTCATACTAATGGTATTTTTAAATAACTTTCAAGCTATAACTATTTATGTAACCCTGTGACAAAGTGCCCGCCCCTGTGTATATTATCTGTTATGTTATGTGTGGTTTGTTAAATGTTGGTGTATAGTCATTGGTACACAGGATATAAATGGGTCTGTAACACGAGTGTTTAAAATGTATATTTGTATTTAGGCACGGGATTGTACATCACTTCACGTACATTTAAAGTAGTTAATATGTGAGCACGAGGTTGCACATAATTAATTCACGTGCTGGGATTCAAGTGAATAATTAATTAGTAATTGAATCCCAGCACCAGAGGGAGAGGTCCCACCACTGTCTCCAGAGCCGCAGCAGTCCCCTGCAAGTGAGGGAGAGCCGCACCTGTCCCCTATAACAAGGGTAGGCTACACGCCGCTCCCACCTCCGTCGCTAGGAGACTACACGCCACTCCCACCTCCACCGCCAGGAGACTACATGCCTCCGCCACCTCCACCGGCAGGCGCAGAGCAGCAGGAGCTGCCTCTGCTTCCGCCACCTCCACCAGCAGGCGCAGAGCAGCAGGTGTTGCCTCTGCCTCCGCCACCTCCACCTGCAGGCGCAGAGCAGCAGGAGCTGCCTCTGCCTCCGCCACCTCCACTGGCAGGAGCAGAGCAGCAGGAGCTGCCTCTGCCTCCGCCACCTCCACTGGCAGGAGCAGAGCAGCAGGAGGAAATGTGAAAAAAGACCAAATTATCAAAAGTACCCAGCCATTTAAGGTGGGAGATATCAAAAACACAAGCCAAGTTTCAAGAAACCAGTGGGACAACCTTGCTCAGCTCCAAGCAAATAGGCACAACTGTAAAAGTGGTGGGGCCAAGGTTGCTCCAATTGTTTCTACTAACTTGGCTTATAAGAACATAAGAAAGTTTACAAACAAGAGGAGGCCATTCGGCCCATCTTGCTCGTTTGGTTGTTAGTAGCTTATTGATCCCAGAATCTCATCAAGCAGCTTCTTGAAGGATCCCAGGGTGTCAGCTTCAACAACATTACTGGGGAGTTGATTCCAGACCCTCACAATTCTCTGTGTAAAAAAGTGTCTCCTATTGTCTGTTCTGAATGCCCCTTTGTCTAATCTCCATTTGTGACCCCTGGTCCTTGTTTCTTTTTTCAGGCTGAAAAAGTCCCTTGGGTCGACACTGTCAATACCTTTTAGAATTTTGAGTGCTTGAATTAGGTCGCCACGTAGTCTCTTTGTTCAAGACTGAACAGTTTCAATTCTTTTAGCCTGTCTGCATATGACATGCCTTTTAAGCCCGGAATAATTCTGGTCGCTCTTCTTTGCACTCTTTCTAGAGCAGCAATATCTTTTTTATAGCGAGGTGACCAGAACTGAACACAATATTCAAGATGAGGTCTTACTAGTGCATTGTACAGTTTTAACATTACTTCCCTTGATTTAAATTCAACACTTTTCACAATGTATCCAAGCATTTTGTTAGCCTTTTTTATAGCTTCCCCACATTGTCTAGATGAAGACATTTCTGAGTCAACAAAAACTCCTAGGTCTTTTTCATAGATTCCTTCTCCAATTTCAGTATCTCCCATATGATATTTATAATGTACATTTTTATTTCCTGCGTGCAGTACCTTACACTTTTCTCTATTAAATGTCATTTGCCATGTGTCTGCCCAGTTCTGAATCTTGTCTAGATCATTTTGAATGACCTTTGCTGCTACAACAGTGTTTGCCACTCCTCCTACTTTTGTGTCGTCTGCAAATTTAACAAGTTTGCTTACTATACCAGAATCTAAATCATTAATGTAGATTAGGAATAGCAGAGGACCTAATACTGATCCCTGTGGTACACCGCTGGTTACCACACTCCATTCTGAGGTTTTTCCTCTAATCAGTACTTTCTGTTTTCTACATGTTAACCACTCCCTAATCCATGTACATGTGTTTCCTTGAATCCCAACTGCGTTCAGTTTGAGAATTAATCTTTTGTGCGGGACTTTGTCAAAAGCTTTCTGGAAATCTAAATAAACCATGTCATATGCTTTGCAATTATCCATTATCGATGTTGCATCCTCAAAAAAATCAAGCAAGTTAGTTAGACACGATCTCCCTTTCCTAAAACCATGTTGACTGTCTCCCAGGACCCTGTTACCATATAGGTAATTTTCCATTTTGGATCTTATTATAGTTTCCATAAGTTTGCATATAATAAAAGTCAGGCTTACTGGTCTGTAGTTACCTGGTTCAGTTTTGTTTCCCTTTTTGTGGATCGGTATTACGTTTGCAATTTTCCAGTCTGTCGGTACCACCCCTGTGTCAAGAGACTGCTGCATGATCTTGGTTAGCGGTTTGTAAATTACTTCTTTCATTTCTTTGAGTACTACTGGGAGGATCTCATCCGGCCCAGGGGATTTGTTTATTTTAAGAGCTCCTAGTCCCTTTAACACTTCTGCCTCAGTTATGCTAAAGTTATTTAAAACTGGATAGGAACTGGATGACATGTGGGGCATGTTGTCAGTATCTTCCTTTGTAAAAACTTGTGAAAAGTAATCATTTAATATATTTGCTATTTTTTTTTCTTCATCTACGATTTTGCCATTTGTATCTCTTAAACATTTAATCTCCTCTTTGAATGTTCTCTTGCTGTTGTAATATTGGAAAAACATTTTGGAATTGGTTTTAGCTCCCTTAGCAATGTTCATTTCTATTTCTCTCTTGGCCTTTCTAACTTCCTTTTTGACTTGTGTTTGCAGTTCCGCGTACTCTTTCTGCGTACTTTCTTTTTGGTCTTTTTTTAATGCTCTGTAAAGTGCCTTTTTTTCGCTGAACATTTTTTTAAATTGATCTATTAAACCATTTTGGCAATTTAGTTTTACATTTAGATTTGTCTACTTTAGGGATGTAATTGTTTTGCGCCTCTAGTACTACATTTTTGAAGAACAACCATCCTTCTTCTGTGGGTGTTTTCTCTATTTTACTCCAATCTACTTCTGTTAGTCTCTGTTTCATATCTTCATAGTTTGCTTTTCTAAAATTGTAAACCTTAGCTTTAGTCATTACTTTTGGGGTTTTAAAAAACACTTCAAATGAGACCATGTTGTGGTCTGAGTTTGCCAGTGGTTCTCAGACCTCTGTTTTAGTTATTCTGTCTTCGTTATTTGAAAAGACTAAATCAAGGCATGCCTCCCCTCTAGTCGGTGCCTTGACAAATTGTGTTAGGAAGCAGTCATTTGTCATTTCCACCATTTCAATTTCATCCTTCGTGCTACCCACCGGGTTTTCCCATTTTATATGGGGGAAGTTGAAATCCCCCCATTAGTATGGCTTCTCCTTTGCTACATGCATTTCTAATGCCATTGTATAACAGATTATTTTGCTCACCGTCTGAATCTGGCGGTCTATAGCATGCTCCTATTATTATGCCCTTTGAATTTTTGTCCGTTATTCTGACCCATATTGATTCGGCTTTATTTTCTTTGTCCAGGTTTAACACCTGGGCTTCAAGACTGTTTCTTATGTATAGCGCTACCCCTCCTCCTCTTCTGTCCTGCCTGTCTTTCCTATACAGTGTATACCCACAAATATTATATTCGTCCCCATCACTCTCAGACAACCACGTTTCTGTAACACCTATCACATCATAGTTACCTGTTAGTGCAGTAGCTTCAAGTTCTAGAATTTTGTTTCTGATACTTCTAGCATTTAGATAAATACATTTAATGGTTGTCTTACCTGAGCTGTTGTTGTTTTGATGCGGTCTCCCTTCTGTTTTTTTGTTGATTTCTCCCCCCTTCCTTTCTAGTTTAAATGCTTCTGAACCTGCTCGAGGATCTTTTCTCCAAGTAGACTGGTTCCCTTGTTATTTAAGTGCAGTCCATCCCGTCTATACAGATAGTCCTCGTTGTAGAATGTGGTCCAATGATCAAGATAGGTGAAGCCTTCCCGTGTGCACCACATCTTCAGCCATGCGTTTTGATTAATTATTTCCAACTGTCCATATGGTCCTTTGCAAGGTGCCGGTAGTATACCAGAAAATACCACAGTTTTGGTTTTCTCTTTTAATTTCCTTCCTAGCTCTCTGAATTTGTTTTGCAGGGATTCTGGTCTGCCTCTTCCAATGTTGGTTGTACCGATGTGGACGACTACTACCAGGTCGTCTCCTGTTCGTTCTAGGAGCCTGTCCACGTTCTCAGTGATGTGCTTGACCGAGGCTCCCGGAAGGCAGCACACTGTTGTAGTAAGGGGGTCCAAACTGCGAATTGAACTTGCTGTGTTTCTCAATATGGAGTCCCCAACAATCATGATCTCCCTTCTTTTTGCTGTCTGGTCACCACTGTCAATAGGGTCCTGGATGTTGTTCCTTTCATTCTCTTGTTGTTGGTTCTGCTCATCAAAATTCTGAAGTGACTCAAATTTGTTGGTTGTTTTGATTTCTGGTGGTTGTGTTTAATGAAGTTTCTTTTTTTCCCTGCTTCTGCATACCTGAACCCAGCTGTTCTGACCTTCTATCTCCCTGGTGGCTTTCAGTCTGTTAGGGGTGATGCAGACTTCCATGAATTGTGGGTGTGCCAGTTCCTCAAGATCCTGTTGCTGTCTCACTTCTCCCAGCTCCATTTCTAGCATACTTACTAGTTTATACATGCACGTTAAAAGTTATGTCTGCAAAAGTATGCATGTTCATTCATATCAACTCCATTTTTTCACATAAAACATGTGCTTGTTACACATAAACAAATATACATACATTGAATTTAATTTTTAAGTTTGCAATATAAACCATGTGTGGGAATCGAAGACATGCTTCCAATGCTGCTTGCAATGCAAACGCCCTAGCTTTCACACCACAAAGATAGTCCTTCCATTTCACAACACTGCTTTTAGTATAGCAGTAAAGTTAGTTTTGAACAAGTAACAAGACAAACAAGATTTTGTAAACAATAGTTATGCATGAGAGTCTACTTAAAGTGCAGTAAATTTGAATATTTTCTGCGGGTAGGCTATGGATTAAAATTAGGATTTCACAAACATTTCTTAGACCTAAGTAGACAATATTTAAGAGCACTATAAAGCCTACAAATAGTGATACTTGCTTCTTTACTAAAACAGAATGCTGTCATTTGTTAAAGGCAAGCATGCAACATCCCCCAGCAGTTGCTGCCAGTATTCTCCGTCTGGTGTGGACCTGCCCATACATCGAGACTGCACGTTCTGCATCCACTAATTGGTTGGGAAAATATTCACAAATACAGAACTGAACAAGAACTGTTGAGTATTTATTTTAGTTTCATACAGTATTAAATGGCAGTGTTTATAGCTGATAGTGAAAAAGAAATAAACAAATGTCAAGATAGATAAAGAAAGAAAGAAATGTCTATGTATTGATTTATGTATTAATATATTTCAATATTTATGTATTTATTAATGTTTTTCTTTTACCAAATATATAGGCTATCCTTCAGCATAGGTAATTCTTGCAAATTAATGTTCCTTTGTGTCCAGTGGGGACCACAAATAGTGTTACTCTCATCAACCAGAATCAAGGAGGAACCGTACTTCCTTGCACCAATAGGGACCACAATGAGCGTTACCCTGACAGTAAACCAAAATTTTTCAGGTGATCAAGATCAGAATCTCAGAATGATGATGACTCAAAAAACTCTCCAAACTATAAATAACAAAGTCCAGAGAATTCTCAGCTGGCTGACTTCATCTTTCTAAATGCTGCTTGTTTTCTCAACTAATCATGTAGCACTGACAGTAGCACAGCACGCATGCGCACAAATATTATGCCAAATATATATATATATATATATATATATATATATATATATATATATATATATATATACACACACACACACACACATACATACATACACAGTACTGTGCAGAAGTTGTGAAAAAATGCTGTAAAGTAAGAATGCTTTTGAAAATAGACATGTTAATAGATTATATTTATCAATTAACTAAATGCAAAGTGAGTGAACAGAAGAAAAATCTAAATCAAATCCATATTTGGTGTGACCACCTTGGCCTTCAAAACAGCATCAATTCTTCTAGGTACACTTGCACAAAGTCAGGGAGTTTGTAGGCATATAGTCAGGTGTATGATTAAACAATTATACCAAATAGATGCTAATGATCAAAAATTTAATATGTAGGTTGAAACACAATCATTAACTGAAAGAGAAACAACTGTGTAGGAAGAATAAAACTGGGTGAAAAACAGCCAAACTCAGCTAACAAGGTGAGGTTGCTGAAGACAGTTTACTGTCAAAAGTCACACACCATGGCAAGACTGAGCACAGCAACAAGACACAAGGTAGTTAAACTGCATCAGCAAGGTCTCTCCCAGGCAGAAATTTCAAGGCAGACAGGGGTTTCCAATGTGCTGTCCAAGCTCTTTTGAAGAAGCAAAGAAACGGGCAACGTTGAGGACCGTAGACGCAGTGGTCGGGCAAGGAAACTTACTGCAGCAGATGAAAGACACATCATGCTTGCTTCCCTTCGTAATCGGAAGATGTCCAGCAGTGCCATCAGCTCAGAATTGGCAGAAAACAGTGGGACTCTGGTACACCCATCTACTGTCCGGAGAAGTCTGGTCAGAAGTGGCCTTCATTGAAGACTTGCGGAACAAAGCCATACCTCCGACGTGGAAACAAGGCCAAGCGACTCAACTATGCACGAAAACACAGGAACTGGGGTGCAGAAAAATGGCAGCAGGTGCTCTGGACTTATGTCAAAATTTGAAATATTTGGCTGCAGCAGAAGGCAGTTTGTTCGCCGAAGGGCTGGACAGCGGTACATGAATGAGTGTCTGCAGGCAACAGTGAAGCATAGTGGAGGTTCCTTGCAAGTTTGGGGCTGCATTTCTGCAAATAGAGTTGGGGATTTGGTCAGAATTAAGAACATAAGAACATAAGAAAGTTTACAAACGAGAGGAGGCCATTCGGCCCATCTTGCTCGTTTGGTTGTTAGTAGCTTATTGATCCCAAAATCTCATCAAGCAACTTCTTGAAGGATCCCAGGGTGTCAGCTTCAACAACATTACTGGGGAGTTGATTCCAGACCCTCACAATTCTCTGTGTAAAAAAGTGTCTCCTATTTTCTGTTCTGAATGCCCCTTTTTCTAAACTCCATTTGTGACCCCTGGTCCTTGTTTCTTTTTTCAGGCTGAAAAAGTCCCTTGGGTCGACACTGTCAATACCTTTTAGAATTTTGAATGCTTGAATTAGGTCGCCACGTAGTCTTCTTTGTTCAAGACTGAACAGATTCAATTCTTTTAGCCTGTCTGCATATGACATGCCTTTTAAGCCCGGAATAATTCTGGTCGCTCTTCTTTGCACTCTTTCTAGAGCAGCAATATCTTTTTTATAGCGAGGTGACCAGAACTGCACACAATATTCAAGATGAGGTCTTACTAGTGCATTGTACAGTTTTAACATTACTTCCCTTGATTTAAATTCAACACTTTTCACAATGTATCCGAGCATCTTGTTAGCCTTTTTTATAGCTTCCCCACATTGTCTAGATGAAGACATTTCTGAGTCAACAAAAACTCCTAGGTCTTTTTCATAGATTCCTTCTCCAATTTCAATATCTCCCATATGATATTTATAATGTACATTTTTATTTCCTGCGTGCAGTACCTTACACTTTTCTCTATTAAATGTCATTTGCCATGTGTCTGCCCAGTTCTGAATCTTGTCTAGATCATTTTGAATGACCTTTGCTGCTGCAACAGTGTTTGCCACTCCTCCTACTTTTGTGTCGTCTGCAAATTTAACAAGTTTGCTTACTATACCAGAATCTAAATCATTAATGTAGATTAGGAATAGCAGAGGACCTAATACTGATCCCTGTGGTACACCGCTGGTTACCACACTCCATTCTGAGGTTTTTCCTCTAATCAGTACTTTCTGTTTTCTACATGTTAACCACTCCCTAATCCATGTACATGTGTTTCCTTGAATCCCAACTGCGTTCAGTTTGAGAATTAATCTTTTATGCGGGACTTTGTCAACAGCTTTCTGGAAATCTAAATAAACCATGTCATATGCTTTGCAATTATCCATTATCGATGTTGCATCCTCAAAAAAATCAAGCAAGTTAGTTAGGCACGATCTCCCTTTCCTAAAACCATGTTGACTGTCTCCCAGATACCCTGTTACCATATAGGTAATTTTCCATTTTGGATCTTATTATAGTTTCCATAAGTTTGCATATAATAGAAGTCAGGCTTACTGGTCTGTAGTTACCTGGTTCAGTTTTGTTTCCCTTTTTGTGGATCGGTATTACGTTTGCAATTTTCCAGTCTGTCGGTACCACCCCTGTGTCAAGAGACTGCTGCATGATCTTGGTTAGCGGTTTGTAAATACTTCTTTCATTTCTTTGAGTACTACAGGGAGGATCTCATCCGGCCCAGGGGATTTGTTTATTTTAAGAGCTCCTAGTCCCTTTAACACTTCTGCCTCAGTTATGCTAAAGTTATTTAAAACTGGATAGGAACTGGATGACATGTGGGGCATGTTGTCAGTATCTTCCTTTGTAAAAACTTGTGAAAAGTAATCATTTAATATATTTGCTATTTTTTTTTCTTCCTCTACGATTTTGCCATTTGTATCTCTTAAACATTTAATCTCCTCTTTGAATGTTCTCTTGCTGTTGTAACATTGGAAAAACATTTTGGAATTGGTTTTAGCTCCCTTAGCAATGTTTATTTCTATTTCTCTCTTGGCCTTTCTAACTTCCTTTTTGACTTGTGTTTGCAGTTCTGTGTACTCTTTCTGCGTACTTTCTTTTTGGTCCTTTTTTAATGCTCTGTAAAGTGCCTTTTTTCGCTGAATATTTTTTTTAATTGATCTATTAAACCATTTTGGCAATTTAGTTTTACATTTAGATTTGTCTACTTTAGGGATATAATTGTTTTGCGCCTCTAGTACTACATTTTTGAAGAACAACCATCCTTCTTCTGTGGGTGTTTTCTCTATTTTACTCCAATCTACTTCTGTTAGTCTCTGTTTCACACCTTCATAGTTTGCTTTTCTAAAATTGTAAACCTTAGCTTTAGTCTTTACTTTTGGGGATTTAAAAAACACTTCAAATGAGACCATGTTGTGGTCTGAGTTTGCCAGTGGTTCTCTGACCTCTGTTTTAGTTATTCTATCTTCGTTAATGGTCTCCTCAATGCTCAGAAGTACAGGCAGATACTTATCCATCATGCAATACCATCAGGGAGGCATCTAATTGGCCCCAAATTTATTCTATAGCATGACAACGACCCCAAACATACACCGAAAGTCGTTAATAACTATCTTCAGCATAAAGAAGTGATGGAAGTGATGGTATGGCCCCCACAGAGCCCTGATCTCAACATCATCGAGTCTGTCTGGGATTACATGAAGACAGAGAAGCAACTGAGGCTGCCTAAATCCACAGAAGAACTGTGGTTAGTTCTCCAAGATGTTTGGGCCAAAATACCTGCCGAGTTCCTTCAAAAACTGTGTGCAAGTATACCTAGAAGAATTGATGCTGTTCTGAAGGCAAAGGGTGGTCACACCAAATACTGATTTGATGTCATTTTTCTTCTGTTCACTCACTTTGCATTTTGTTAATTGATAAATATAAACTATTAACATGTCTATTTTTGAAAGCACTCTTACTTTACAGCATTTTTTCACACCTGCCTAAAACTTTTGCACAGTACTGTATGTGTGTGTGTGTATATATATATATATATATATATATATATATAATATATACACACACACACACACACACACACACAACACACACAGTACAAGTCAAAACTTTGTGTACACCTGCTGAAACCAAGTTTTTCATGATTATCTATGCTTTTAACTGTATAAACTTGTCTAGAAACACTTAATATTTCATTATATGATACATGTACTTATATATAAGCTGATAATCATAAGTGAATTGCATTCAAAAATTTAATTTTTAAATGAAAATGTAAATCTGTCAATTTCAATGAAATGGTCAGCCAAAGTCTGAAATGTGTATAACACAGTGTTAGAACACTGGCCTAAGTATAAAAGTGTCTTTGTTAGAATTTCTCCGAGTTATCTAGCATGTTACCTAATTAACCTTTTGTCACCAATTATTGTTAACAGGCGAGGGTCCATGACTACTATAAATATAGGTAGCAGGCACAAGTTTGTTATTCCTGAATGTAAAGGAGCAGAAAATGGCAAAATATGCTGTTAAGCAAAGAAAAAAAGAATGGAATTACTTTAAGAAATGAAGGTCAATCTTTAAGACAAATCACAAGAATTTTGCGAGTGTCTGCAACTGCTGTGGCCAAGACCATCAAACGATTTGAAGAAACTGGAAGAGTGTAGAATAAGAGGAAGAGACATGCCTGGGCCAAAAAACACAGAAACTGGACGTTTGAGGAGTAGAAGTCGGTCTTATGGACCAAGGAGTCAAAATTTGAAATATTTGGGTCCAACCGCCGAGTATTTGTAAGATGCATAGAGGGTGAGCGCATGAGTTCTGCATGTGTGGTTCCCACTGTCAAGCATGGAGGAGGCAGTGTCATGGTCTGGGGTTGCTTTGCTGGTGACAGAGTTGGTGATCTTTACCAAGTCCATGGCAAGCTCAGCCAGCATGGCTAACATAGCATACTTCAAATGCATGCCATTCCATCAGGATTACAGCTAGTTGGGCAGTCCTTCATTAATCAGCAAGAGAATGATGCGAAACACACCTCAAAGTTGTGCAAGAACTATCTGGCAAAGAAGGAAAGTGAAGGACAACTCAATCTAATGACCTGGCCTGCCCAGTCTCCAGACCTCAATCCCATAGATCTTGTATGGGACGAACGAGAGGAGAGAGAGAATTTTTTTTGCAGGCAAATGTTCTAAACAGAAATAAATCATTTAATATAAATGATATCTACATCACAATAAGTGTGTTCCCTGGTATATTTCCATGTTGACAAAACAAATTAATTGTCATTAAACCTGGACGTCCTGTAATATAAATATGCGTGGATAAAACTCCCTGTGGTCTGCAAAACTCTGCAAACAGGAAAAAAAGGAGAAGGACATTTTTACCTTACTTTGGCGACTTATACTGTATGCCAGGTATTGACCTTTTTTTCTTGTTGGGAGCTACAAATTAAAAGTAAAATGGTGCTTTGGATGATTTACTTTTGCAACACGTAAACTATCCTTGCTGTAAAGGGTCTCTGGCAGTTCTCGCTGATAACTGGGTGCTGGGAACTACCGTTCCTCTCAATTTATTAGGTTTATTCAGAAAGCAGCAGCAATGTTCATGTTTTCTTAAATACGTTTTTATACCACTGTACTTTTAGTTCAAAAGCACAACATAGCTCACTGTAATTCACCAAGTGGTTCTTGAATTAAGAAAAAGTGTGTTTTACAGTTGCTATGAATACATACTCTCACTAACTCTAACAAAATAGTTTGTCAATAAATGATCATTTGATGCATCATACAAGTAGCTCATCAGGACCAGGAATCGTGATACATATTGTAACTACCTTTCCTATCGTGATATCTGTACACCATTGTACCCCTACGCTGCACCATCTCAAGGGCTTTTGTAAAATACCTGTAGTATAATGAGTACAATAAGGAATAGCATGCATGCCCCACAATCCTCGAGGAAAGAATATAAAAACTTATTTTGAAAAATAAATAAATAAATCAAACACTTACAGTAAGGGTACTTCAATAATGAGATGGACCAGGTTACACATCACCTCCTCAAAGAGATCTTCCTCGCCAGCAACTAAAAGAAAAAATGTTTTATGAAGAGTTCAAACATGATCAGTCTACCTGATATCTGCTTTTTTATGAACCTATGATGACTGTGTATTTGTTTATATAAATTATATATCACCATTTCATTGCAAGTTGAGCAGCATGCAACCTTATGTAGGCACTGCAATACAAATACGCAAGGGGGGCATTTTAAATTGGATTTCCATTTTTGATGCTAGACCGGTCCATGTAAACTTACTTTATAGTTCATTACCTCACTTACTCAATATTAAATGCAAAACACAGCATACAATATTGCAGATCAGGTCCTACTAAAAAACGTAAGAAATGGCTTAAGCATTTTTTTGTTGTTGTTTAGGGAGTGTATACGCATTCTCTTAGATTAAAAACAAACTTCTAACCTTATCTTGAGCAGTTGTAAAAAAGAGCTTCATGGACCGCAAATGTCAATTAATACAAATGTGCATATGGTCATAATTATATATTGTGTATTCTGCGCCTGCCAGTTCAGCGTTATGGATCAGTGCCCTAGTAACCTATTAAAACATGGCAACAACCAAGCACACAAGCATGTTTATCCAGAGCACTAGCTCACAGATAAGAACAGTTCAAAAACAAGAATTCTACTTTTTCCCTCAAAAAGCTTGTACCTATACACCAAAGATATTTGTAACCAGTTTTGACTAAAGTACTTCCCAAATGTTATAAGGCATACCAACAATTCTCGCCATTGGAAAAAAAAACAAAAATTCTCGCCATTGGAAAAAAAAACAAAGTCGGATGTGTAACTGTGACTTGCCAAATAAACAGTCATTTCAAGGCATAATGCACTGTGTAACATACTGCCATAACATCTGAGGAGAATACTGCTTATGGAAATCTATAAAGCGAGTTCCCACTCGTAAGAAGCAACATTTCGGTCTCTTTCGACTAAAAACAAAAAAAAACATTTTAAAAATTGCTTCGGTGGAGATGGTTTATATCAGAATGCTTGACTTATCTCCAATAGAGAACATAAAAAAACAAAAACACAACAGACATTTACACATGCCAAATGTTGAGTCACTTTGCAAGCTTGAATCCAACCACTGAAACCACACTTGCTTCGGGTATAGGTCTAGTTATTTGCTGTTAATTTATTTTTACTTTTTAAATTCCAAGTTAAATGTTTTTGTACTGGACATTTTACACTTTACTTCAGAATACCAAATAACTCAGTATAACTCAATATCTCCCAACACAGGCACATTCATTTGTAACTTTTCAGTGCCTCACAGTGTTCCCATAAACAGTGAGACTTGAAAAAGAAAAAATTGCCAGACATCAAAAGGACAAACCTTTGCTCTTAAACCCAGTACATTAGACTATAATGGCCAACAAACAGACCATGGAACCACTGGGATCAACAGTAAGTATTTATTCAGGACTTTCAGATGAGGAAATATTTGTTCCGAATCAGAAAGCAATTACTGTTCAGTGCTTTATATACAGTCATATATATATATATATATATATATATATATATATATATATATATATATATATATATACACACATATATATATATATATATATATATATATATATATATATATATATATATATATATACATACACATATATACATATTATAAATAAACATATACACATATATTATATATATATGAGAGAGAGAGAGAGTATTTGTCATCCCCACCCCCCTGTATGACATACTTGACAGAAATCAAATTGTTGATAAACAACACAAATTACAGTAACGTAGTGTTCATTTTGCCATAATGAGTGGGAAATAAAATTAGTGCTCTGACCAGATTGGTTAGTCATGCTGGCTAATACTGTCTTGACATTTTCCTTCACTATTAAACCTGCTTTTTACTAAATGATTGACTTGCAGTACACAATCATTAAGCATGTTATGCTTTGTAGCTTGGATTTCAGATTGTCAAATGTTTGTATTTTTACAGAACCTCAAATTAGATTAAGATGTTCTTAGTATTAAATTATGCCACTGTGACATTACAGTAGAAATAACAAATACTACTTGAATACAGGCGATCAAATTCCACGAAAAATTGTGATATACTTATAACATGTATATAGAAAACACTTGTATAATATGCGTTTAACAAAATGAAATATATGGGAAAGAGACAAAAGGCTATGCATTGCACTTTTTTTTTCAGGCTTGTTTTATTTACCAAGTTAAAGCACGAGCATTAAACATTTCTTTTAGGAACAAGAAAAGCGAATTGCTCCAACAATAATCATAACATCAACTTATCTTAGGATGTTCTCCAAGTAGTGACTCTCTTACTTTATAGTGTGCATCTTGATTTCTTAAATAAACAGTGCCTGGTAATAAACAGCGAGTCTACGTTTGTCATCGCTGGCAAGGCTCTGCTTCCATACCTTACACTGTTAGCCCCTGTGTTGAGCAGAGCTGAGAAACCTGCAGCTGCAAGGTTTGTATTGACTAGCCAGCCTACTGGCTGGATCAGTGCTAGGTTCTATTTTGCGGTTTGATTTTCTCCAAGTGCAAGAAGCAGAGTGCTTAGTTGGTAGAAGAGCACACACAAGCACCACAATCCTTCCTAATGGTCATATTAGCCTAAAATATAAATATTAAATGTTCCAATCATAAAATTAATCTTAAGTATGAGGACTTTTGTTTGAAAAAAATAAATACATACATCTGTGCAGATCGTATTGTCCACTGTTTGAAACTATTTTACCCCTACCAATATTTTATTTGTCACTTTGTGTGTCCAGATAAATCTGTCTGAAGCAGAATGGCATGATGCACAGGACAGCTATGCTGTTCAGTCAAGACTTACCACATGTCCCTGGTGCCCTCTCCTGGTAACTGAACTGTAACTGCAGCTCCTCTTCTGACATCTGACTGGTGAACACTTTCAGCAGACATCTGATCATGAACAAGGCATTGTGGGCCTGCCAGATAAACAACTGACTGGGGGGGGGGGGGGGGGGGGGGGGGGGGGAAAAAAAAAAAAAAAAAAAAAAAAAAAAAATTAAGAGCTAATTTCAGTTTTTCATATACTGTAAAAACAAAATAGATATACATATTTTATGCATGTTTAAAATAAAAGCAGGCAGCGTTTAGCTTTAGTGAAAAAATTCAGAGTGATTGGAAAGCATGGGTTCAAGCTCCGGCTCTTGTCACTTTAATCTTTGAGCCACAGACTGTTACTAGAAATCTCAGGTAATCCAGCATAGGAAACACTAAACCATACCTTATTTTTTCATTTAAATCATAAAACCCAATTCAGCTAATCAGACAGCTAAATTTGACTAGCTTCTGCCTCATGTTCCAAGGACATTACCACATATATGTGGTAACACCAAAACACTACTGTAGAACATACATCATCCTTCATATTTAGTATAGCATTGACACAGAATATGCAGATGCTAGTTAATAAGTCAATAGAGGATGTTTACAATAACTTTTATCCTAGAGTAAAAATTACGATTTTTTTGTATTGTCCATAGCTAGCTCAGACCATTGCTAAGAGCTCCATTATATTCTCTTTAGTTTAAATGTTTTCAAATAATTTATGATTGACAATTTGAATAACAAAGATTTTGTTTGGGAGGCTTAATATGATCAGCTGAATATCTACCAGTATATAAAATATACAAGATTTCAAGACCAAAAAGATATTCAGGTGACAAGTGGAAACTGAGGTAAAGAAAAGTTCCTCTTACAGGTCAGCTTAGTCTCACAAAACAACATTTAAAAAAAAACTCAGCATTAGTTTCCAGTCCTCACATCTGTAGTTTTGACAGCTGCTGTGTTTTATATACTTTTGCAAGGCACTGTATTCAGACCCTCTCACAGTTTTCACATTTTGTTGTTTTAAAGCTTGCAGTCATGACATGTTGAAGTGGGAATTAATATGTGTTATATACACAACCTACTCCACACATTCAAAGCAAAAACAAAAAGACGCAAATAGATAATTAATATGAAATAAAAATGGAAAAGTCATGATTGCGTAAGTATTCAAACCCTTTGCTGTGGTAAACCTAAATTAATTCAGGTGCACAAAATGACCTTAACGAGCCACACAATTTGTTGAAAGGCCTCTATCTGTGAGCAATATTAGTGGTTCTCATGATTTCAGAATAAAAACACCTGTCTCTGTGAGGTCCCTTGGTCAGGTAGTGAATTTCAAGCAAAGACTCAACCACGAAGACCGAGGAGCTTTCAAAGCAAGTCAGGGATAAAGTCACTGAAAAGCACAGATCAGGAGAAGGGTACAAAAAAACCATCAAAGTCTCTGAATAACCCTGTGAGCACAGTCTACTCAATCATCAAGAAATGGAAGGTGCACTATACCACCCAGACACTGCCTAGATCAGGCCATCCCTCCAAACTGAGCAGCCGGGCAAGGAGGAAACTGGTGGAGGATGCCACAGGCCAACAACAACTTTGAAATAGCTAGAGTTCAACCGGGTGTGCTAAACTTCTTACTCATTGCCTGGAAGTTATTGACTATATCTTATAGAAACAAAAGTTTAAACTATTTCCACATCTGTTCATTTTCCTTGTCCCACACTCTGTAGGTAACTACAGGTTATTTTCTGAAGAAAGATATAATGTTTTGATATCCTGCCAACACCAACATCAAGGATAGTCTTTTTTTTCTTCCATATGTTTTTATGTTCAGCATTTCAATCTGCTTTTCAACCCAATTTGAAGATCAACTATGCGACCCTAAGCACCACATGTTTCCAAGCTACTGAACCCTGGAGCCCACTGAAGTCTCTGCCTGGATTCATCAGGTCACTTAAATATGATTAGGAGAACCTGCCCCAGCCAACATAACCTTCACCATTATGAGATCACCCATGAAAATGGATCTAAAGTGACCATAACATTTTTGGACCTTAAGGGGGCACATTATTAAATGTACAAAAATAACACTGTACAACACGGAAGCGAATACACGGAAGAAAGAAAAGGAAGAGAAGATACAAAAGCAAAAGAAACAATTCACCCACATTTCTATGCTTGGTGCCAACTGCCAGGCTTCGCACACATGGAAGGTACTATTAATCTAATAACCAATAACTATCACTGTTGCTATACAAGTGTGCTTCAATTCATTCATTTTTAAAAAGGAGTGTATTTCACTGTATTATTTAAGCTTTTTGTCACATGCCTGTTTCTGAATCTCACATGTGGTATAGATTGAACCTGCAGTTTAGGAGCCTATGTGTCTAGTGCTGATGCGGACTACCACAATTCTACAACACGTTTTGCTTAATTGTCTCTCAACCGGTTAGTAATGCAGAAGCTAATGTGTCTTTTCTGTTTTTGTGAAATGTCAGGAAATTAGATGTATAAACTGGCCCCTTCCCACTCCCATAGACCCTCCTCTTACACTGCTAAGATCACTACAAATGAAGTTATTCATTCCAACATAGTTCAAAATACAGGTGATTAGCTGCAAGATGCTATATCTTTCAACCCTCGTCTTCAAGTCAACAGTCTAAAATGTTTTTTTTTTTTACCAGAAACTAAATATTTGTGTTGTTTTCTTTAAGGGACTTCTGACAGACTCAGAACAGTTTGTACATTCAGTGATTGCTCTAGAGAGAATGGTGCAACAAATTCCAGTACTTTTCCTATTACAATAAATACATGTAAATATTTATGTTGATGCAACTACTACAGTTTAATGCTTGAATGATTATGTAACAACTGTCTGCCTGTGTCAACCAGGTCTTGACAGAAAATGAGACCAGATGACTAAACTGGGACTTCCCAGTGAACACATTTTATAATAAAATTACAAAGAGGCATCCACCCTCTCTGGGAAAGGCACGAGACACTACATGATCATTTGGTTAATTACCTGTAGGCTTTTAAACACTAAAAGTGACACAATCATCTCAAAATATGTAAGTAAATTGTTGTGTACCTTATAAAACTGGAGCTTACTGTTTAGCTATATTGTTCTTTACTTACTGCAATTAGGTTTTTAACCTTTTTTTTCCCCCAGTGGTTACAGTGGGTGGTTCAGTACTGGTACTTATTATGCAGGGAGTTCAAACTGCATGTTTTAGTAAATTGGAACAACAGAAAAATGTACACACATAAAGAGGAAGTTAGAAGAACGAAAAAGAGGCTGTTTGGACAGGGCTCCTCGGGGGCATACAGATTGGGTATTTCAAACTGAGTAGATTATTATTTTTTTTTAATTTTATGTAAACTCATAACAGAAACATTTAAAGGAACAAAACCAGATGAAATGTGTGCTTGTGCCTGCCACCCTGGGACATCTTTGTAAATGAGACATGCGTTACTTACTCTTGGCATTCTGTTGAGATTTTCAGCTCTTTGGTTCTGCTAAGGAAAATTCTCACAAGGGCTCCGAAGTTTCCTGTCCTTGGATTGTTCTCAACTAATGAAAGAGAGCAGAGCAAAAAATAAATAAATAAAAAAAAATTCAAACAAATAAATCAAACGAACTTAAAATCAAAAACTGCAGGAAGGCGTCAGCTCTTAACAGAAAATAATAGTGCAATGCACAGCTCAGAGGGCTTCTAACTAATGATAAAAATCAGCATATTCAGAATGCTGTACTTGCAAGAATGTGATAACAAAAAACACACACCACTCGTGACAGACTGACAGCACCGGGGACTAGTTCCCTACAGAGCTGGCACCAGTGAGTGGGCTGCTGAGCGAGTTTACTCAATAATACCCCTCCACTGTGCCACTGCATGCCCTATACGGAAATGTAACTCTGAGGGTGCAGTGATTTCCTTCATTACAAGTAGGCATAAATATACTTCTCAGCAACCTAACTGTTGAAAGAAAGTGAACACAGGCTGGCAGCTAATCTGTGGGAACCTACTCACTGTATTTGCCATTCGGGTAACGGAAGAAAATAATAATACAATAAATAAAAAATAATTTAAAAAACAGGAATTAAACAATCCAAGTACAAATGTAGATCTAAATCAGTGCTGGGACTGGGAAAGATTAATATTAATGTGCGATTCCATGCAGCAATTCTCAAAATGGGCTCCATCATACATGCAGTAACATTTTCTCACAAACAATCCTGATTATCTGACAAAGCACTGATCCCATAGCTGGGGATTCATTAGTTTACATACATTTTAACGCTGAATACCTTGACACCAAAATTGGAATCATTGACTGGGGGTCCTCAGTCATGAGGGACTGCAAGCCAGGAAAGTTCAATAATTTGTTAAAAAATATAGTAGAATATGAATTATATACAGTATTTATATGTTGCTTGTATTTAAACCTTTAACATCTTTCGTTAAACAGACTCAATTACAACAATGTATATCACATATTTGGTGCAGACTAGAGTATCATAACTTTGTATGGGGATGTAAAAAAAAGTGTTGTACAAAGTGTCAGTAACTGTGATGGAGGTCAGCGAAGTGAAAAAGTGAAGAATAAAATATAATAAAAAAACACATACTTAGGGCCTTAGAAAGTAAGACAGTTGTTTCCTCCAAAAGCTTTGTGTCCGCACTGCAAAAGAAAGAAATCACGGTCAGGCTGAGTTTCATTTTATCCATTAACCTTCAATGAAGTCTCACCATTTTAGGGTGTTCACATATAACTGTTAAGAGGTCATACATGTATTTCCATGTTAATTCCAAACATTTTAGGAGAATCATTTTTTCTTTCCATTTTACAAAAGGGGTAAATAAATAACAGCATATACATCACTTGAGGGCAAGTTCTGTTTCCTTACTATTAAACTTACCATAACTATTAAACTATCAATAGTACTCAATTTAGAAATACTAAAATAAACGTAATAAATTAAATGACAAACATTTAGGACTAAAAGTCTTTACCAATATCTTCAATAAGATTGTCATTTAATTTATTAAGTTTCGTTTCACCCTTCAAACTTCAATTAGCTGTTGTAAACCAAGTTCCTGCTGGAGCTTTGGATGGCTATTCAACTTACCTTGTCACCCAATTTACCATCAACACGTAATTAAATACCAGTAAGGTCTACAAAGGATTATACTGCTGTATTAACTCCCCAAACTAGTCATGCTGTACTTTTAAGTCATTATATGTCTAGCGCCTTTAAAACTCCAAATTGTACATTTTAGTCATTATATGTCTAGCTCCTTTAAAACTCCAAATTGTCCCAGACCACCATGCTTTACAGTTTTATGTAATTGATATGTATTGTGCATAAATGCATACAAATATTGTTTTTTGTTGGTGACACTGTTCATCTCAAACCGTGCTTCAGTGACCCCTACTGGCCAGGCAGACAAGTTCAGAAGGAGACTTCCCAGGGTTCAGCAGCTTGGTGACATTCGTTGCTTACGTTTGGCTGGATAAAAGAGGCGATTGGCTCGGCAGTGGGAAGGAAGGTTGCCTGTTGATCTTCAGTCTTCCTGAACAGTGGGTGGGGTTGCAGAGGTAAGGCGCCGATCAAATTGAGCATTTAAAAATGTAGAAAAAGTAAACTATGATTTTTTTTCTTTAATTATTTAAAAAAACTGAAAAGGAAACCTAACAGAACACACATACTGAAGCATTCTATTGTACAAATGCACCATTAGTACATCAAATTAACACCAGTAGACCACACAGACACGTCTCTGCATGTCAAGCCCACTGATTCAATTATCAAGAAATGATCATCTTCTGGCCTTCTCCAGGGCTGTCTGCACTGTTAATCAGAACAGTGTCTAGTTTATGAGGTGTATCCTTTTCATTGAATGTTATACACTTTGCACAGCTGGGGGGACCATAAATATAAAGGCAGTTTAATAAGGCTGTGCTGGGGCTCCCGAGTGCCGCAAGTTCTGGATATGGCTGCACGGCGGGCTTGCAGAAGGAAAAAAAGCAGACTGCGGATGGCACCCGTTTCGGAGGACACAAGTGCTTGTGTTTGTCTCGCCCAAGTTAGTTTGGGGGTTGCAGCAGTGAGCCAGGTTGAATAATAATTGGATATTTCAAAAATTGGGAGAAACATTTGAAAATGAATAAAAATAACTGTTAAGAAAAATATGGATGTGGTGCGAAATCAGACTATTCTACCGAGGATTCAACATTAATCACATCAGTTTACCAGTCAAAGAAAAAGGAAAACTTGGCTTCTCTTTAGTGGAGCTACTCTGCCCCCTGTTGGACTAGCTGTGTCAGGTCTTTCTGCTTTAAATGAACACAGCAATTGCCAGATAATCGTGTATGTACCACTGCCTCTAGGACACATATTCAAGCAGATTGGAAATAGCCATCCAGATAAGAAAGGCTAATTCGGAGATAAACTAGTACGAGTAGTATTTGTAGTTTTTTATTATTACTACATAGAAGTATTTGTAATGTTTAAAGTAAAATATGACAAGTTTGTTTATATTATTGATTTAAGGCACTGGTGAGCTTGTATCTTCCTTAGAATTTAAAAGTGTACCAATAAATACTTCATGTGTTAATTGTTATTCAACAGTACTGTTTGTCTATCTTATAATGGGGCTCAAGTTTAGCCTTTATCTTAAATTGCAGAATAATGCAACTTTTTCTTTTTAAATCTGAGAATTTCTGTATTTTGTATTGTGGCAAACTAGGATATGTGGTTATTACTCCTGCACAGTACCCTGTAAGGTGAAATAACAAAACACATTGCTGTTTAAACTACTGTAGGCATTCAATCTTTAAGGACCAGACTGTGTGCCAGTTTGTAGTATCCAAAAATCCTTCTTTTCTACTAGGTTGCTGGGAAAAAAAGAAGACACAAAAATACTATATATTAAAAGGTAAAGTATCCCAAAATATATATATTTTTTTTTTACTTACTGAAACAGATTGTTACCTTACATGCCCATGCTGAAAAGCTTTATCAGTTTTTCTTGGAAAGCGTTACCAGAAAACAAAAACACAGGAAAGGGAATGAAAGGCCATTGTACTGTTTTGTTTACATTTTCGTTTTGCTTCTGAGAGCTAAAACAGAGCTAGACAAGGCATCCATAGGAGCCTGCTGCTGCCGGTGCAGTGGTTCTCAAAGGCCTTCTAATCTTAGATATTATTGGATCCGCTGCCATAAGAAGATGTACATTATTTATCAGCTTACTACGTGGGCGCCTCACACAAGGCGAGGCAATCCACACACAGACGCAGGGCGGGCGCGAACCTGGGACCTCTAGCACTAAAGCACAGCGCCGATACCGCTGTACAAAAGAGCCCGCACCTTTGAAAAGAGCGCAAATTTTGCTTATCTTTTTTGTATGTGATTACGTCACCTACCAGCCCTGCTGCTGCCTTCCCCCGTGCACGCTACACTCTCCCCTGCCAGCCTCAAGTCCGCCCCAGACTTGTTCACCAGGCTACAGTCCGCCAAGTGCGTACCGGGGTACCTGCGTCCACTTCTGACACCAACGTAGCGATCTTAGTTCCCGCTGGCAGGCGTCATAAAGAAAAAAAATAGGAGCCTGCTGGCACCTAAAATAAAAAGCTTACTTTGAGCACTGCAGATAGCCAGTAGTAGATTCTGCGTATTCAGTATATTAGATTGCAAGATTCGATAAGAGTGAATCATTAGCCAGCAGTTAGCAAACAGATCTGTTTGTTTTGGGTTAGAGCTAATGTTCTCCACCCATGGAATTTTGCTGAACGGTTAGTGATATATTACTATTGGTGTCAAGTGGCTAATCCTGAGCATGCTGGAGAAACATGCAAGAGCCAGGCTCGTGTTTTCATGTGCCGTGTGGGAAAGCTCTGCAGCGGAATATGTTATTCTTGGGATGTTTATGCAATGAGACTTCTAGAGACACACAGTACACAGTGTTTAGTACCCATGGCAATAAATTGACATTACAGTATACTGTTCTGACAAATAAAAACATTACATTATAAAACACATATCGGAGCCAGGCTCAGACTAACCAAGCTAGTTATACCTCATTACTGGCATAGAAGTTCAGACATACTTAAATGGAGTCCATCTGCTAAACCAGATTCCTTCCAGCCCCACTGTCTTTCTAACACTGCAAAAAGCCTAATCAAAGATGCTTGTAGTATGCTATTGTACATAGCCTCCTCCATGGCTATAAATACCAAATTAGAGTTGTTAGTATCTTTTAATAAATAAATAAATAAATAAATCGGCTCACCACCTAAATCCAATGCATGTATATAATACATATCATAAGAAATGGGCATAAATATCATCATGAAAACATAGTACTTCTCAAGTCTGTAAGCAGCTCTCTGTACTGTTATAAAGTCGTTACCTAATTTACAATATTTTGACGTAGAGTTTGGTAGGGAGTGGGGGGAATACATTTTTTATTTATTTATTTTTAAAGGGCACTTTATCAACTATCAGCTTTCAAGCCAACTGTAGGACATAAAAATGCTTTAATGACTCTCAACCTTTGTAAGAATTACTCTTTAATTCCACTAAGCTTACCTGTTTGTGGGACTTGTGAAGGAAAATGAGATAAGCTGATTCCAGAAAGGGTCATTTTCTGATATTGACTCTGTGCCTATCAACTTTCTCAGGTTCTCGTTTTCTGACACTTCGCTCACGTGGCTGGCCTTGGCTCCCATCTCCGAGTCACAATGCGAAAGTGCTTTCACACCTTCATTTCCTGAATGCAGGGGCTGCTGAGAAATCAAGGAAGGAAGAATGATTAACTGATGCAGTTTGTAACAGGTATAAGACACTCGAGCAATACAACATCCAGTTTCTGATCAATAGATTACTTCAACATTTTGCAGGCAAACAGCAGGGATTACAGTATGTTAGGAACGTTTAAAACAACAACAACAAAAAAAGTTTGAATGCATCATAAATTCAGGTCCACAAACCTTTTTTTTTTTTTTACTGCCCTCTTGTCGACTTCAGTCCCCCTTGGAGAAGAGCCTTTGTTTATATATATATATATATATATATATATATATATATATATATATATATATATATATATATACTTTTTTTTTTTGATATATAAAAATATATACCCCAGAATTTTTCTTTGAAAACTTTTTGGTTTGAACTGTTCTGTAAAAAATCTTTAAAATAGACTTTTTTGAAAAATAAAACTGACAATACATTTTGTTTATATTCTCTGTGGACAGTGAAGATTTAGCCACTCACTTGCATCACAAATGATTACTTACAATATTATATTAAATATTTAGTTTAAAATTTCAATATAGTGTATACAATAAGGTAGATACATATTTCTTGTTGGGTACAGGATGCTATCCTAGCATAAAGCTATAAAGTTTTTTTTCTGAATGAATAAATAAATCCTATATTTTCTCAAAGCCTATTTTTAACATCTCAGTTTTTAGAAAGATATTATAAATATGAGATTTAAAGACCTAGTAGTGGGGTTCTGCAAAATATAGAGCTATACGTCCCCACGCGTTGCTATAACTGTTTCAATAATATACATTTAAAAAAAAAATTAATCTGAAAACTTTTTACACTTATAACTTTAAAGCCTCTTTCAATGCTCTTTACAAAATGTGCACTAAGTGTCAAAAGTAGAGGTACATTATTTAAACAGTAACAACACATGGGGACGTGTAACGCTATATTTTTTGGAACGTCACTACTTACTCTTTTAGGCAGGGGTGTCCAAAGTTGGCCCTTCCACTCCAGGTCTTTGTTCCAACCTTGTTCTAGAAATTGTTTAATTCAGTGGTTTTCAACCCCGTCCTCGAGACCCGTGTCTTCTGGTTTTCATTCCAACTGAGCTGTAAATTACTTAACTAATCCCTTAATTGAACTAATAATTAGGTTAATTAGACCTTTTTAATTGTTCTCAGCTCTTACAAAGTTGCAGATTTCAAGTTATTTATAACATTTTAGAATAAACTACAAGGAATTTCAGTTCTCTTTCTTTGGCTTGCTAGTGGGCCCCACAAGACATGGGAGGGATCAAAGAAAACTCAAATAACCTGTGAAACCTGTAGTGAATATAACAAAAAATATCAGACCAGGTCTAAAATAGTAATGGAGATGAAAAACATGTAGATCAGCGTTTTAACATCTTTTATTTCCCTCTACTCATTCTCCTCATTAACAAGGGGATAATTAAAACATTGCTCTGTCTAGGTTACAGCTGAACATTGCACAGGTTAAACAGGTGGGATAACTCCATCCTGAAGATGACCTGTCTGCTTCAGTCCCAGAAGTTTATTAGGGTTCTTCATTTTCTGTTTTTAATTTTTTTCAGAATTTCCTGGGAATTTTGATGCTTATTTTTACCATTGAAAACCAGGAGAAAATTGGTGGGAAAAAACCAGGTCAGTGATGTTGGGGAACATCTAATAAAAAACACTGGTAGATGTGCTTATCATGAAGAGGTGTTGGTGTACCGGTTTTGAGGTTTATGTACATTACAGTATTGACAACATTCCTGTTATTCTACAGCACAAACATCACAATTACTGTATACACAACTGCTACATCCTGTACAAAACAAGTCTCAGTACTACTCAGCTTCCTCACCTAGCCTCACATTTGAGTATTCCATTCACTTCTACTTTACTAAAAAATCACCTCCGTTTTGCCTTTGCATTTTTGTACTGCAAACATGCTTCTAACCCAAGTGATGTAGCCTTAGCAAAGTTTCTGTGGAATATCTTTTTGTGAACTGATACTGTATTTTGATAATGGTTTTGATGGAAAGTGTCAAAGACACAGAATACAAGTTTCAATGTCTCAATTAGTACACAAGCTATTGCAGCGGGACAGCCTACTGTGGTAAGGATGGCTTGTTGGCAATGTCAGACAAGGAAATTAATGGATTAACACAACAGGCAAGTACTGAGGAGCAAGACGCAAATGCACTTGTTTCTTTATTAAATCAAAAGGTTGAAACAAACAAGAGATACACAAATAAAATGGCACGATGGCCAAAACAAACAAGTATCATGCTGGTTTAAAATCCAGCACAGGTAGCAAATGTTTTCTCTTTTCACTTTTACCCACATTCCACTTCTGAACACCGAACCTCGAGTGAGAGAAAGCTGGGTTTTTTTTTTATATTGTTAATTCTTTTTTAGATTAGGAAATGATTCCAGACATGTGACCTTGCTTTGCAGAATTTAAGCAGCTCAGAATCTCTGTGTGCTTCACACCCTGTGCAAAAACGTACAGGGTTGATGTGGTCGGATTGAGTATTTTCAGTCTAAAACGATATGCCTGTTTCAAGAGTCCTAATGGAGGTGGGAACCAGGGAACCTCTGGATTCATGAAGCTATAATTTAATTAATACAGAACATTTACAAAATTACATTAAATTAGCTCTCTAACTTTTTCTTTTTTGTCAAAGTGAATATGACAACGGCAGTGAGTGATGAAGCCAATTTGCTTGAACAAATTAAAAGGAGACCTGACATTTCCATCAATGGATTTTGAAAATATGGAATTTATGATACTTCATCTCCCATTCAAAATTATAAGAACTTATTTTTCATTTGCGTTTTTCTGCATTACTACTGCTTGCAACTGCTTCAGTCACTGTAGTACTCGTACATTCAGAAGTAGATGGCTGAGATGCAGATGGGTGATCTTCATGAGAATCCCCTGAAGATGCTGACTGCTTAGCAACAAAAATTTACTTGCTATCAGAGTACATTCGGCACTAGTTATTCATTTTTATGCTGGAAAAAAAAAATCTGTCAGTGCATTCCTGTTAAACTAGTTGAGAAAATAACATAAGCACAACTTTAAATTAGGCGACTGCAAAAATGAAATGTGAGTTAAAAGTTTTTTGTTTTTTTTTAAGAAAATACTACATTTTTGTAAAAATCCTACGGAGAAAACTACCCAGACAATCAATCATTTCTGGGCATGTTCTGTTCAAACACATTTTCATAACCAAGTAATTCAGCCAGATGTATTTGCTTTGCATCAGTGAATCAAATAAACAAATATTTTGAATTGATTCACTAAATTGAACTCAATCAAACTAACCAAGTCAGTAAAAAGAATCAAACTGCACATCACTAGTGTGAATTCTACATGTGATTTTTTTGTAAATTACATTACTAATGCAAACTAAGATTTTTTTAAAAACAATTAAGGAATTAATTAAATTACTAGCTCTCATCACTAAATTTTCAAGGTGTGGTATCTGAAGCATAGTCAACAAGTACAGAGAAACATCACCTGTAATTGACAAACCCAGGACTGAAAGACCCAAGAAACTGTCTAACAAGGATGAGCAATACTTGAAGATAATATCCTTAAGGAATAGAAAGAAGTCAAGCCAACCTGAGTTAAACATTTATGATGAGAAGTGTTAACATTATTGACCACGCTTGCGCCATTCCTTAAACTGAAGGCTGTGAAAAAAATAAACCAATGCCAATCGTTGCCTATAAAAGTTCTAGAATGTAGATGTTTAACCTGGTCAGCTATAAAACGAGGAGGTGGGTCGGATTTTCAATTCATTTACACCCACCTATAAATATGAAAAGCAAATTCATGCTTATCTCCTATGGACATCAACCTACTACAGAAATGTGACAGCTGAATACCCCAGCCCTGTTTTCAAGTGTTGACAAATCAATCTGCTTTTATTCTGTTGAGTACTGTCATTGTTATTGTATTTATTATATATATATATATATGGACATAATGACTAATTGGGTATAGATGATAGTTTCTTAACATATCGTATTTTAACAGAGGTAAGTATTGTTTGTACAGTGGTAAGACCAAAAGCACTTGCTGTAGTTCATTGTTGTTTACCAAATGGTTCTTGAATGAATAATAAGTGTGTATAAACACAGACTTTCCCTATCATTTAAATTTCAGCTTTAATAAAATAGTCCATCATTAAATGATCATTTGATCTTATTATGCATCATACAAGCAGCCATCTGGGCCATCGCATGTATCACAGCCAGCATGTTTTGATCACATCATGAAATTACTGGTTCTGGCTTCTGTTAATCCAATATTATGGTATTATCATTTGTCTCTCTGCTTGTCTGTGAACTTGTCATGTTTTCAACGGAATGATGAGTCTGATCCAGTGCTAGGCTGTCTGAACTATCAAGACAAGTGCAAAGCAAGTTCAAAGCCATGAAAATTCAGACGCAGAAAATAAAAAAAAATCTAGTTTTCAGAATTCAGAACCACAATTGAAAACATCACAAAAAGACATGGGGGCAATTACATTAAATTAGAAGCTAGTTGCTCTTTACACTTTTAACCCCAAAAATATATAATTTACAGTTTGAAGATAGATACATTCCATAGGTTTAATTACTTTTTGCTTGTTACATTCCCCATTGAAGGTATCTGTCAAATAATTTTACTAAGAAGTTTATGTTTGTATTGCATGCTTTACAGTTGTGTTATATGTAAATAAACTCCCTCAAGACACTGCAGTTTTCAGTTTGGGCACTTTCTCCCAGAGTACAGTAGGGCAAAATGTGAGATGAAAACATGCATTCTCCTGTTTCTACATTGTATTACTGCAAGTTTACCATGTCAACTGAAGTTTTGTACCTGGCTAAGCAAACATCTTGTTTCTTGACAATTGCTTACCTGGCCAAATACTTTTTTTGCCAACTGTTTCTTCTGGTTACTATAACATCTAAAATGTGCTTCAAAACTAAGTGAACCAAAAGCAATAATAAATGTCATTAAGAAGCATTTTCTTCTCTCTAGCTCTATCGCTCTCGCTCTCTCTCTCTCTCTACACACACATTTCTTGCTGAACATGTAATAATAACACAGAACTGCAACAAGAACACTACCACATTTCAGGGGAAGAAAAGTCATCAATATTATACTATTGGCAAGCCCAATAATTTATAATGATAAAATCTGTGTCTGTGTATTGTTCCTCACACCAAAGCAATTTTGGACTTGCCAATGTAAGTCTGATATTGATGACGCACTAAATGGTCCACTTGTAGTGTATTTTACAAGACTTCAGTAGCCAACCTTCTCAAGGAATCTTTGACTGTTTCACAAATCACGACAAAGTTTTATTAAGCCTTATTAGAAATCTAGCTCAAGTATAGAATTGCCTCTACTATAATAATAATAATAATAATAATAATAATAATAATAATAATAATAATAATGCCAAGCATGACTAGGTATTGCTCTGAAAAATACTTTTAAAATAATTTTATGTTTGTCCATCAGAATAACCAAACAGCAGTGAGGAACTATCTGTTCTACATACAAGTTAACTTTGAACACAGTGGATCAGGTCTTTTACTCCCCTGTCACTTTTATTAGGTTATGAATTAATGTATTTATATGTTCGCCATCTCTAGTTGTAACTAACACCTGTAATACAAATAATAAATAAATAAGCATCACTTGAGAACCACCTAGCTACGCAGGATGTGAGTATGATAAATGAAGAGATGTATTCTGTATGTACTGTCAAAAGAAACACCATTTTGATATTTTAATTGGTCTGTGGGTATGGACGTGAATTAAAAAATATCTCCCTCGTAATATAGTATTACAGCTACTGGTAACGTACTATAAACATACTTACACCCCTCAAACTTACCTTTCGAAGGCGACTCTCCCTTCCTCCAAAAATGATTTCCTTAATTGATACGTGGACTATCAGTGTAAGCACTGTCACTTCTCCAATATTTCTAATTTATTGATTATTGCTGTTATTATTTAAAGACTGTGTTTTTTGATCTCTTATTTCTCTTTATGCCTCCATATTTCCACGTCGCCACAGATTCCTACATCTGAAAGGGGTTATAGTGTCAACCGGATGCATCCCGGACAAGAAAACAGTGTTCTGTGGGATTTGTAGTTTTCTTACGTCTATTTCCTCTGTATGAAAAGTTATGTGACGTCAGTTGTAACGTTGCAATTGACAGATTTCTAGTGTTTTTTTGATGACTGATTTTTCAGGAATGGTGTACTTAACTGGGGGGGAAGGGGGGGGGGTGTTGACTCCAGTTTTTCTCTTAACAAAAAGGAGTTCATTATGACACAAAAACTCAGAATACAGTTAGTGAGCAAGTACTGAGAGTATGGTCTTTTTATTAGGAACAAACTGCCCCTTTAAGCCTACTTAAATGTAATGGTCAGCATTAGGGCCTCGAACATACTTATGTTTGGCCCTTGGCTGCTATACAGTTCCTAGTGGGTGAGCGCCATATAAAAGCTGCTTGGTGGTTTGACAGTTTACCAGCTTGTCCATGTTTATTTTTGTCACCCTTTCATTCGTGCCTTGTGCATTACGCATTACCTGTCTTTCACTGTGCCTTATAACACGTTTTTATACTTTTCCCATGGTAACAAAAAAATAAGTAAAATTGTACTGCAAAGGGGATTCATAGGATTGGATAATCTTTAATAATAATAATAATCTTTATTTTTATATAGTGCCTTTCATAGTGGACAACCATCACAAAGTGCTTTACAGGACACGAGACTAGGGTGTGTGAACCATGCATCAGTCTCACCCGAAAGACGTTGGTGAGTAGTGGTTGAAAACAGGGTATAGTACGATGTCACGTAACAAGGCTAACAATAACGTGTACTCTGAAAGTAAGAAGAAGATTTTGGAACGCAAGCAAGCGTCCTTGTTTAAATGGCAATTCATGTTTGGCAAAACATATCTGTAGTATATGTTAAAACTACCCTTATAAAAGTTTGCCACTGTAATTTTTCATGGTAGATTTGTAGCTTTCTCATGCTTTTCCCATGTTTGTGCTATGCATTTATCAGATGTTTACCATTTTTTTTTTTGTTTGTTTGTTTGTTTTTAAGATGCTTTACAATGCTTACCATGTTTTACCATACTTTCACTCTGCTGTATTACACTTTGCTATGTTTTTACAGAGGGAATCTTGTAAAATGGAAAGTAGATAAGCTGTTATGCACATTCTGAAAACAAGGTACAGAGATTGTTGTATTAGTCTGACAGTAACAGGCCACTTATAAACAAATATTTTAACAGTTAAACAAGTTTGATATTTAATGTGTGTTAGAATTAGTGAACACCACTCTACCGATCTCTGTTTTTTCAAAAAAAAAAAAAAAAAAAAAAAAATGCTGTTTGGAATAAAGTGGATTTATAACAGACTGTGCGTGACTAATTAACAAAAGTTCATGACTGTTGAACCATATCTTGAGTGAAACATTTTAGCATCAGCTCATGCTTGTGCCTAAAACAGCTGAGAACAATCTGGTAGTAAAGAATGTATGAAGTAATGTGTATATCATCCATCACAAACTCACTGAATAATTCCTTATTTATTTATTTCAATTTATGAGCAATTTAGAACCAGACAACACCTTGTGTGGCTTTGACAGTTACTAAACTTACTATGGAAAGTTTGACAAAGTGCCGTCTGGATCTTTCAAATGATCAAACCTTTCTCAGGGTTACTGGAGCATGTGACCACATATTCAAGGGCTACAAGTCACGGCAAAGAAAAATACTCATTTTTAGTGTTTCATATACTTTAAAAAGGTAGTTCACCTTCCATCAAAACTCAAAACCAGGCAGAAATGAACCAATGGAACATTTTGAAGCTTAACCTGTTACAGATGTTGAGGTCTATTGAATTGATTTAAACAGTGGCATATCTAAATAGTGTATGTAACCGTGCACATGAGTCTGGTTAATGCAGTTCTGTAAAAATAGGTAAAATAGTGGCTTATTTGTTGATTTACTGGACTGTCAATTGAATTGACCTCTTTGTCCATATTGCAGGCTATTTCAGTCAGTGCATTATCATTAATATGAAGGAGGGAGCATGATCTGGAAACACTATGCGGTGTAAAAAATTATCTTTCTCATTGCGAACATTCCCAAATATACGTTATTTTTCATCTGATTCGTGACCCATAATGAGTGAATAAAAATATCAAAATCATCAATATTGTGCTGAAAAATGCATTGCTGTAATACAGACAGCAAAGAATACTGCAAAGGTAAATGAATGTGCTTTTGTAAACACTGTTGGGTGTAATGCATAATATTTGGACATAATTGCAGGCAAAATCCGTTACACAGAGCTTTTTATGTCTTACTCATTTGGTCAATAGAAATTTAGATCAACAGAGTATTCTTATTACAATGAATATTTGTCTGAAAGTGCATTTTTTGGTTAGGAATGTCCCACTTTAGCTGCTCTGGAACCACTCAAAGGATCCCTGAAAAATAAATATACAGTATACCTATTTATGAGGGCCAGAATATTGCCAACTTTCCTGGCCCCTTATAACCTACATAAATTGGACAGATAAGATTTTGCTGTAAAAATGTAACCAGTGTTTTAAAACATTCGCTTTTACAAAGGATGTACTGTTTTCAGTCAGTCCAAAAACATATTTCTCAATTTTAAACACAAACATTTAGAAACTGTTTTTGTTTTTGAAAGCCTTGGAAAGTTTCACAGACAACATTCTTCTTCAGGTGCATGTAAAGGTCAGCCCCTTGCAGACAAGCTCAAGGAGACTTTAGTATCAAAATAAATGAAGTGCTATGAAGTTACAAAGCATCCCAATAGGGGTCACTAAGTTATTCTGAGTCCATTTGGAAAAATGTCAAAAAACATGAGATTCTTACTCCAGCTGAAAATGTGTTTGCTCAGAAAGAGTGCAGGAATGTATTGAAAGTTCAGCAGAGGTATTGTGTTAATATTTAGACATATCAAACGGAATATGATAGCTGTGTACTGTGGAGATAAGCGTCCCAAAGTAAAAGTTTGGGTGCTGCCATGGAACGATTTGCATGGAATTACTTAAAGGAACTCTATGGGAAATTAACTGAGTTCACTATTTTTATTGTAGGAACTCATTGATTCTTGTTACATTCTGACTGGGATATTTCAGTAAGCATAGGTGTCATTACCAGGAGAGAATTAAACATCCATCCAGCCATCTATTATCAATAATCGCTTATATCATAGAGGGTGGCGGTGAGCCAGAGCCTAACCCGACAGACACAGGGCACAAGGCAGGACTAAACCCCGGACGGGATGCCAGTCCATCACAGGGCAGAGAATTAAGCAGGTATAAATAAATGTTCTATCTATATGAAGGAAATAGAAAATAGTGTTATGCAAGAGTTGGGAATTGCTATTTGTCATTATGCAATTGAAACTTGTGGAGATGTTCTGTAATATGTAAAAGCTGATTTGCCTTTTTGTATATCAGTTTTGTTGCGAAAGGTCAGACAGATAGTGAGATGACAGTGAATCTCAGCTGGCAGTTACCTACTGTTCAAGACTGTAGAAAAGACTAAAGTTTCACAAGGAACATGTTAACATGCATAACATAAATGACTTAAATTCCATTAAATGATCCCCAAATTTCTAATGTTATAAACACTTAGTAGGCATGTCACATTGAATCTGTGCCATGCTGGGCCTACAGGACGTATTGAAAGTGTTATGGCAGGTGTTTGTAATTATTTGTTTAATCTAAAAATATAGATCCTGCTTGTTATTCTCCTTTTATTTGTGAGCAGTTAGGGGAAATGAAAACAGGATTATTTATGCCAAATCTCTGAACACTTGTTTCAGAGTGCAGTGGTTTCCCCCCACCAACAAACCTGTTTGTGACCACACTTAACCTCCACTGGCTGAACTTCAAGGTTATGCACTACAGGTTCCTTTACAGCTTAGATGAGGTATTCCTTATCTTCATTTCCCAGCATTTTAAATTGGTGGAAGGGGGTGATTTCTGTGTTATGCTGCTAAAAATAAAAAAATAAAAATGTTCGTATATATTCAGAATGCACAGCAAGCAGGAAACCCCTGTGAACAGTGTACAGGCAGATTACAATGTTTTGTTTCTATTGGCTGTAATTCATTCAGTTATATAAATAATACATGATGTAAACACAATTCCAGAAGGCAGGAGCCAGCACTTATCTTAGTTTTTTTTTTGTTAACCCTTTGCTTGCCATCTTTAGGGAGACAACTGCAGTTCAGCTGTTTCGGAAGGGCATGGAAAAAAGTTAAAAAGACCTATCACTTGTAGCAATACCCTGTGACTCGCCTGACTATTTAGGACTCTATAAACTTAAAAAATGTTGCCCTAGATATTAATTCCCCCGTGTTCAGTACTGAAACGCATACGTTTTTCATTATTTGATGTTTGCATATTTTTAAAAGCATGTTTAGAAGTTAAAAGTGAGCCAAAGTTTTACAAAAAGCTTATTGATGACTATTGAGGTTAAAAAAAAGCAAAAAAAAACTTAATTGTGTAGACCAGGTTTGGTTAATATCATATTATTTTATGGATATAACCATTGGCTATTGTAACTTTTATTAAAACAAAACAACTGCTTGACTATTTTTGGTTCCACTGTATTTAAAGTGTCAGCTCACTAGATGATGCTGGCTCTTGCTTTTATAAAGACAATTTGGCTGATTTAGCCTACATTACAAATGTCGATGGCAGGCAACTAGAACTGCACAAAGCTGCTTCTGAACTCCGGGGATGTCACCACAACACACAATATTTGAGTAACTGCAATCAGAATCTCTCCTAATGACTGTAAACTTCATAAAAAGGTAACTGTACAACAAAAAGCTGCTTACTTAGTATCACATTGAAATGACAATCAAAGTTATTCATTCAGTGAAGTTCTTTCTGCAACACCCTTAAACTAAAAAAACACACACAGAGAAGATTAGAGGAAAGTGTTTTATGCAACAGGCCATTATTTACTGGGTTTAATTAACCCTTTTGTGTTCTATTACTTGATTGTTTTTCTGTTCCTTTGTTGTTTCTAATAGCCGTGAAAGTCCAAAAATATTCATGTTATCTCTTTTACCTTTTCACCTTCCCTGGACATTGCAGCTGTACTGTGTTTCCGAAAAAACATACCCAGGTATCAATGACCCAAAAAAACTTCATAAAAGATAAATTTCACACACAAACACTCCATTAGTGAGTAATGTTCTGTGTGACTCAGACTTTAATAACTTGTCTAGATGCAACTGTGGTAAATAATTATTTCATGTATCAAACAATACAGCAACATTGCAGGAAATGATAGAACAGCCACGGCAAAGCAGGATAATACGATAACAGCTATTTTCTGTTGAATAAAATCTGAAGTACTCTGCAGCTTGTTACTCACCTGGTTTCACATGACTGATAGTCACAAAGGGACCAAAGCAGAGCTCATCTTTATTTGGCAAAACAAAATCCTTAAATTATACATCGTGGCTCAGATGCTGGTACCACAGATGGTCAGTGTCACAACATACAGTAATAATCTACTGAAATGAAATATCTTATCTGAGGTGTCCTACCACCTGTAGTGGCACATATCTATTTAATATATGCATGTTTTTTTTAGTTTTTTTTTTTTTTTAATTTACTTAAATATGACTTAGATATATGCAATATACACTACCCTAATAGCATGTGTTATGTGCACCATCATATTCCAGATACAATGGATGCCCATTTTCCCCAAAAATGTTTCTCTGAATATCTCTGAATATCTTGGTATTCCTGAAACCCAAACATTGAATGCAGGCAGTGAGTTAGGCAATTGACTGGAACAGTGCATAGCAATATGATTTCATTTTAAAAAGGTCAGAATACATTTTTTTGTCTTTTCATTACAGACACGTCACCATGTACATTTGCGCTTTATGTAATCTGCTTTAAAATGGGCACATATCCAGCCCCAATATTTATTCTATTGTAATCAGCAATGATACAGCATATAAATAGGCTGACCCCTTTCTGTTAAAATAGAAAATTTCATTGAGTTAACCTAATTATTCACACTCTTTAAAGTAATTGAGCCTGACAAGGATTAGTTAATTTAGTTTGTAATGCCACACTGCTCTCTACTGGATAGTTCTAAGATAACATACAAGTGCAGTATAACTGTTACGCTCTTCCTGAAAAGAAGCAATACAACACCCAAAAACACAGTGACTACAATGTGTCAGTCTAAATGTAAACTATAATTTTCCGTGTTTTAGTTATCAATAACATCAGGTGTTAAAAAGCAGGCTGTATTTTTTTTATTTAATTTGTTACTCCATGTTTTTTTTTTCTCTTCAGTAGCATTTTGGTCTGTACTTGACTAGGATCTCGGCAAAGAGGAGCAGACAATATGAACCAACTAGAACACTGAACTCACTAGCTGCTATGTGACGAACTACTATGTGCAGCAAGGCATAGCCTTGGGAGGGAATTGGGAACCAGCTAACCCATTCAGCTACATCACACTTAACAGCCTTGAGGCTACTTCACACTTTGCAGAAATACAACTTGTCCAGGTTTTATCAGTAGAAAAAGACACAGACAAAAGAAATAAGTTTAGAAATTATATTAACACAAAAATATGGAAATTAGTTTAATTAAAACAATATATTATAAACAAGACAGTTGCCACTTAATAAAGCAAATTAAATGAAGCTTTGGCCTCACATCCTCTCTCCTTGGTAGGGCTAGAACAGGTCTGTACCCCTTCCAAAGTGCTGACAAGGTCTGGAATCGTTTGACTGGGAATCTGGTGGTTGATGCTGGAGAGTCTGACAGTGCAGAAGAAACTGTCTTAAATTAGGAAAATCAATACAATACACTGCACCACCATAACAGTTAGCTATAAACCAGCTACAAAAATGTTTTTATTTATAACTCAATTATTTAATTAAAAAACACATACTTAAAACATACAAGAAACTGCATATATGGAATGATAAAACTGACTGAAATTAGAGACCCTGTTCCCTTATGCTGGGTATCTGAACGTGATGTCTCTAGTGGATTATGCAGGTTTAGTTCATTTTATTGGACTGCAATTGGTACACCAAGATTGCAGCGTACCATAAATTAATCATCACGGGTGGATCATCTGCAAAATCACACTAAACAAGATCCTGATTGCAGCAGCGGACCAAATCAGATTTATGATGATCCTGTTCAAGTGGATTATTTTAGTACTTTGAAGGATAAGACTAACTTAGTAAGCTTGCTTGTCTGACACATTTACTGCTGAAAATGTTTTGTAGAGAAATCACTAGTATATCTGAAAACGTTATTCTGTGCATTTCTTATGGCCGCCACATTCAGGCAGTCAGATCAGTGAAAAAAAAAAAAAGTATTACACAAGAACATATATTTAAAATAGAATTTTTATGCATGTACCTTTGACACCATTTTCAGTTTTAACACATATAATTTCAGTTAATATGCTTTAACTATAAACAACTAAATTATGCAACAATGTCAGCAGTTTAAAATGCAAGTATGATCCGACAGTTTGAAATGTGCACTAAAAGACATGGACATTCAATCATCCATATTGAAAATTAAATTTATTTGTTTTTACTTAAATGTTTGCATCAATCACAACGATGTACTTTAAATATTTATCTGACAGTGTATTTTGTTTATTGGATTATAAAGAAGGGTTTAGGTTATAGCTATGGCCAAAAGCTTTGTATCACCATATATAATTAAAAAAATGTGCTTCATAAATTGAAATTAAACCTGCTGAATAACGTATTAACTTATTGAATTACATACTGCTTTGTAGTTTTCCACACACTGACAAACTCAAAAATGTGACATTTGGAAATTTAACATGAAATACTGTACTACTACTATGGTAGACTTTTGTGATATCATTTTGTAGTTTCTTTGATTACATGATTTAAATAAAAGATCTAAATTACGCTCATATAGTTTTTATTTTATTTTACGTATGTCTCAATCCTAAAATTCTAGGCGATGTAAAACTTTTGGCCATTGCTGTAGTCCTCATTATCGGTCTAACTTGTTCCAATCAATTCAACCAATTACCGGGATCATCTGTTCGGTGCTCTGCAATCAGGGTTAAGTTAGTACAGATTTGCAGGATTTTCTAGTCCACTTGATGTGAACTAAATCACTGGTACGCTGCAAATCGACCCATGAGGTCTTACTGAACAAACAAAAATAAAAACAACAAAATAAAAAGCAATGCTACTTCATAGAAAGCAATGGTTTATAAAGTCACAATATAGACATAGTTTGCAGAAATATACACATTTATTTAGATTTGACATTATTTTTAAGCATTGCAAACTATTAAGGCGATACTGAACATTGGGGGAAATTCATAAAGCCATTTAATCCAAAAATAGAATTTTCAATACTTAAACAAATTGCTTCAGTAAATTGCTTCTGAATTTCTCCATGTGTGTATTTTGAAGAAAATTTACTGTCACATCCTATAAATATCCAACAAGACCACATCAATTAATTTTATGATAAAGATACAATGTTAATATATCGAAATTATATATAATATATATATATATATATATATATATATATATATATATATATATATATATAATATATATATATATATATATATATATATATATATATATATATATATATATATATATATATATATATATATATATATATATATATATATATATATATATATATATATATACATATTAATCACAAGTGTTGGTGATTTCAAAATCAGAAACTATCAACAAAACCTTTACAACATTTAGATACTGCAGACAAACTGGGTATTAGGCTCATTTATACAAAATATCAGAAATCTATTCAATGAAATAAGTTATTAAATTTATTTTTTTCATTATTCTGGGTGATGATCAGATACAAGTATAAACCATCTTCAGTTTAAAGTTCTCTGAAGTAATATTAGTCAGTCTTTTTGTCAGAAACTTCAGATGGTCCCTTTGCAGCAGTGCCATTTTGGACTGGACTATCCATCTGAAGAAAATACAGAATTTGTTTTAGAAGGGAAATACAAAAATGCTTGTCTGTTAATTTTGAGGGATGGATATATACTTACCATTGCATAACAATTACTACATTAATCAATCCCACCTCAGCTAACAGCTGCTAATCAAATTGTACACGGATGTCCACTTTGTTTAGTTTGCCCAAATGTCAATTTTAGTTTTACTACATGGATTAGGTCGAAAAAGAAATGCAGTCAAAGAAAACATGCAATTGTTCTATTCACTTACTGCGTAAGCGTAAGCAACCACTTCTACCTATAGGATTCCTACAGAACTACAGCACAGTGATAGTCACAAAATGTAGTTTTATGAATAAATAAAACTAAACTTAGAATTGTGTTCATGAGTGACCTACAGTACCTTGCATGTTCCATTGCTTTGTCCAGTTGGATGATCTGTTGCGGTCCCAGTTTCCAGTACAGATTTGTTGGGCCACATGCGGCTGATGAAAGGAGAAATGAATGGGTATATAATTGGCTCCAGGAATTTCTTGTAAATCCAGAGCAGGACTGGAATGACGATGCAGGGAATGCACACCATTGTTGGAACACTTATGGACTGACGCGACTGTGACAGGCAGCTCTGAAAGAAAAGCAAGAATGCAAGACAGGGTGAAGATCTAAAATAAGCAAGGAGAAAAAGAAAATAATGTTCAGGGTATTGCGAGAGAGAAAGAGAGATCGTGCAAATAATACATGGGACGTGTGTGTAATGAGAATTTAATACCCACCCAAGGGGTGGGATGCTACATATCCAACCATCCCACACCAAGGCTAGGCATTCAATTCTCATTTATAACACACTACCCCATGCAATATTTTTTTTATAATATCTGAGGAGCAATGTTTTCCTGCAGTTCTAAAGTTCTGTGTTGCTTGCATATTATTTTGTTTAAAATATAATAGGACCAAACTGTTTCTAAAATCTGCAACTATTCTGATTTTGTGGGGCCACATCAACCCCAGCAGCTGTTTTCAAGGGCCTGTACAATGTTAGTAACAGTAACTGCTATACAGCTTTCAGTTATACAATTCCACTGCTGCTGTCATTGTCTGGGCATCTTGCATTTCGACTGTTACTAGTACTTCACTTTGTTACTCAACTACTGGCCAACCATCCTAGACTCACATCTATCGTGTGGCTTGAGAACCACCTTTCCTGTGTGAAATTTATTTTGACGTGCATCACGCAACAAAATAACAAAAGATGCATGTATGTTAGGATGGACATATTAAGGTAGTCCTAGTACAGGTAGTAGGATTCTAGTTTCTAAAGATAAAACCAATGATTACAACCATATAGATCTTTACTTACTGTATCCTAAATACTTTTTTTTTTTTTTTAAGGTACAGATTGAGTTCAACAAAGGACATACAGTATGTTGTCATGTTCCAGTGCTCATATGTAGTTCACAAACATAACTTTACCTTCACCATACTATTCTGAATGGTTATTTGTTCAAAGCAATACTGTGACCACAGAAATTCACACCCAAGATTAGAACACCATGACATCAACACACATTTACAATTTTTAAAACTGTTGACGTTTATTAAATTAATTTATTACCGTCTATCCAGTTTGATGAAACTAAATAATGTAATTACTTGTTACATACACGTTACTCGTTTAGTTACGTATCTCGCGGTATTTTAATTTAGCCTAAGCACAATAAATATGCTACGCAACAAACATAACCGTACACCTTTATAACTGCGCAACCGTGTACAAAAAAAACACGTATTTATTATACATGTTGTTGTGTCTTACCGTAGTTGAAGACGTTATTTCACCGTTTAAATGTACCAGTTTAACAGAATGTTACTCGACAGATGCACTACGCAGTGTACCTGTCAACTCAGCAGATAGATTTGCTTCTCTTCCGGTTCAATGAAGGAATCGAAACAGGAAGAACCTAATAGAAAGACCTAAGTGAACTGTCAATTTTTTGTTTGTATATTATATAGTTTGGAACTTAACTATTAAAATCAAACCAAGAATACAATACACAAGTGACCTACCTGGATTAGTGGTGATATTCAACCTTGATTAACTGGACTGTCAAAATAACCTTCTTTCATTTCTAAATCTAAAACTATTGTATGTATTTGTTTATTTTTGTTTCATGTACAGCTGAAAGTTTTTTCTTTCTTACAAAACAATACAACACATAACAAGAGGAATCCATTACCTCAGAATATAATTTCTATATATTAACTAAAATACAAGGCAATGCCAGGGGATACAATTACTAATTGGAAAGTAAAAAAATTTATATATATATATATATATATATATATATATATATATATATATATATATATATATATAGTTTTTTAATATCTTTGTGGTGTTGATGTAATTCTCCACGAGACAGTACCTATCAAGAGGTGCTTCCATCTATAACTCCAAGAAGGTGAGATCCATAAGATTTGTGACTCGAGGTTTTCATGTGTTGATCTCGGTCACATTTACGAAAGTAGTGTGTAATACTCGCATACACATATGTTGATTTGAAAGTTTCAAAAAAGCGGACATTATAATATATATATATATATATATATAATATATATATAGATATATTATATATATATATATATATATATAAGAATCTTTGTTTTCCTCACGTGATCCTAGGACATAGTTCTGAAATCGTTTGAGGAACCGTTACCATTCTTAAAACTAAAAGTCTTTACAACTTTTTGTAAGTAGTAATGAATTAACTGAGTGTTTGTTTTACAATAAAAGTATGGTACAAACCTTTTTGTTTTTAGATAACAGATAGATTGTAGGAACAATAAGGTTTGTTTTTGTACATCACACTACTTTACGAATACACAAACATTTGTAAGATAATGAATTTATAGAGGGGAATTTGTAGTTTCTATCTAACATCCTTGTTATTCCAAATAAAGTAATTGTGTGAGAAAATTTGTGTTTGTACATCGTCCAATTGAACAGTACCTGTTTATGAAAGTTAGCAAGAGCAATAGGAAGTTTATTCACATCAAAATTATATTTTAGTAAAAATGCCAACACCACCAACCTTTTGAATGACATAGTTTCGGGAAAAAAAAAAAAAAAAAAAATTAAAAAACTTTTCTTACTTTTGATATATATATATATATTTTATAGTTTTAAAGTCTAGAACATTGAGACCTCCTTGTTCTTGTCTATTACATATTATAGACTAGTTTTGTTGTTTTTTTTTCTTTATTTCAGACTTACCACCTTGACTGACTTAACTTCTCATTCTGGGCCATTTCACGATCAAGGCTATTTCCCACAGAGGAAATGACCTACAGAAGTTACGTGATGACGGTGAGGTTTCAATCCAGGGACTGCTCTGATTGGATACATTTTCTCAGATCATGTATCCAATCACAATCAGCTTGACTTTTAAAGGCCCTGAGGCTGATTTTTCAAAATGTGTAATGTGAATAAAAGTGATCTGGCTTCCCTAACCCTGTGTTTTTTGATCGAAAATACTTTTATCGGGATGTTGTGATCCGGGGGGTGGGTGGTTTTAAAAGAACATACAATCGCTGGTACAGCAGGCCCTTGGTTAAAACCACACCACTCACTCCTTCAGGTCCTTTTCCCTTATGAGAACCTGACTCAACCATTATTTCAGTTTGTATTGGCCTAGCTGGAACACCTTTTTTTAAATTTTGTTTTATATGGCAATTCTCAATGAAAATGATCAGGTACCTCTACGGAAAACACCAGCAAACATGGGAACAAATATTGGTTTACCACTTCATTTTGCAAGCCTGTTGTAAAATCCAGGAATGGCCATGTGATAAAATCATATTGCACTTTCGTAACTTTGTTTAAATGCTTTAACTGTGTTGTCCTAGTACAGACATAATACTAAATGAAACGTAATAAATCCAATAACAAATGTTTTCATTATATTTCTTAATGTCTTCAGTGACAAAGTGAAACATTTGTCATTGAATTCATTTTACTATTTCTAAATTTAGCACTACTGCATGTTTGAGTTATGGATTATAAACACTATTTTGAATACAAAGCTTTAAAGTAGAATAATGCTGATAAGTACAAGATTGTTCTGCAAAATGTTTTCATAGATTTAATTTTTAATGGTTAAAATGCACTAGTGTCATTCATCACCTTCTTACTATAAATCAGGATGGGATTTTTCTAAAAAAATTATAATAAAGTAAAAATATTCCCAACACTGGTGTATAATTTCCATCTCTGGGAACATATTACTGAATTTGAAGGACACAAGTATGGATATTTAATAACCATCAATATTTAAAGGGCATGTGCATTCCCATTTGGGGATTTGTGTGCAATTATTTTATATAACGTCCCTTAACACTAAAACAAATGTGAGCATTTAAATACTACACCAAGACAAACATTTGTCAAATTAGTATTACTAAAACACTACTAACATGGTCTCATTAATAAATGCGTTAGAGTTTAGTGTAAAAAACTGTCAGCTACAGCATGTTTACAAACCCATGTTTTTACAAACCCACATTTTTAGTCATGCAGTCTTTAAAGCAAAACATTAAATCAAAGAGGAACATGACATATATGTAACCATTTCAAGTGTGCTGAACACAACTTTTATTTATTTTAAACTAAAACCAAACATCCACCAGGAGCATAGCAAGGGGAATCACCAATATGGCCAGTGTTTAAAAAACTATGACAGGGAAACATTTTACTTGATAACACTGGTAATGGAACTTGACAAACCTATAGAAAAAAATTGCTGTGTACCAACTGTAAAGACAGCATCTGAAAATGTGAGGTCTATCAATGGCAAAGGTTAAAACAATATGGTAGTAAAATAACTATTTTTACTCAACATTGGTAATGAAGCTAGACAGATGTCAAAGAATACACCCGTGTACTAAATATTAAGTGCAACCTGGAATTGGTCAACTTGAAGGTTGGTGGATGTATGTGGTAAGACACCACCTTAAAAGGCATTTCCTCAAGTGAAAGAAATGTACTACAGCAGAAGGGAAAAGAAGAAAGAAAAACACCAGTTTTTTATTGGTTACAGGATATGTTTTTATTTTATGCACTGTATTTGTTTTATTCCCCTGAACCAATCATCCTGGAAACCTGAAGAGAAAAAGACAATACAATCAGTACAATAAAACCTGTAAAGTAAAACAGTTACTTAACCTAGTTTACAAGCATGAAACAATTCACATCAGTTCTTTTTGATTGCTCAGTAACACAATTTTATTTTCATGGATATTCCAAATGTGTCCTAAGAAGTCAACATAGCAACCAAATATTTGACTTCACTAAAACATGTACACATTTTTTAAATTTCCCTAGGCAATTACCTCTGAGCAACCTCTACTTCTTTTGGAACAATCTGGTCCTTCTCTGGAGGATCTCCATGGGTATTAAAACACAGCTTTGTTGACCCGTACTTGATCACTGGAGAATCCATATCAAGACCCTACAACAAAACAAATGCAAATTTAATTAAAACAAATAAAAAACTACAAGGAAAGTTCAAATTAGCAATCATGCAACTGATATCTTGTATTGGAGTGCAGGTATGTTTTATATACACTTAAGGTGTTAGCTATTCTAAAGCAGATTATGCAAACTATGACTGCTCAGAATTCTTAATTGTTTTCATGGAAATTCCAAAGGTGTCCTAAGAAAAAAGTCATCACTGCAACCAGTTTACAACAATCTGATACAATTCTAAAGCTACCTAGTTTCAATGCAACCATAGTTCAGCAACTCATCTGTAATGTACATTGAGGAATACATACTTTGATACCCATAAAACAATGGTACCTCAGTGTTGTTCTGAGTGCTCTTGAAGTCTCTCCAATAAAGTCTTGGGAACAGTTCCCATCATAACACAACTGTAGTACAGACTATATTAGAAAGGTTTTGAAAGTACCTTGAGGTCAAAGTTGCTCTCTGCTTTCTCCAATGGGTGGAGCAGGAACTCTGCACACTTCTCTCACCAGTATCCCTGTGTCCAATCCCACTACTTAGTCTAAACCAGAACAAAATACATACATTAGATATGGAACACTAGTGGACTGCTAAACTATAAAATTGTAGTTGCTCAGATCAGTTGAGTTGTTTTCATGGTTAAATCCAAAGGTGTCCTAAGATTGTCATCACTGCAACCATTACTTGGCTTTAATAAAACACATACACTGAATTCATTCAATGTTATCCCAGAAATGATTCCCCTAGTTAATTACTTTTTTCTTCTGCACAACCTCCACTTTTGGAACAATCTGCTCCTTCTCTGCAAGGATCTCCATGGATACCAAAGCACAGCTTTGTTGACCCGTACTTGATCACTGGAGAATCCATATCAAAGACCCTACAACAAAACAAATGCAAATTTTAAAAAAGACGCAAAAAAAGGGTTCAAATTAGCAATCATAACAATTGATATATTGTATCGGAGTATAAGAATGTTTCTTACGTCCAAGGTGTTAGCCATTCTAAAAGTAGATTATGCAAACCATGGCGGCTCAGAGTTCTTAATTGGTTTCATGGAAATTCCAAAGGTGTCCTAAGAAAGTCATCACCTCAACCACAAGTCACCCCAGTGGAGCAAAATCAATTTTGATATGCCAGATCACACTTTGCTAATCCATTTGACATGAAAATTCGATTTAAAAAGTACCTGAATTTAGCTTTTTTCAGCATATGGAGCTGCAAGAACTCTCACTTTGATCACCATCTTGCATCCTAGCCCACTGTATAGAGGAAAGAAATCATTTGTGTGAAATGAACAGTTGTGTGGTTTGCAGAGGTTCCTTATTCAGGTCTCCCCCTCTGTATTAATGTCAGGTTTAATCCTACATCTATAAAATTGTAAAGTTGCTCAGATCAAAAGAGTTGTTTTCATGGTTAATTCCAAAGGTGTCCTAAGATTGTCATCACTGCAACCATTATTTGCTTTTAATACACACTTCAATCTAATGTGTTGATCACTGTTGCAATATGACATGCAAGTACCCACACTTAGGAAGCTGTACCTATTCATTAACTGGTCTGCAGATGAATACCTACTTGAGCACCTTTCACACTGTCATGATCTACAAGGCTAGGTCAGAACCTATCCAGGCAGGACCCGGTGTCTTGCGGCACGGGTACGCAACTTCACACTGCTTTTGATAAAGCAGGGTTGACCTGGGTAACTGAAACAAATAAACACGCGTCTCAATGCCCCGGAAGCAGCTTGTTACAGACGCTTCTATCCAAGCTTCTCTGGATTGAAACATCGGCCCAAATGTTAATTATAGCAAATGTTTCTTCACCCCCCTCATTCTAGTAGCTGTGCCAAAAACCATCAAAACACATCTACCCTTTAGCAAACACGTGGAGAAATCCAAACCACGAAAAATAAACATTTAAAACTCTGTGCACTCATATGAAACTAACACATTAACGTAATTAGTCATTATACAGTAATAATGTAAGTTTCGATAATGAGTTAGAACATTATCGATATTAAAATAAGTAATTCTGATAGGGAAAAAACACACTAACCTTATCCCAACTCCATCGTGCATTAACTGGGAAGTGTTGTCTCGGAAGAAATGCTATATGCGCCGATGTAGTTGTTGCTCCCCATATAAACCATTAGATGTCAGCAAAGACGACCCTTAGCAATTATTTTAGCACAAAATAGGATTTTGGTAGAATTCAATTACGGTCATTGATAAGTCCCCAAAGAAAATCTAAATACTATCTTGCTACCGTGCTAGTAAACGCAATTCAAATGTCAGCCAACGATTTATGTTAGCTACATTTTCTTTGTAAAAAAATAAATAAATAAAATACAGCATTATAGCTATACACAAATACAGTACGCTTTACTCACAAGAACGCCTGTGTTCTATCATGCGATATGTTAGCAATAAGGCACGACAGAGTTTGGGATATATTCTAATTATCCACACACCCCGGTGCATTATAAGCCACATCGCAACTGGAGGCGGAAAGCGGTACCAGAGCTTGCGCTGCAAAAAAGGAAGCCAGCGACCAGCAGCGAGTATCAGACAGCCAGTGGAGAGCAGTGGATGGGAATATGGAGAACCAACAGCAAACAACCAAAATATAGTGGGAAGGTCAACTGAGGTGCCTTCTAAGCCCAGTTTGAGCGGCCCTGTCTACTAACACTTTTATCTGGACTAGCATAGATGGGGAACCGCGGGACTAACATCATCCAACAGCATAACCTCCCCCACCCCTCCATCCAACAGCACAGTGGTGCCAACTCCCTCCAGAAGCAGCTGACGCCACCTTGCTTGTTTTGCAGAAATCCATTTCAAGCTTTCTTGCCTATTGCTTCCAAAACGTAAACAAGTATGTTTGAAAGATGCTAGCAGCTCTTGACAGAAATAAATGGCTTAGAAGTTGAATTGATTTTTTTTTTTTTTTTTTGCTGTCAATTTAGCTGTACTAATAGGCTAATACCGCTAAGCTTTAGGGTCTACTGGTTGCTTGTCAATTCTTTGCAGAATTAATGGTAGTTCTGAGATTGTGTACAGGTTTTTCTTCCAAAATGTAAACCGTAGCTAGAAAAATGCGATCATTTAAATCTCCCTATTACTAGTCAATCGTATTAAATGTTTTAAAAAACAGCTCCCCTCAAGTTAAGTTTGATATAAATTATGTTGGCGCAGTTTTAAGAAATGTAATGAAAGTAGCATGCATGCATAATTTGCAATATTGAATAAGCAAGTTAGATTGGGGAACTCAGTAGAAAAATGTGAGACCAAAACAAATTATGATTTATGAATTTAAAAACCTGATAAGTTCTGAACTTATGGAGCATTTGGTCTCCTTTTAGTATTAAGAGCAGTGGGGGGTGCCTGGTTGAGTAGAATGGTCAGTTGTCCTTTGATCTTTATGGAAGTTCATTTTTGTGGATTCTTTTGCTATGCCTTTTTGTTCTATTAGACAGAAACAATTTCGTTTGTGGCTTTTGTGTATTGTTAAAATGTGTTAAAACTTCAATAAATGAAGAAAACAATTTTTTTCTAAATTGTGTACCAGAACATTAACTTTGTACTTGAATGGGTTCACCAACATTTCCTGAGACCTTCGGTTTTTAAAGTTGAGAGTCCTAGACCCTCAATGGGGAAAAACTTATGGTGAGTTCTGAAGAGATGTCTTCTTACCACACAGCATGTCCTGGGTTACTGCTTACTTAATTGCATTTCACACATTTGTGGGCCAGATCCATCATAACCCAAATTCACCTGATTTAGCATAGGCCTGATTGATCAACTTGTGTTACAGTCCACCAAGACATCTACAATTAAATCAGGACATCAGGTATCAATCCCTTCTATTTCAGCTGTTTTCTCAAAACAGGCATTTTAAGACTTTTGATATGTTATCACAAGTTTTCTTTTATTCAAGTATTGTAATTTCTGCTATACTGACAGATCTGCATGCAATGTATACTCCAGTTTGTGTGCAAATCTTATACACAGCAAGTGCATGTCCATATTTCAGTAACAACTGTTACTTTTAGGATGATATATTCTTAAAATTGATGCTTTTAAACCTGGTTGCCTGTTACAGTGCTACCCCATTACAATACGACATGTTACAGTGCAGAATTGGTTATAACCTGGTAAGGTTGTGGCTCGCATTTCCCCCATAATGCAGTTTGACTAGCAAAGATTGGATGAACATTACAGATGCTTTTAGCCATCCCGTGATGTTTCGTGAATTTTGATAGGATAAATTGTAATAAACAAAAAAAAAAAAAAACATACCACACAGTTTTATTGTTTTTACATTACCATATTTAAAACGTATTTAAGTTGAAACTGGACATATAGTACTTAAAGCTCCCATGCCGGCACTTTTTTTATTACATAAACTGTACGTTAATGTTACATAAGTACGAAACAATTCAAGTGTGTATAAATATCTTTGGATTATGTGCTATTTCCAGTTCACAAATACTTTTTAAATAAGTGTTGTAATCTTTAAACTGGTAGAAAAGCAGTTTCTATTATACTGTATATATTGTAACAACCCAGGATTTATACTGTTGCAGGACTGGTCTACGAAGCCTGTTTGTTTGCTAGCAGAGAAGCGATAAGCCTGCCTCACCCAGACTGGTGTGTGAGGTCCAGGGGAGGCAGGCACATGAAAGCATACAGCCAATGTGCTGCTGGAAGAGTGCAAGACTACTTGTTTTTGGTGAGGCCCAGGGAATAATCGTCCCAATAAACCATGGATTTGAGTACCTGCAAATTGTGTGTGTCTCCTTCCTTCATTTTCCATGGTACACTACAATATTTATTTGGCTTGTGGGCATTGGAAATCACTTCGGGAACAAAAATGCCAACATTCTTTATAAGGCGAAACAAATAAAGGTCTCCTAATTACAGACCCCGACAACCACATAACAGGGTAGCACTAATATTAAAAATCAATCTAGCATATTAACCATAAACTTTTGAATTTTACTAACACCATCTTTGTTAAATTCTACAGCATAAAACTAGTGCTTATCCTGTTAATTAAAGTCTGACGAGGACATCTCATTAGAACATGAGCCACATTTAAAATTAAATATGTACACTAGGGCTGATATCTTAAAAGGTGCAAGCGACACCAGCTACAGTATGTATACACCAAGTTAAAAGCCCTTAAAGGATCAATTCCTTACCAGATTAGAACTTTGACCTAGTTTTGTTAGCCTCTGCCTACCTTGCAGGACATTACATTGTCAATAACCTTACGACCACAGGCCAGTAAGCATTCAAAAATAGCCTTGACACATTATTCTTCAAAGTGAGCCTCAACTCAGTATTCAAGAAGTGTAGAAATGACAGATATCACTAAATAACACACACGCAAGTTTCGTCCTGGATTTTGTTTATTTATATACATCTTATTCCCGAGCCATGAGCTTCTGCTTCTTCAATTTCTTTTGGGAAACCTATAGAAGGAAAAAAAAGGTAATGTTTAGTAATAGTAAGAAAAGCTGTAGACCAATCTGGACAATACAATTCAACATGAATCTTACAACCACACAATACCTGCCAAATGAAAAAAAAATCAAAACACTTTTTCAACCTGATCTAGGATGATTATGGAGAATACATGTCACACCATTCCCAATACATGTATAAGTAACTGTACACTGGTTCCTTATTAGTCCTCATTGTATGGCATTTCATTTTAGGTCAAGGCCTTATGGAATACATTGGAACTGTATGATATTGAGTTTGTTTGGATAACGCTAGTTATAGATAGAGGTTTTGAATAATCAAGTGGCAGTTACAGGTTTCAACATGAGCTCAAGCAACCTCAACTATAACACTACATCTAACAAACCAATCAACAATAACCTGGAAGTTAAAAGCCTTAACTGACTATTTCCAAAAAGTGATGCCTGTAACCATTACAACCTTAATCACAAGTTTATGAAAGAACATGATATGCCTAGGTGAACTTAACATACAGAACGGGTAGAAAACTCTTTGGTTGCTCAGAAACAAAATGTTATTTTCATGGTTATTCCAAAGGTGTCCTAAGAAGTCGTCACTGCAACCAACATGTAGCTCTACAACACATAGTACATCCAGTTTGAAAAAAGAAAAAAGCAAACAACCATCTACCTTTTTCTTCTGAGCAACCTCCTCTTCTGGTTTGGGAACAATCTGTTCTTTCTCAGTGAGGATCATCTCAATATGGCAGGGGGAGCTCATGTAGGGGTTGATGCGGCCGTGAGCACGGTAGGTACGCCTGCGCATCTTGGGGGCTTTGTTGACCTGGATGTGCTCGATGACCAGAGAATCCACATCAAGACCCTAAATCACACAAAGCAAAGATACAACACATCAGACCAGGTACAGAATATATTCTTCCTAACAGAATTATTGTTTTAGAGAAAGCATATTTGAAGGACTTAAAAGTGTAACTAGAGTCGTAAAAACAGACTCAATTTGTTTTCATGGAAAATCCAATGGTGTCAATGAATGCAAACAAAAAGGGAGCCCCCAACTTGCAAAAAGTTACAGTAATACAAGGACACTATTACACTCAGTCATGATGCACCCTTGAGGGGATTAAACATCATTTAACTCTAGTTTAATGGATGTTTAAAAATACATGTCACACTATCTAAGAGGCAAAAACTGCAAACACTGAATTACACCACTGTTTACATTGTGCCTAGATATTAGGCATTTTCTTATGCAGCCTACAGAAGGGGCAAAACACTGGTACATTTCCACAGTAAGATGGTAAAAAAAATATATTGGAACATAATACACTGGATAGACAAGTTTTTGAAAGTACCTTGAGCTCAGCATTACTCTCCGCGTTCTTCAGCATGTGGAGCAGAAACTCTGCGCTCTTCTTTGGCCAGCGTCCCTGTGTCCAATCCCACTGCTTAGCCTAAAAATGAAAAAATGTGAAGTTAACAGCACATTCTTTTTTTGTTTGTTTACCATATAATATTTAAATACATGCCTCAGTAAATCTAAAGCAGACTGAAATGATTCTCTCACACTACGCACTGTACAAACTCATTTTCTTAAGTGGTGAGGTTGCTCAGATCAAAAAATGTTTTCATGGTTTAATCCAAAGGTGTCCTAAGATTGTCATCACTGCAACCATAACCTTTACTTAGCAAGGTCACTTTACAGAAGATAATGTGAATGAGAAAAATCAATAGATTCTAGCACACTTCACTGTGCAAATGATTATATAAGTACAAATCTCCTGATTTATAACCCACTTCACACATAGTAAAGACAATCCTTACAGGTAAAATAAAATGGGGCAGCCCTACCAACACAACTTCCTTCAAATACTATAAAATATCCTACACTTCCTTAATGTAAAAGACATTTTGTATTGTTTAAAGATCTAATTTTCACATCCACCAGCTACTATATGTAATGCTGGTTGGCTGTATGAGTTTAGACAGGACATGGGGCTATCATTTATTTCCCCATTTCTGTTTTTTAACTGCATGGAAGTGTTTGGTTGCATAAATGCAATTTAAACTTACCAGTACCACACACATAGAAATTTGTTACACAAGGCAACAAGCATGCCATTAACAGTGAACATCTCACACTGGTGTCAAATGTGCCACTGAATTTACCTGAGCACACCGTCCAACTCCTCCATTGTAGCGACGGAAGGGGACGCACTGGCGTTTGACCACCACATCCTTCAGATACTTAGATGCCTTGCGGATGTGCATGCCCTTGATGGCTTGGGCAGTCTCACGGGTGTTCTGATTTGGAAACAAAAGTGAAAGAAAAAAGAAAAAATGACACTTCATTGGAACTGCAAATAACAAAAAAGTGGATCTTGGGTTTTTACCGTCAACTGCCACAAATCCTAAAACTTTCTAAAATTAGATTTGCCACTATGTGCTAAATTACACTTGTGTGTTTAAGTTGCTCAGCTTTATATAGGTATTGTCATGGTTAACTCCAAAGGTCTCCTAAGTTGGTCATCACTGCAACTTAACATGATTTATAGTGGTTCAGACTCAGATAGGAAGTTAGTTTTATCTATCCTAAAATTATGTTAACATCTCTGTATGTTGGTAAAAATGGAATAGTATTAACAAAAATGAACTCCAACTTGCTACAGAGTACAAAATAGATCTTGGATCACATAGTACATGGCCCTTGACAGAATACAACTACTGAACTTCAAGACTGTTCATAAAGAAGCCAAACAACATTACCAGTTTATTTTAATTGCATTAAGAAACATTTAAACATCTCCCTAAATATGTACAATTTGTTATTGAATAGTGCTGGGTGGAGTCACCCAGATTACTGAATCAGCTACACTAAAACAAAACGTGAATGAAAGCAGTAATTTGTTGGCCACGTAAACTTTACAGAAAAGGAAGCATTACCTTGAAGTGAACGCGGAGATTGGAACCCCTGGCCTTGCATGCTGTCAGGAATGTAAAGAGACTGAAGCATTACAAACCGACAAGCTAGCAGTAAATTGTGAATGTTAAAACGCTTTTGAAAAAACAGCTTAAAAGCAGTTTCACTTACATTTTGTAGGATTCTCGGGATCCAGCGAGTAGCGGACCATTTTCAGAGATTAACTGCGAACAAGACAGAAGCAGGTTGACACGAGTCTTTCACATATTCTAATCTCCATTGCAAACACCCAATTGATACATTCAAGAAGAAAAAAAATGTTGTCGTTTATTAATGTATGTACAAAATAAACACGTTCTTCTAATATTCCAATACAGTCACTCGGAATAAATGTACTGATATTTTGATTGAATGGACTACGTAAAACGTGTACAGATCTAAGGACATTTTCGTACGCCACCCCGACAAGGGCAGCTTTTGTAAAAAGGTGTCATTCAATACATTTCAGCTTTCGACGCTACATATTGTTGATATTACACTCCTCCGGCATGTACTGCAACATGCAAACTGTGCTTTGTATTCCAGCTCAAATTAACAACAGCAGTCAGCCATGACAGTATCAATTCACTTTCAACATTGCTAAATGTGTTTTGTTATATCCACAATAACAAACCGCCATATATGTATAACCACAGTCATTGAGTATAACAAACACACTCAGCAATCATTTGATCAATTTAGTATATAGGATGGTTGAGATATTTAATGGATTTTGATATCACTCTCCCTGCCTGAGCGCTCCACCATTACTTACTCACTTCAGGCCGCGGAGGGGAAGAGGGACGGCAAAGCACTCTGGGAGCCCAAATCGAGAAGGAGATTCTCGTGTGAACTGTGGAACGAGATTTCACTGTGAGGGACCGTCGAAAAATTCTCAAACACCGATTTAATAAGGGTTTGTTCACCTCGAGGTTTGTTCGCAAGTGTTTCGCCTGATAGTGTGTTGTGTTATTTTACTTTCAAGGGTATACATATAACCATCTGGAACTTGTATTCAATGTGGCTTACTTTAGTAACTTACTGGTTTGATCTATCTCTCTCTCTCTCTCTCTCTCTCTCTCTCTCTCTCTCTCTCTCTCTCTCTCTCTCTATATATATATATAAACACGATTGCTCTAAAAATGACTCCAAATGTTCCTAATATAGTATACCACAATATGAAACACGTTATGATATTACAATTTTTTTTCAACCTGACAAACAGTTCTTGCCTTGTACATTATTTGTTCCAAAACAAAACAAGCAATTACTAATTCACATTTTAGCCAGTTGTCTTTCTTGTGGCTGACGCCGAGATTTTGTTATGTGCGTCTGTGCTTGATTGAACTGTGCTATTGTAGTGCACTCTGCTAATTGTGTGCAGTGGAGTCCTGCGTCTGCTCGGGTATCCGCGGGTGACCCGCAAAGCCGGTCGGTTTCCGGTCGGAATGTAAACTTTTTCGCTGTCTGCGGTTCGGGTCAAAAAATAATTTTCGTGTCAGAATTTGAATCACCATAACGTTTTCTGACCTTTCAGTGTGCTCGTCTGTAACCCTTTCACAAATAACGGTGTAGTTTTATTTTCATGTACTGTAGGTGCATAAAAAGTGGTACGCATCGCGCCTGCCTGAACAGTTTAATTCAGCTTAGAATGCATGGAAGTGCCCATTCAAATCTGGTACGTTGTGCTGTTTTTGGCCTTTTTCATCTTGAATTTATCATATTTTTCCACCATTAAGAAAATAGTATGCAGATATTTATCATATACATTGGGTCTTCTGCAACTTTCTGCTGGACTTCTCATTTTGCCTTCTTTGTTGTGAATTGTTTTTTTTTTTTTTTTTTTTTTTTAGAGAAAATGATTGTCTATTTCCAGTATAAAATTGCACAAAGCATAATTAATGGTAAATATACCTCTGCTTGACAAAGGGAAAACACATCACATCACAATTGATTGCACCTGTACCAAAATCTCACAGCGTACCACTTTCTAACATTACATGGGTCAAGTTTTGATATGTGTACCACATTGTGACGATGTACCACTTTATAACACATCAATGGTACATCATTTATGTACATAATGGTACATCTCTGCAAAAGCACATGTGTAGGTCCCTTTCAACTGGTGGCACGAAAAGAATAGACAGGTATTTTATAGTAAAGTAAGTAGAGATAATTAATGTGTTACAATGTTAAAATCCAGACCACTAGAGAAAGCTATCAGGCTGTATAGCATATTGCAGCAGTTCCCAAACTGTGGGTCGTGACCCCAAGTGGATCAATGGATGGGATTGCGAGAAGTCACCTCGATATCTCCCCTGCTTGCACACTGCACAGCACACTGCAAGACATAGCAGCCTCTCAGTGCATAGGCTCTACTGATCTCCACCAATCACGTAACTCCCTCACCAAATCCCACTCGCTAGTCTAAATGAAAGACACTGAAAGACACCCCATTCCACCGTCGGTTTGATTTGTTCATTGTTATAGAAGAGCAACGTGGATTGCTTTTTACTAAGAGTATGGCTTCACCAGTGTATTTGTGAAAAATGAAGAAAAGCCAACATTCTTATTATGTCATAATGTGTTATCTAGCGAAAGAATGAAGCCAAATAAATTTCAGCGACACTTGGAAACCCTTCACAAGGAATATGTGGGGAACCCAAAATTGTTTTTCCAGCTCAGGAAAGAGGGACTTTCGCATCAACAAGTGCAATTCAAGAGGGCCTTGTCCGTCTCAGCTCAATGGGCATCATTTGAGATGAGCCACCGTATCACACAGGCCAAGAAGCCTCTCTCAATTGGGGGCACTTTTATTTTGCCCGCTGCAGTCGATATGGTGGGAATAATGTGTGGGGAAATTGAGGTGAACAAACTCGCAGCCATACCTCTCTTCAACAACACTGAAGTGAAGGATGGAGGCGATAGCAGCAAATCAAGAAAACACCCTTGTGGAATGTCTGAAAAACACGCTTTTGCACTTCAAGTTAATTTGAGTACTGAGGGGCATGATGCACATCCCTTAGCTTTTGTGCAACATTTATGGGAGGGTGTAATTCTCAAAGACATTCTGTTCTGTCTCCCTCTTCCAGGACACAAGACTGCACAAGAAATATTCAATGTGCTACCTGGCTACATAAAGGACAACGATATCCCATTCGATGTCATGGTGGGTTTTTTGCACAGATGGGGTGTCACCTGTGGCTGGCCACAAAGCAGAGCTGCATGCCTTAGTGAAGAGAGTTGCTCTGTCTGCTGCGTCGACTCACTGTATGATCCACAGAGAGCAACTGGCAGCTAAAGATTTAAGCATAGAGCTAGGTGAAGTCTTGCAGCGGGCCACATCCATTGTGAACTACATCAAGCCACACCCTTTTCACTCGCGTCTGTTTGCAAAACTGTGAAGACATGGGGTCCAATCACAACGTGTTGTTGTTCCACACTGAAGTTCGTTGACTTTCAAGAGGAAGGGTACTAGAATGATTTTTTTTTAACTGAGAGAAGACCTGCTTGCCTATGCGATGGACTGCAAAAAAACAGAATTACAAAATAATTACAGAAGAACAAAATAAGACATGCCTTCTTGCATATGCCACAGGTATATTTGCAAAATTGAATGAATGGAATGCAGGTTTGCAAGGAAAGAACACCAACATCTTTGAGTGATCGAATTACAGCATTCTTGAAACAAATGGCTTTCTGGAAGAATAATCTATTGAAGTCAAACTATGAATCCTTCCCACAGCTTTGCAAGTTCCTGGCTGACATTGAGATTATTCAGTCTCCCACACAGATCAGCCAGCTAGAGACATGGTTTGCATCCTTTTTCCTCCAACTTAGACATGACAAAATATAATTCAGTGCAAAACCCCTTTTAGTGCACGCCTGAAGCTATGGATTTGCCAGCAGCTGAAATCGAACAGCTAATTGACATTTACTGTGATCGACTCTTGCAAGGAACATGTGCCTAACTTTCTCTCCTGGAGTTCTGGTTCAGTGTCAAGAGTGAATATCCTGCACTCTCAACACGTGCCTTAAAGCTGATCGTGCCGTTTGCCAGCACTTATTTGTGTGCAGCTGGGTTCTTCGCACTTGTGTGCATCAAGTCTCGGTATTGAACCACTGTGGATGTAACTTCAGAAATTAGATGTGCAGTTTCAACCACACTGCCAGATTCTGAGAAGCTGTGTCACAACATGCAAGCCTACGTGCCACATTAGACTTGGCGAGTACATTAAATAAGGTATTAATGTGTTGGTTGCTGTATTTTCTGGTTGCTTTCTGAGGTCATGTACATTTTTAAGTCTCAAAATGGGGTCGTGCAGGAAAAAAGTTTAGGAACCTCTGGCCTATTGTATAAACTCAATCTGTGGAAAATGGCAGAGATATCTGTGTGTGAATGTGAGCGCATGAGAGAGCCAGTCGGCGCAGGCAGTAAGTAAAGGACAAACACTTGCAGGTTCAGGTCAGGTTGCAGATCCTATTAAAGTGGGTTGGGTTGGGTTGGGTCACGGGGAAGAAGAAGGTGAAGCAGCAGGTTGCTGGTCCGGGTTGAAGTGGGTCGAAAAATCTGACCCACGCAGGACTCTGGTGTGCAGGACTGATTGGACGACCAGCAGCTTTTCTGTTTGTGAGAGTAAATAGTTCTGTCTGTAGCGTTATGCTTTACTGTTTGGGGCTATGCATGCAACTCTGCATCAGCAATGACTCCAACCACGTGTAGGAAGCGTGGCCAGGGGTTCAGGGGATCATTGGGCGCATCTGGCAGGAAGTAGGGTGAGGTTGCGCGGGCAGACTCTTGATTGGATGGTATGCTTATTACCGTAATTAATTTTTGCAATGTTGTGGGGTCTGGGGTGTTGTAAAGAAAGCAGACTGCATGCTCGCTACATGGTGTTAGAGAGGTGCTATTTGTAGTTGCTATCAAGAGCCTGCTGAATTGCTGTAACCTACTATAACAATAAAATAGTTATTGTTTGGAAGATTCCTGCTGCCGCAGTTTGTTCCTTCTTCGGTAATTTATTACAATACTTTAGTCTACTATAGACTAAATATTCTATAACTAACTTATATAGACTAAATATTCTATAACTAACTTTCTTTTACTTGTTTTGCCTATTCCACATGACATCAACTAAATTCAAGTCTTATAAACTTGAGCCTCATGCATGCAGTGCATGACGGTAAATGAACACTATATGGCACATAGTTCTAATACAGGCAGATATTTCATTCTGTTCAGCTCAAAATGCCAAAGGGAGCAGTAACAAAGTGAATAATGCCATGTCCCTGGCAAGTTTACAGTAACGTTCTATATGAGCAAGTCGTGTTTGTTGTAAACTGTTTTGAACAATATACAGATTATAGTATAACAATATATAACTTTTGGTCTGGAGCAATACTATCAAAAACACTCTGCAAAATGTAATAAGCACTATATAAAGTAAACCCTGGCCCCTGGTCAAGATGTTAATCTAATGGAGAACGTATGTCAGGATTTATAGTCTCAGGTAGCTGAGGTTCTGGTTTAAGAGAATGTACTTCAACCCTATAGGTTGTTGCTCAAGTCTGGTGTTGTTGGTAACCCGCAGCAATAATACAGCTATGCTAATTTAATAGATATTTTGAAACAAACATTACTTTTTTTCTTGTTGGTAGGTACCCATGACAGATGCTACTTAAAACTTGTGCATAATTAATTGCATCTTATTGATAAGGGACAGAAAAGCCTAGGCTAAAGCAATCAGATATCCTCTGACCAATCACAAAGATAACAAAAGTGTAAAGGATTAAAAAATATGTTTCCGTGCTTTGCAATGGGCTTCGTTATGTATTTATGTATTTATGTATTTATTTATTTCAAAGGGTATTTTTTATAACTTTGCTTATAAACTTCAACAAAAGCACAGAATGAAGAGGTCTCTAAATCCCTCGTTCTATATTATTATGTATTTATTTATTTATTTCTTACCAGACGCCCTTACCCAGGGGGACTTACATTTGTATACAAAAATGACATAGCAAGAATTACAGTACAATTAAGAGCAAGATACAAAATACAATGACTTCAGTCCTAATAAGAGCAAATACAACACACAGTACAGTAAAACAGGAAGCAGATAAGTACAAGTTGAAGTGCATTAAAGGCAGAGTGCTATATTGTCCAGAAGGGAAGAGTTGAGTTTTCCAGGTGTTGTCTGAAGAGGTGTGTCTTGAGGAGGCGTCGGAAGGTGGTCAGGGGCTGGACAGTCCTGACATCCATAGGAAGGTGTGCTTATTTTTTCCTATTTGGTCAAAGAATCTTGTCAATGCTACTTCCAGTGGATCTCAGATAATAAAGGATTGCTTGGTATGGCCTTTAGTTATAGTAGAAAGTTGTGCGAGGTTACGTATCAAACAGGACTTTCACTGCTGAAGTCGCGTTAGCATTTTTGGTTAGTTGTAATGGCTTTTTAACATGAGAAGGCAATTTACCCAGCCTTTAGTGTGAATATAATTCCAGATTTTATAGCTATTTGTTATCTTTCTTAGATGGCTGATTGTTTTTCTTCTTTTCGTCTTGGCCTTAACATAGGTTTCAGTAATTTTAATAAATGAGATGACTGTTCCAGTAAGAGTTTAATAGCCAACAGCCATCTGTCAAATTCATACAAGAATAAACGGTACCATACTGGTATACCATATAGAAATTGATTCAGGTGTTTGTCTAAATCTATTACTAAGTTTTGTTTGAAGCACTACTGTATTTGGAATGTAAGAATGCATCCGCAAAATGAACACAGTGTGTTTACTCCAAACAACTTGGGAGTGCATAAGAGAGCTTTCATTATTTTATGTAGTTGTTTGGTTTTATTAAAATGAGCAGCCGTTTTTCTTCATCCAAAAAAGGGAGTTCATTTAAAACAAGTAAATAGGCCTCAAACCTTCTCAGCTTCCAACACTTGCTTTGTATTAAAGAATTATTTTATTGCACATCAGCTTCATTATGCAAACACATGGTTTCCATTCAAACACTTTTATCTGGAATCTGTTGAGGTGAGACTATTCCAGCCTTGAGCCTTATCAGCTCCCTAAAATGCTTGTATTGGTTTACATGTGAATGAGTATTTATAGTTGTGTTATGCTATCTGGTGTACCTTTATTATTTGTTAATAAGATACTTAATAAACTTATTGTGTGTACAACAGTTAGGAGTGGAAAAGACCCACATTTGTTTAAGGGAGGAGTGGAATAAACCTGCATTCATTGTTTTAGGGTGGAATAGCCCTGGATTCATTGAGGCAGAGGGTGAAAGAGCCCTGTACTGGGGCACTGGAATAGTCCCACGTTGGCAGCAGAAACTTGTATGTCTTGGTTACAGCTTCAGTTATTAATTAATTTTTTTTGCAAACTAGTCACTACTTTAATGTGCATTTTCAGGAACATTTTTTATATGTTTGAATACCTACACATTCCATTTGAAAATGAAAGGGGTGGAGTAGCTCCACCTCGCCCTGTAAAGAAGCACTGTTATATACTGTACTGAAAACATTTCAGTATCATGGGGTCTCTATTAGTGATATAAGCAGCAGCCACGGGTAAACCCAGCATGGCTACTTCTTCCCTCTCAATGTGTATTGAGTTTAGTGATGTTTGTATGAGGTCAATACATTGTTGGATAAATTGAGTTTAAACCATTTAGATATTGATTAAAAATAGGACCATTTGACCCTACAGAAGCATGATTAGGAGTTCCAAATTCACTTTAATTAGGGACTGTGGTTCTATCTCTTGTTGTGAAGTAGAGTACTTTGGAATTGACAACTGTATTCAACCAGTTTTACCGCTAGGTGGTGCTGAAGCACAATGTTTTGTCATTGGCTACATTTGAATCTAAATCTAAAATAGTATTTAATTTCATATGATAGAAAAGTGAAAATAATAAGTATTCATTACAAATGTGTTATTTTTTTCATTAAAAGGAAGATTCTAAAAAAAAAAAAGTACAAGAAAAATAATAACTTAACTACCCTTTTTTAATCTCCTGTTTTTGGTATAATGGCCCTTTAGTGATTCGTGTTTATTGGGAAAAAAGCAAAAACGAAAAAAAAAAAAAAAACAAACAAAAAAAAAAACCCAGAAACCAAAACGGTTTAAGTCGTGTCCAAGCTGTTTACAAATTAACTATCAGTTCTGTATTTGGCCACTTGGTGTCGCGCTAGTACTGGTTGCAGTACTGATGCCACGGAAAGATGCAAGGCCCATTATTATACTTGAACCTTGAAATACTAGCTTGTTTGTTTTAGCTGCTTGACGTGAAACATTGTGTGTGTATGTGTGTGTGTGTGTGTGTGTGTGTGTGTGTGTGTGTATATATATATATATATATATATATATATATATATATATATATATATATATATATATATATTATATTATTCTTATATAAAAGAAGAATATGTGACTACAAAAACCTTAATATTACTATAATAATATTATATATAGATAATATCTTAACTAATATATCTGATATAATATGATATTATTAGTAGGTTAATTAAAATTCCTTTGTTTTTAAATAATGTAATGTACACTGAAATTATTACTCGAACACTTGGCAATTTACAGCATACAACACACTATACTCCATAGACTACACTATTGTTGTTGTTGTTGTTGTATGTGGCGTCGTATATTTTAATGATCTATGCTAACCGTAACATTAAACGTGTTATAGGCTCCATGACATAGGAAATATCTGCAGGCGCTTAACCTTCAAAATGATTTTTATAAGAAGAGGAGTTGTAAATTGTGTCTTTATGAGGAACTACTGTTCTCAATAATGACATTTTTTGTTTTTTGTACTTTAATATTAACTTTTAGGCACAAGCCACAAAGTGTGTTCAGTACCCAAGGGTGGGCTTGTGTCATACATGATTACCTGCTCTTATTGAAATAGGGGTCAAAGAATCTCGTATTTGAGATATCGATTTTAACAACAGTGATTTTAGCAATTTCAGTGTAAAGGAGTAGAAGGACCACTGGTGCTTCAAGGGGTTAAAATGTAATTCAGTTTTGTCCCCAGCAATTGTATTTGGTAAAAGAATATAGTTTTTAGGTCAGAACATTTTTGTGTACTTTTTAATTTTTTTTTTTTAACAACAACAAAAAAATTCTGTGCATTTTAGCAATGTCATTTTTTATTAACATGGGGTTACGTGTTTGATTCATATTTGAATCTAGAAAAATTACATTATCTAAAAAAGACAATATGCTATATTTGCTGATGCATTTAATGCAGACTTCAAATTTAAATGGCAGTAAGGACAGCTTTGATGACGACTTTTAAGCTAAAATACTGTAATAACAAAAATACAAATGTTCAATTAAATAAAATTAACTTTGTACAGAAAAACTATGGAATAATATATTACAAAGAAAAGCAAAAAACTGCACGTTCTGGGTTTCGCTTAAATCCTCGCACTTACCAGAAAAACTGAAAATAGAAGAATATTATGAAATAGAATAAACGATATTAACAGCAACTATTAGTAAGCAATTATTTTGAATGTTATTTAAATAAACATACAGACAACATTGTATTAACATGGTATATATATATAATATATATATATATATATATATATATATATCTGCGCACACACACACACACACACACACACACACACACACACACACACACAACAATACCGTGTTAATAAGAATTTGTCCCGTTAAGTGCACTGAACTATTGTTTCTCAAAAGAAACTGCATATGAAAATAAAAATTAACAGGATGAAAAGGGTTAAGAAAAAAATAACATGTATATATCGAATTGTTTAATTTAAAAAAAAAACATGTACATTGGCATCCATGAAAAAAACGCAAAAGGCGGCTGTCAATTTCATTTTGTTTTCTAAACAGACGGAACGTATTGGTGGAACGTGAGTAAAATACAATACTGGTTAAGCAAATAATGAATCGCATCTGGCTGGATGAATGTAAAAAAACATGGATAGTGTGCTTCTTATCATTACGCTATTCAAAAATACATCTGTTCTTATTGTACCTTTTGTCTTTGTTGAATGACCGAAGTGAAAAATAATAATCGCTAGCTTATTAACAGTAATAGTGCCTCGGTTTCGCTGATGCACAAGGAGGGCCAGTAGTTCACTTCTGTTTAATTCCAAGCAGTTGCTTCCGAATATTTTAATACAGTCTCAGTTATTGATCCTTGTGCTTTCTCCGAAAGCTTGTATACCAGCGCTATTATATTATAGCCACATAATACAGCCTTTTCTGGAAATAGTTTGGCGTGTATAATCATTCATTTATAAGTATGATAAAAAAAGGGGAAATACAAGAGCAAAACATAACTACAAATAACAACATCAGTGAAAACAACATCAACAAGAAAAGCAAATATTTGATCATTTCCACAGCTCAAATAATAATAATAATAATAATAATAATAATAATAATAATAATAATAATAATAATTTAATAATAATATAATTTAAACATAGCAGTTAAACCTTTATCAAAACAATGCATAACTTTCTGTTTACTGCCCAAGACGTAGATTGAGGTGATCTCTGAGCAGCCTAATGGGTGTAGTCAGTATTTACGCTTGTTTAATGGCCAATAAATTCATCAGAACAAACCTAGCAGTATGACACTTAATTAATTTGCTTACAACAGTTAATATGCACTGCAAGGTATTGATTAAAAAACAGTCGTATTAATACAGTATATTTAAAAGAGAATAGAAAGAATGACGTTTTCCAAGAAAATGAGGACAGATGTCCGAGTGTTTTTGTAAAGGGCGGCTGAATTGACTAGTTTTATGTTGTACCTTTAGACATTTAAACTTTGTCCAAAAGCATTGATTTAGATGCAAATTAAGTACCGAGGGAGCCAATAAGGAGTGGCTCACAGGTTCAGTTGGTTCTTTAGTAATAGACGCTCATGACGTCATGGAGGTTTTTGCCCAATAGGAGTAGAAAAACACACCTCCAGTTTCTGACTGACAGTCTCAAAGTTTTGATTTTAGCTGCTTAAGGAGGCCGAAAGTGATGAAAATGTTTTATTATCTCCGAGAGCTTCATATGCACTGGCAAGAAAATACTTTTTATATATAGTTGTATTTTTTTTTTTAATATCAAGAAAGCAAATAATGCAATGGATACATCTTTAACAAAACAGCAATGCAATATTTAAGATTTGCAAGGTTATTATAAACAACAAATCAGGATTTCTTTTAGTATTACGTATGAGTACGTGAAGCGTGGCGGCTATTGTAAATTCGGGAGCTTGCTGCAAGATAACGAAGGGAATTAATCGACAGCTCTTAGTAAATAAAATAAATAAAAATAAAAATAAATCAGTGTTTTTGACATTTCTGTACAAATAGCCTTGTTATTTTCCTGCGATATCTGCTGACAGAGGCAGAGAAGAGAGATAGTTGACATTTTGTTCATGCTGTTTTGGCTGAAAACCTTTTCTGTTTAAGGATATAGCATAAACAAAACTTTTAATTATTATTTTTTTTTTTATTATTATTTCATCTTTATTTTAACCCTGTGCTTAGTTTAACATTAATTCCTCAGTAATGTTAGCGGTGGGGCAAATGGATGGGACTCGTCAGAGCGCTTTCGTTCTCAGCAGCCCTCCATTAGCAGCCCTGCACAGCATGACCGAAATGAAGACTCCACTGTATTCTGCTTATCCCTTATCCGGCACCGGACCTACATCATCATCTTCACCGTCCTCCACCTCTCCGAACCCGGGAGGGATACCCGTGTCCTCCCCAGGGATCAAACCTTCACCGGGACTCTCATCTTTCCTATCACACCAGCAGTACTTGGCCGCCACCCCTCATGGAATTAACGACATCCTTAGCCGCCCCATTGCAACTTCTGCTTCTTCTGCGGGCATTCTGTCGGGATTGCCCAGATTCAGCAGTCTGAGCCCCCCTCCTCCGCCAGGGCTCTATTTCAGCCCCAGCGCAGCAGCTGCGGTTGCTGTGGCTCGCTACCCCAAACCCTTGGCCGATCTCCCAGGCAGGACTCCCATCTTTTGGCCAGGAGTCATGCAGAGTCCACCTTGGAGGGATGCCAGATTTGCTTGCTCTCCTCGTAAGTATTGCATTAGTTTGCCGTGTTCTTCTTCTTCTTCTTCTTCTTCTTCTTCTTCTTCTTCTTCTTCTTCTTCTTCTTCTTCTTCTTCTTCTTATTATTATTATATGCTTTTTGTTAACAAGTATTTTGAAATATTCGATAAAAATAAGGAAAGAACCCGTGTAAGTTGCACACATATAACATAAAATGAAAGTGTATGCTTGTCCAAAAACAACAAATACTGTAACTTATTTTACAATAGATAGATAGGTCGATTGCTGCTTGAAATTGTGTAACAACATTTCGTGTTGACTAATCTATTTATCTGAAAAGCTCAACATACTGCTATTGATACAATACAAATAAAATCTGCTGAGGATAGCGTTTTTCTCGTAAAATGTACTGCATGACAAGTGATAATTTGTTAGCATGAATTGTTTGCGCCTGAATTTTTAAAAACAATATGTACTGTAATTTTTAAAACGCAAACCTCAGAGAATAAAAACGCTCAAAAATGTTTTTTTTTCAAGTTGACCCAAAAACTCCAAGTGTATATGTATGTTGTAGTATAAATAAACGTGTGTTTTTTTTTTTTTTTTTTTTTTAAGTAACATTGTTTATTTTTTTCTTTCCAGATCAAGGTTCAGTTCTTCTTGATAAAGATGGGAAGAGAAAGCATACCAGACCCACCTTTTCTGGCCAGCAGATTTTCGCCTTGGAAAAAACTTTTGAGCAAACGAAGTATTTAGCAGGCCCTGAGAGAGCGAGGCTGGCCTATTCACTGGGGATGACAGAGTCTCAAGTGAAGGTGAGATTATCCTGTCAAACATTAGATAAGAGAATAAAGAGCACACAGTACTGAGATTAAACACGAATCCCGCTTGAAACCTGCTGATAGATTTCAACAACTTTACATCTATTTATATCTTAAGTGGACGTCTTGGACTTATGTTTTAAATATGTGTGGTCTCCTGGCATTATGGGATAGTATACATGAATTGTAAGGGCAATTACTATATAGTCTGTTTTTAAAGTAATTTGCAGCGTGTTATCAACATAGTTCCGGGTTAATATATATATATATATATATATATATATATATATAATATATATATATATATACTATATTATATATACACACACACACACACACACACACACACACACACACACACACACACACACACCTAAAATGTCGTCTACGACTACCCATAGTACGTATGATGTTATGATGTGAAGAAAAATCTTTTGTAAAAATTAAATCAAAGACAGGTTATGAATAAACTAATTATAAAACATTTTGGCTACACTCTGTACGTTGTTGCACAAGTTGATAAAATCAAACTTGACTTGTATTTAAGTTGAACTGAAAACGGTATAGTGCACACAGTTTAATGAATACAAACTTTAAGAACAAACATTACATGCGTTGCTGTGCAGTCGACTATTAGACGTAAACGACGATAACGTTTTTGATTATTATTTTTTTAAACTGTGTCAAGAGTGTATTGTCACTGCTTCTGGCCTTTTTCAGTTATGCTCTGAGCACGATGCTGTCCTGTGCATGCTTTGCTGTAGTACAGTATTAGTACAGCAGACCCAATTAACACAATTGTAAAAATGTATATATATATATATATATATATATATATATATATATATATATATATATATATATATATATATATATATATATATATCCCGAGATTGTCGAACAACATAAAGCACCACATATACATTGGGTGTTATATTAGCTTTATTCAACATAAAAGTTAATTTACTGTTAACTTTAAACTTTTGTTTTTTCCCCTGAACAAGAAAATCCAATACATCATATCTAATTTTGCAGCATGCCCTTATTATAATTAACATGCAATTTCCTTAAATATAATAAATTAATAATAACTAGTCAACTTGGCTTTAAAAAATAAAGCAATTTAGAGAGCAGTGTTTATTTATTTTCTTAGAACTGCGAATATGCGCTATGAAATTTAGGATAGTCATGTTAAAAAATACAGAAGGACTTCTTGGTTTGAAATGTACCGTAGCCATCACATTGCTCTGCGCATGAAATACCATTTATATTATACTTCTGTTGTTTCTCGCATTGGATAAATTCTTCTTAATTGGTAATATACAAATCCAATGTGTTTGAACTGTCTTATTCTTTTGGATCCTAAGGTTTGGTTTCAGAACAGAAGAACCAAGTGGAGGAAGAGACACGCTGCAGAGATGGCCTCGGCAAAAAAGAAACAGGACTCGGAGACGGAGAGGCTCAAAGGAGCGTCAGAAAACGAGGATGAAGATGACGAATACAATAAGCCACTGGATCCCAATTCAGACGACGAGAAAATCACACAGTTACTGAAAAAACACAAACCGACCACTTTGCACCCGCACACGTCTGAGAACGAGAGCTCCTAGAAGAACCAAGACTTGCAATTACAAACAGATAGCACTGAACTGTTCTGAACAGTGGATCATTTTCTCTAAGATGTATGTATTTTTTATAAAGGCTATAGAACACAGGAACAAGGATTTGTTTGAAGACTTTCGGAGGAAGCACTAATTGTTCGTTTTGATCTTGGGAAACAGACCCAGCGCTCCTTCGTTTGAGCAAAAGACACTTGAGGTTATTGACCGGACTAGAGCTGGGGATAATTGTAAATAAACGCGTGAGTGTATACTTAATAGAAATTACCTAACTGTGAATATTTATGTGCAAAATACCTTTTGTATAGAAAAGTTCGGTTTATCTTTTGAATCGCCTGCTTCAAATCTCTAGTTACTATTTCGTTGGTGACTTTTGTGAATTCTGATGACATGCCTATTTTGTCTCTCTGTGACATAAACGATCTTTACATTGTTAAATACCTTTTTCTTCTATAATGTCACCTTCAAGAATGCCATGCTTTTTATATGACTTTTCTTTTGCAAACGGTTCCTTTTTCTTCCCAAGAGTATTCTTCATTTGCACAACTAGTAAATGAATGTAATTTATTACTAATTTTAAAAAAGTAAAGGCAGTAATGGTGATTTTTGGAAACCTTTGAAAAAAAAAAAAAAAACCCTTTTTATTCTCAAAGAGTTTTCTGTTTGACAAGCCAACAGAATAATAAATTGCTACCAGCGTTTAAATTTAACGACCTTTGTAATATAAATATTATTAGAATTGGGCATTTTCATGATTTACTTAATTTATATTATATTGTTTACGTTTGTAACAGTGTTTGTATCTTGCAAAATGTGTATTGCAGGGTCATTATATGTAATGCACTTTTTATTAAAAAATAAATAAAACGCAGTTTGAATGGATTGTTTTGTGAACAAGTCAATTTTTTGTTTTGTTTTTGTTTTTGCTCATTTCCTTTGGTCCTGTTGGTTTTAGTGCTTTATATTATTGATATTGGCTTTGAAATGAAAGTTAATTAATATTGAAAAGGCGAATTTATAGGGCACATTATTTATTAAGTAAACCACACAATCTAAATAATTCTCTGTCATCATTGCAATTAAGCCGACGTGCCTGCATTTTAAAGTCAAATTCGTGAGTTGTAGATTTGCTTCAGTCTTAGGATTTAAATGTTTGGATACGCATTATTCCAAAACCAGGGGACAAATTACATTTTTATTGGATTACATTTTTTAATGGCGCTGCAAAAAAACACGAAATGAAGAGATTTGAACAGGCCGTCCCATACATCACATTTATGAAACGTTCTCTTCCTTGTTTAGTGCACAGAGGATTTAGCGGGAAATATGCCCAGATTCAGGTATCATTTCTGAGTTTGTTTTTTTTTTTTAAATAGTATTCAACCATTATTTCAGCCTATTACACGTGCGACAGGTAATTGTTTCAGGAGCCAATCACTTTTGGTCTAACTTTGCACCTGCGCCATAAAAACAAAAACATTGGAGACTCACATTTTAAAACAAGGCCTACTTATGTGTTTCTACATATTTTCTTTAAATTAAGTAAACTATGTTTATATTTTTATAACTTTTTCTAGCAGGTAAGCCACTTTTTAATATCCTTTCAAATATCACTTATGTCACACTTGTGGAAAAAAAAAATGGAACAAAATGTTTTAGACTATCAAGACAAGTAACAAAACAAAATCAAAGCATCGGACATTGGATTTAAAGAGCAACAACAACAAAATTTTATGTTGCGGGGAATGCAATATTATATATATATATATATATATATATATATATATATATATATATATATATATATATATATATATATATATTTAATGTTACAATAAAATAGTTTATAACAAATGTAACGTTACGAAATGCCTAAACAAACAACTAATCCAAAATACTCCTGGTAACGTATATGGTCGTCTTACACAGTCCGGTAAGACCCTTTATATACTAGAGAAATTTTTGCAAGTTATTATGCAAATTGATATAAATATTAATATAAATACGAATATATTATTTTGTAAATGTTACATTTGTAAAAAGATTTGTTCACGTTCGTAATACGTAAATTCGTTTATTTACATCTTCAGATTACAACAAAATCAACATCTTCAAAAATAGGAAGAGACAAAAGTAACTAACATATTACAATTATAAATTGTTTTTAATGAGAAAAATGAAAAACCACGAAAATCTCTCAGTTGAGTTTGAGTTTGGCAGAAAGTTCAGTGCAGATTCTGTTATGATGATGTTAGAAATTGAAATTCTATTGAATACGAGTTTAAGGGACACCGCTCATTATCAAGCATACCGTTTGTAAAACGTCCAGCGTTTTTTATTTATATCGCATATATAATATCATAAATATATATTATATACTATATAATATATATCAATATATTTTATCCTTAAATATATATATTATATATATTTTTTAAAAAAAGCTTATTATATAAATATTGCGTATATTTATTGCGTTCTTCGTATCGTTAAGCCAACCACACTGTCTATACGTCCAGAGTTTCGCATGATTAGACCTGCGTGTTCCTTCAAAATTGGAAATCGCTCACCCAGGCCAACAGAAGTTGTAAATATTTGATAAATCAAATCTGTGTTAAAAGGTGCAAGGATCTTCCAAATGCAGTTTCAAGCTTCTATGGTGATGTTAGAAATTGTTGAATAATTCTTTAAAAATGCAAACAAATACAGACTATATAGATTTAGGCGCATCGTTTCCAACCATCAATGCCACATTTTCGAACAGTTACTCGCAACGGACAGGGCAGGCAGATTGGATTTACCTGGGCTTGTATTATATAGTACAAACTTTACATTATTTTGTATGTTTGACATCATTGTTTAGAACCTTGTAAAAACAAATTGAAATCTACACCCACACACTACCTTATTAAATTCAGACCAGTCACAGCTAACATGCATTAAAATAGTAATCAAACCTCGTTGATGTTCTGCAGTGTTCTCACGTGGAAGAAACATTTAATAAAGCAATCGAACTTTACGACATCCTTTTTAATTTTCAAGAGCTACCTGATTATAACAGTGGGGCTGATTGTTGGTGGAAATAAATTGTGTGTGGTGTCCCAGATGTCTTGAACAATCATGGATGGCAGCCACAGAAAACCTATTGCAGTGTTCAGTGACTGTATGAAAGCCTCCATTGCTACCGTTGAAGTATAAAAAGTGAAGTATTGCAAACGCCTATAGGCCTAGAGCCAGCTCCATCTTTTAAACCTAACACACACACACACACACACACACACACACACACACACACACACACACACACATATATATATATATATATATATATATATATATATATATATATATATATATATATATATATATATATATATATATATATATATATATATATATATATATATATATAGATAAGATATATATAGATAGGGACATATCATTTTGTAATTGTTTGCTATTGTAAAGGTGCTATACACATTAGAACCTATCCAAATGGATTTAAGTGAATGGCTTTTAAGCAATTTACATTATTCCACTTTTAAGAATTTTCCTAAAAATGCTTTAATGATTCTTCTTTCAGTATTTGCAAAATGCATTAAATAACGTTTTATTAAAACAACAAAGAAACAAACAGAATAAAACATCTATAGATTATTATAAAAGTCCATTAGTTAATGGTGTTTCACAAATTCCTATTACATAAAACTTATTTTACTAACTGCATGACATAAATTCCCCCCTTTGAACAACAATTCCACTCAAGTAAACACCCAGAGATTACAGAGCTTAAACAGCGAATGGAGGCTCCCCAATGGTATTTCGACACCCATGTGAATAAGGCATTGCAGTGGATCAACCTGTCCCACTTCCTACGCAAACAAGAACCTAAATTCAACTGAACTCCTTGAAGATTAGAAAGCAAAGGGGAACACCAGCAGGGGGTGCTGTTTGATATTGAGGTCTGTGGTACAGGGCAGAAAAGCTGCTCTCAAGTCCATCTGAACAAGCTGACAGCTCCTATTGATTAAATACAAAAGTCCCCACTGCTCAGCTCTTTGGCCAATAAGTATGTTCATTACATGGTAATTTAGGTCAAGAGGCACAAGTAGCAAACATATATGTATGGGCCCTATTACTGCTGAGCTCATGCAAATGGCCCAATGATCCAAACATTATTTTTAGAAAACAAATATTGCAGTTATATACTATTTGTATCCCTATGCCATGGGGAGAAGCCTCTATAAAACCTTTACATGTAAATGTTGTTGTTGTTTACAATATGCACATTTTATTACAGTAGGCCTACTATTGCCAAGTGTTTGTACAATGTTACAATTTACCCTTCAGATCTGAAAAATGAAAATGTACAAATTCCCAGACATACTGATCTCAGAGGTCCTTGACAGAATTGTGTATGGTGCTGTATAAACTAATAGGCTGATATACAACAGATTTCTGAAAGATTATTTCAGAGCTTTATATGCTAAAGAAATTCTGGGTAAATAAAATAGATTATTTTAATGTTTCACCTAATTGGATCAATAAATAGCTATGTGTTATTGTACTGCCAGAGCAGCATTTACAACAAAAGCCTTTGGTTTGGGAGTACAATGAAAACAGTATAGTCATCGTAACTGTAAACTCCTAAAATACCACAATTTATACTTGGTGATGAAGGTTATGGTTTCTACAGGTGTATTATTAGAGGAGGCAGTGTGGTCCAGTGGTTAAAGAAACAGGCTTGTAACCAGTAGGTCCCCAGTTCAAATCCCAGCTTAGTCACTGACTCACTGTGTGACAAGTCATTGAACCTCCTTGTGCTCTGCCTTACAGGTGAGATGTTGTCTTGTATCTTGTAATAGTGGTCCACTATGCATTTGTAAAACCAATTTTAAAACTGTTTTCAACACTGCACTTGTTTCTGAAAGCTTAAGAGCACTTGCTCTGCAATTATACACATATTACATTTAATGTAAAAAATTTAAAATGAAAGAAAAGTAAAAGTAATTTCTAATTATTACAAATCTAGGTCTGGGTAATAATCATAAATAAGTTACCACCACTAGCAAAAAATAAGCAGCACAAAAGCAGCTCTTTAATGAACCACTTATTTTTTTAAGCTTGATATATAAATACATCTAAATCTGGTGGTAACTTAAATCAATACATTGTATTTCTAATTAAAACAAGTATCAATTAAAAAGTGTACAATTTCCAAATGTTTTGGAGAGGGTTAGAATTTTATTTTCATTTTTCACTGTCTCAGTGGTAAATTTCTTGCTTAATTTAAGATGTCTGTAAATGTTTTGAAAATATGGCAATGTTTTTTTACAAAAATCCTAAAATAATCTGCATGACTAAAATTGTTTTCAGTAGTGCATTTTGTGAAAGCTATAGCTATATCTGTTTTCTATTAATTAGTCATTTAGCAGTGTTTTCTGTTGTGCTACTGAAGTATCATATGTCTTTCATTTCACACCAAATAGCTTAATTCTGATTCAAGACAATTTAATCTGAATTCACAATACTAATCTACTTAATCAATTTGGATCCGCCTTCTATGGAAATACATGATACTCTTAATTGAGCTCAGTAGCATTGCCACTTGACAAGAATAGTGTTTTTATTTCAGATTAAAATAGAAAAGATGAGTATCCACTCCATTATTATTAAATTGAGTACTGCTGTAGCCACACTCAATGTAACCATTTGGGATGGGTGTGATATGAGGCTTTGTCATGTTATACTGACAAGTGATAGCTCCTCAGTATAACTGGCATCAGGCTCCCTGGGGTTAATCTGTTCTGCCACTTGTGAGTCTAACTGCCTTGGGTTTCAATTTCTGCTTAATACTTTCCCTGTAAAACCATTTTACACCAACATCACGTGTTAACTGATTCAGTGCTTCTGCCAAGCAAATTGTTTTGGAAGAAATGACAAAGGTTCTCAGGCTTTCAGTATAAGCTGAAATAAAAACAAAATCAGTAGGCCTACAGTAATCCAAAACTAAACAGAAACTGGGACAATCCTGTTTATTTTCTGTTGTAGAAAAAAGGAATCTCTGTGCTATTCCCGTTCATTGGGGCAGTTTCCATGTGTGGTTATTTACATGTGAAGGGGCGATGAGCGTGCACGTGTGGGAGAACAGCTCGAGAGGGTCAGGTGGCCAAAAATAATGGCCACAGAGAGGGACAGGGCAAATCTCATTTACTCATGAAACCTATAACACGCGAAATCCACCCCCATTTTCACATGGAAACCTGCATACACTTGAAAACGTCCACTGCTCCTAATCCAGACAGCCTTGGGAGCACGTGTGGAAGGTGTCAGATCTCTATAATCCTACGTCTCCGTCAGTTTTTTCAGCCATGGTGATCTCGAATAGCTGGGTTGGACAGTTTCATACCTCCAGGTTAATTAATTAATTAATTATTTCTTTAATTAATAAGTTGTGATAAATTAGTTGAAATATTATTCAGTACTATTGATATGCCACCCCACTAATGGACATTTGAAAAACAATTTGTTTAAGCAGTAACTGGGTGGAAAGGGTCATACCTCTGGACGTTTAACAATGAACAAAACTCCATTTTGTAAAAGTCGGTGCTCGTAATCCAAACTCATTTAGTGTGAAAATTGTATACGATCTTGTGACACAAAATATTTAACAGGTGTATAACCAGTGAGAATAAATCGCCGTCCCTTCTCGTCGTGATCGACGGACTAGTGAGGTGGCAGGCTACCTATCGACGTACTCAACTGTTAGGGGTGGTAGTTGGCCGTTTATCGTCCACAGAGGGAGAGGAGCAGCTGGAGCTGTGACATTACAAAAACAATTTGGGCAAGAGCAGTAAAACACATTATTAAACAATCAGGCATGAGGCATTTACAAATCAAGCTTTATTACATCACCTTAACACTGTGTTTTAAACAGTTTCACTCAAAGAAGAGGTCAGCTGACAACCATGGATTTCCAGGTGAGACTCTGCACTGCATGAAAACCACATTTTCCGCACCATGTCTGCGAAAACATGAAGATTCCAGGTGAGATTCTCTCATGTACCTGATCTCTGTGCATGGAAAGCACTTTTTTCCAAGCAGTCTGCGAAAATAGCACAAGAATATGCTTAATTGGTAATCCCCGCACAATAGTATACTATCTCATGGTTGTCACATACTGGCGTTGGGTGCTAATTTGCACAAGTCTCGAGTAAAATTAGAACACGAATTTGCATGTCGACTTCCACCTTTCCCCATCATTTGCACAACATCAGATGAAAAAAGGGTCTTCGAGTAAAATAAACTGATCCAATGGAAACCCGAAATGTAGAGGGTCATTTTTCATTCAGCTCGGTCACAATGTCTCGAGTAAAATTAGAACACACATGGAAACTCCCTCAATGGGATTCAAATCCGTGTTCAGTAGATTAGGACAATCCCCCAAAACACATTTTAATATATATTTTAAATTTCAGTTATCATTATTGTATTTTTATATTTTGATTATGCAACATACAGAAATAAAGAAATTGCCGCAAATCAGCTTGGTTTGGAGGTCCATTACCTGGCCTGCTGGTCGAGGCAGTAGACCCCCATAACACACAGTACCAAGGGGTAGCTGCAAGGGTGGAGGTGGGGGAGGTGGAAAGATGCAAATGAATCAAACACATTAGAGAGATAAGATACCAGTCTTTATATTGCTCTTATACACCAGAATCTGATGACAATGACTGATCTAAAGTCTAGGATGCTAGTACATAGAATTCTATACCACACCAGTTGTCATAATACTTAACTGTAAGGATCATCTAGTGTACTTAGAGACAACCGTCTCTTTTGCTTATAAAATAAGACAGTTCTTTGTGTACAGACTGATCCTTCTATTTATTGCTTAAAAGTTGCACTGCCTTCTAATTACTGATCCAACCAAAAAAAAAAAAAAAACAACAATTGTAAATTATTATTGTTTCTTTTCTCTTCTGTTTATTTTCCTGTGGGTATGGTATTTCTTCCATGGAGGCCGGGGCTCGTTTCTATATACCAGTACGATGCTGTATCAGGCTAGTACAGGAGCAGACTATACAATAGAAGTAGTGTTTCTATATACCAGTACGATGCTGTATCGGGCTAGTACGGGAGCAGAGTATACAATAGAGTAATAATAATAATAATAATAATAATAATAATAATAATAATAATAATAATAATTCAAAACCCAAGTGCAGAAAATACTGTTCAAATAAATATCAAATTTGGAGAGAAATACGTACTAGCTGTTGGCATTTTTAAACAAAATATTAGCAATCAACCTGCACTTCTCATAGTGCGGTATTAAAGGCTTGATTTCTATGGGTTGATCAACACCGATGACACCTGATCCAAGGGTCTTCGTTGCAGATTAATATTCTACCTACGGCAAACCTGAGATGAAGAAAGTCCATCTGTTTGATGGGATGGCAGATTATACTCTTGCTTATGGGGTCAGGAGATTACAATGGAGCTTTGACACACAGAGGTTATGGAAGCTCACAGCCGAGCAATCAGCATCATAGTCCAAACCGTTTCAGACCGTAGTTTGATCTGGAAACCCAATCAGTGAATCATAAATAAATTATAGAGGTTGTGTTATATATAATGGTTTGGGGGCACGGAGCAGGATACTCGCTTTAATGAATGATGCCCTGCTGTAGAGTTATCATCTCTAGCAGTGATTCTCCAACTGTAAATCTCTGTAAATCTATTATCTATTTATTTTCAGTGTTTATTTTAGTGAGAGTGGTTCTCAAACTGGGGGGCGCAGAATGCATCAATGGGGTGTGTGACAAGGTTCATGAAAAAAATAGTACAAAATTACTGTGCACATCTTAACCTATCTATCTATCTATCTATCTATAAACTTAAAGCAAATCTTACATCTGCCACCTCCAGAAATGTCACAGTTATTAGATGGCTCTGTGCATCTGACTGGTGCTTTATAAGCTTGCGTGTGTATGTTAGTAAGCATTGGTCACAATCAGCAAACTGCTATTTTCTGGGTTGAATTTGTTTTTATTACAATGGATTTTTGGCTGGTTCGTGTAAAAGAAGAAAAAAAAAAACAGCAGTGGCATACAAAGAAACCAGTGGCATGTTGGGTTTTGTTTATGTACTTGTGTGTGAAGGGGGGTGGGGGACAATCAAGTACCACAAACAAGAAAGGGGTCGTGGTCCAAACAGTTTGAGAACCTCTGTTTTATTGGACCACATAGAATACCGTCATACAGCATTCACCTTTTTGTGTGCCTTTTGAGATGGCTCAGATTCTTCATTGAAACATCATTAAAACCTGTTCATTTTGCACGAGCCAGACACAGGTTTTAGTATTTCAATAACTTACTCTTAATTTTTCTTACTCTTGACCAAAACAATCTGTATGGTTGTGTACCACATTAAGTTTTAACATCTGAAAAATAACAGAAAAATAAGTTAAGATTTACCAGATTCAGACTTTTACTGTAACATATACATATTGGTGGCGGTTTAAGTAAAACAAAGTCTATAGTTCACAAAAAACAATTATTCTCTGAAAGTCTATGCAACCTGTAGCTCAAGAGGTTAATTTCCTCATGACTCAGTTAGGACAGTCAACCATTCTGGATAGCTTTTTCTGCTGACACAGAACTAACTACAGCCATCGATGGCTGCTGACCTTATTCTCTCATTCTTCATGCATTTTCTGCCTTTTATGAACTGCTGGAATTAGATCATCATTCATCATTTTCCAGGTAATTAAGTCATGACATTATTTTAGTAGGCAAAAGTCTTGGTACTTCTTAATTTCTAAGCATGTAGGTATTCTATCCAGTATAATGAGATACACTTGGTCCCTGAACAGATATATGTCTCCACTTTAAATATAAAGATTTTAAATGAGAAATTACTTTCATAACCTGAGACATTAAACACAATTTTTATACCTACCATTTAAGCCACTTACAAGAGTTTGATAACTCAAGATAATTTATTTGCACTCTAGTTGCTGGATCCATTATATGTGATTATGTAAATGAAACATGTAATAATACATTATGCAACAACCGGACACTGCTTTCCCATTGTTTACTATGGAGGTCAGCATTTTGTTAATTATAATGGAAAAGACCCTAATTAAAGACACATGCTTTAAAACAACTGCTTGATGCACCCTATAACCTGGAGGTTCGCCAGTTCGAGTCCAGGCTATTCTATTTCCTACCGTAGAAAGGAGCTGCCAGGGAGCAGTGCACAATTGACCGAGCGCCTCCGCCGGGGAGTGGGAAAGGGTGGGCTTAGGTTGGCCAGGGTGTCCTCAGCTCACCGTGCACAAGCGACCGACCGACCCCTGTAGTCTGGCCGGGCGCCTGTGGGCTTACCTGTAAACTGTCCAGCGCTGCGTTGAGGTGGCTGCAGTGCATGGCGAGTATGCAGTGTGAAGAAAAAAGTGTGTGTTAGTCTTCGCCGCTCCCGGGTTCTAGAATAATTATAAAATAATTGCCAATTACTAAATAAAATATTAAAAAAAAACACTGCTTATTGATGGAACACTTTACAGGGACACTACAGCCCTGCTTGCAAAAAATATGTCACTGGTTATTTCAGACAAAGAGGTAAATAAAAAAGTAAATACCATAAAGTGGTAGTATAATATTGAGAATGACATTGCTGTGGCGTGTTCTGCAGTTGAAACTCCCTTATTCAAATAATACCCGTGACCTCCAGTCTCATGCTTCATTGACTTGAGACTTCCTTTAGTACCATGTCACACACCACAGCAATGCCAGCATCCTTCATTATAATATTGTTATAACGTGTTTTTAAAAGTTTCATTCAGTGATATTTCTAATCATAATTGATTATAATTAGGGCCTTGCGAAATTCATGGAAGAATTAGAATGACAGGACGTTTAATGAAAAAGCTTGCCTCAAGACTTGCTGTTTTAGAAAAAATGGATGCACCAACAAAATCAAAAAGCATTTATTTGCGAGATCACACTCAACAATATCCACCTGGTGTCTCAACTCTCCCTGATTGCAACACATGGTAAGGGACTAGTGGATCTTATACAGTGAGTTGAAAGTTGTAATGTTAGAGTTCAAACAAATAATAAAGTTGCAGAATTAATAGATATATACCAAACACTGGCACAAGAGTTGCACAGCACAGATGCCAGTAAAACAGTGCGTTAAAACTTTACACAAAGTTTCTGAAAAATTGACTAGCTACAACAACCCTGATCAATGCAGAATAAAACCATGTTTTATTCAACCAGCTCACAAGTTTCTGAAGGCAGGAAGGATTTTCGACCCACAAATAAGTTTGAAACCCTCCCGTTAGATTCTATTCCAGGATTTGATGCTTACTGTAAATCAGAAATGCAGGGATATCAGCTATATGCAAAAGGAAATGTAATTATTTTGACCAAATTTTAGAGAAATGCAGATTAACTCATTTCCCAGTTTAGCAAGAAAGGCTAAAATATATTTGTCAATTAAATTTCTTCATATGGACACATTTTCACAAAGCAACTTCAACCCATGAAAGACACATCTTTATACATATATGACGTTGGTTTTATGTTGGGAATTATTTTTAAGAAAAATAAAAAACTGAAATATCTTGCTTTAAGTCTTTTGGGGTAAGTATGTACCAGCTTTGCACACAGTGTCGGAGTGATTTTGGCCCATTCTTCTTGGCAAATTTGCTCCAGGTTGTTCAGGTTGGTTGGACGACGCTTGTGGACCGCAATTTTCAAATACTGCCACAGATTCTCAATGGGATTGAGATCAGGACTTTGACTGGGCCACTGTAGGACATTCACCTTTCTGTTCTTGAGCCACTCCAATGTTGCTTTGGCCTTGTGCTTGGGATCATTGTCCTGCTGAAAGGTGAATTTCCTCCCAAGCTTCAGTTTTTTAACAGACTGAAGCAGATTCTCTTGCAGTATTTTCCTGTATTTTGCTCCATCCATTCTTCCTTCAGTTGTCACAAGATTCCCAATCCCTGATGATGAGAAGCATCCTCACAGCATGATGCTGCCACCACCATACTTCACTGTAGGGATGGTGTGTCTTGAGGCATGGGCAGTGTTAGGTTTGCGCCACACATAGTGCTTTGAGTTTTGGCCAAAAAGCTCTATTTTGGTCTCATCTGACCACAAAACCTTTTCCCACATCGCAGCTGGGTCACTCTCATGCTTTCTGGCAAACTCCAGATGTGCTTTCAGATGGTACTTTTTGAGTAACGGCTTCTTTCTTGCCACCCTCCCATACAGGCCAGTGTTATGCAGAGCTCTTGATATGGTTGACTGGTGCACCATTACTCCACTCCCAGCCACTGAACTCTGTAGCTCCTTCAAAGTGATTGTTGGCCTCTCTGTGGCTTCTCTCACAAGTCTCCTTCTTGTTTGAGCACTGAGTTCAGAGGGATGGCCTTTTCTTGGCAGTGCCTGGGTGGTGTGATGCAGCTTCCACTTCCTGATTATTGATCCAACTGTGCTCACTGGGATATCCAAACACTTGGATATTATTTTGTACCCTTTCCCTAATCTATGCATTTGTATTACTTTATCTCTAACTTCTGTAGAATGCTCTTTGGTCTTCATTTTCCTTCAGATTCACAGCCTTACCAATGATCCTTCAACAGTGGGGGTTTTTATCCAGAAAATGTGACAGCAACTTTAATGGTTCACAGGTGGAGGCCAATGGTAAGGTAATTGTGTCCTCGTTAGGGCAATTTCTTTCATTGGTGCAAACTGGGAGCTTTCACAGCACAGGGGTTGAATACTTATGCAAGCAAGATATTTCAGTTTTTTTTTTTATTTTTCTTAAAAATATTTCCCAACATAAAACCAATGTCACATTACAATAATTGATTCTATGTTTCAGTGTTTAAAAATAAAATATCAAACAGAACGAAATTTCAATGTACCATTTGTAATTCGGTAATATGAGAGAATTGGTCAGGGATCTGAATACTTTTGCAAGGCACTGTATGTATATATATATATATATATATATATATATATATATATATATATATATATATATATATATATATATATATATACACACACCTACGTAATTGCATACTATGAAGGGCCCTATCTTCTGACTGGTGTTCATTAAATTTACATTGAGTCTTTGCAAATTAGTTGTCTATCCAAGGTTTAATTTATTATTATTATTATTATTATTATTATTATTATTATTATTACTACTGCCGGTGGGTTTAGCGATGCCACAGATATCAATGCTTCACGACAAAGCAACATCGCTTCTGAGCCTATTGGAATAGGCTGGAGAGACATCTACATTTCAGCAGTCTTTGTTTTAAATAAAGAGCTGTCAGTGTGTTTTTTTTAATGGTAATTAACCTTTCCCAAATAATGCTTTTTTGATTGCTCTGAACTATCTCTCCAACAGCATCTGGACTTGAGGAGAGATGTCCCATCCCAGAAGTTGTGTCTACACAGAACCTGCTCAGTCCCACAGCAGATGCTCCAATTCTTCCCTGAGGTTTATAACTGATGTTCAGGACAGCTGGAGAGAATTATTTGCTCTTATTATTCAGGCTGAAAGAAGATCTTGACAGAGATTGAAATAACCTGGTTATAGAAAATAATTTCAATACACCTTGTCTTGTAGGAAGGCAAGAAGATGGCATAGCTAGCATGTAGTTAAATAATTAGTCTTGGAGGATACCGTTGGATAAATTAAAGCTACTGAGAAAGTCTGGCATACAGAGCAATTTTATCCATATAGTATTATTTAACATGTCGTGCTCAAATAGAACTCTCTGAGATAGATATAGATATATATGTGTAGAGGTCAAATGGCCTTAAAGGGAAAATGCCATTTCATATTTATTTGTTAACCTCACTTACTTTTATAATGTTGCTCTAATACAAAAAAAAATATATATATTACTCTATTGCACTGGTTGCCATGCTTCTTTTTGTTTTTTTGCTTCCTGGACTTGTAATATTTTTGGGACAATTTGACTCTGTTGAGCTCTGCTTCATGATAAAATGTCAGCTTCTCAGGTTAAACAGTTGCATCAATGTTTATAAATAGTTAGTACGCCCCTTAAGATTCAGTTCGTAGAAACATGTTATCTTACTTGCTGCCATGAATAATAACCATTTGCTTCTCCTTACCAGAATCCTACCGCTTCATAGTGGAGTGAAGAGCTCACCTCTCAATATGCGGATAATAGTCTGACACTTGTTTCTATGGTTTTGCTACGATATCTACAGCACAGCAGTCAAAACATGCAGATTGCTGTTATGAGTAAAGGCAAGCACAGATTTAGATATCTGATTTGCTCCAATTACACTTTTCCTTTAAATTCAACCCCATAACCAAAGGTACGAGTCAGATTGTCACATACAGTTAGACCTAGCTTGATGATACATGTGATACAAGGCTGTTTAGATAATAAGAGAATATTTAATGGTACAGTGAAATAGGACCCATGACGACATCTCTGGAATAGGAGTGGCAATCAGTTTAATTGACCCTTTATAATACTATGATGAGTAAGAATGACTGCCTAGGCAACAAATGTATGGTCCAACATTCACATAAGTGCAGTGCAGTGTCATTTTCTATTTGTTTTTTTTTATAGCAAACCATAGGAAGTTAAGAAATGTGATTTTTGAAAAACCTGGTTGCAGTGTTTGGGCGTAACATTTTACAGATAACACATTACTGTAATCTGATTACAGTTTTCAGTAACTTGTAACCAATGTTTATTTTTTTCAGACAGATAATTAAAAGTGGTAGTGAGATACATTTTGTGACAATTTACTTTTTGCTCCATTTAAAAAAAGGACTACGGCTAATGCATGACAGTGCAAGTCAACCCTTAATTCTCATATGAATGCGTTTGTTATTTCATCTTGCTAGACAACTGTGTTAGTGGAGTGAATGAATGGGTTCAATAGCTGGATCTTCAAAAATATTCTCTGTAAAATGTAAACTGTGCCTGAGAAGTAACTAACTGTAACCAGTTATACTTTTTCAAAGTAATAAGCTACTTTAACGAATTTGCTCAAGTGACTGTAGTGGATTACCGTTTAAAAGTAACTTCCCCAACATTGCTTGTAGAGCATCACTGACCAGTATGTAACCAGATCTTTTCCATTGTGACATAACACACCAAGTTGTTTTTGGGCTGACTCTCAGGCTGCATGATAAATCACATCCACATAAGTTAACTATGACAAGGTAATATCATGATAGTTTCTTTGTAAACACACATGCTACCCCTAATGTGTGTGCTTATTTAGATTATAGACAAGGCCACATGACAAGGAAGACTATGACTCCGTTCACACGATTGTGCTGTCCCAGGGCCGTCACATATTTAGGTCTGTAACCCCGTTCACATTTACGGTTTAAGGCACCTTTGCACATTCACATGTGACTGAAAAGCAGGCCTGTTTTTAAGGAACAATAGACTGCACTCAGAATGGAAGTGCTACCGGGATATACAGCAATGCTTGATTTGTAGCAGATGTTTCTTAATATTTTTTTTTCCCCCCAATGCAGCACACTAGTAAATTTATGGTATATACTATTTTGACTTAACGTTATGGTGTGTAACGATGTCACAGTCTGAGCTTATCCCTGCCACAATCACATTATTTTTTTCAATAACACTCAGGTATTTAGAATGCAGGAAACAACAACTTGCTAGTGTTCACAAGTATAAATATTTATTTTCAACATTAGCATTACCCCTTCTCTTGGAAGATTACTGAACATATGGCTATAACAAAACCCTTGTCCCACATGTTTAGCTATGGCAACTTCATTAAGGGAAGCAACCTAATCTAAATACAGCAATACACCATCAACAACATGCACGATACCTAATAAACTACTGCTCTATCGTCAGCAGAATAACATTAACAATAATAATCACAACAACAGGCATTGAAATATTAGTGAAAATATAAACACTTTAATTACACTTTCAAATTCTAAGCAAGTTACAAGCTTACCAGTGTCATTAATCAATGAAACAAACTGACTTACATTTTTTTTTTTAACTTTAAATATTACAAATAGTTCCCTGTTATTCATGTGAGTTCAACTCTGATTTGTTGTAAGATGCTGGTGTTGAGCACAGAAAAGAATCCCAAGTTTGCTGTTGTTTACATTTCCTTTCATTCCATTTATGTTTAGCGCTTCCAATGTGTTCTACAATGGTCTGCCTATGATTTTAATTTACAGCCTTGCTGCATGAAGTACAACACATCACATTGTCAAATTCGTCCTTGCCAAACTCTACATCCAATCTTTAGGGGTGATTGTTATTGCTTTCTGCATCTTTGAACAGCTTTGGATACTGACTGAAGTAAACTGAAGCCTCATTCAACACTGAACTTGAATACCAGAAGCAGTTTTATTAGACAGGTATGTTTTATGTAAATTTAAATCAAAGTTGCCTGTGTTAATGTTTATATATGGTACATGTTTTGATTTGGTTATTATCACACAAACAAACAAAAAAAAACCTTGCATGTTCTTTGCCTTTCCCAAAAATATATTAAAAAAAATAATTTTTTTTAAAAATTGCAGACATAGAAAATCAGCATTTTTTCCTTGTTATTCTGCAGCAAATTAATTTATATGATCCCTGCTACCCTGTTACATAATCAGATTGGTAATGTGATACAAAATGGCACCCCTAAGTCTGCTTTATATGTAAAGGCCCAGGTCTTGGATTGCAGGCCCTGGGCCACATCAAAATGGTGGCTTAAATCTAGGCTGCCCCTGGGCTGCCTTTTCTTTTTTGGAGCATTCACAAATGAGAAAAGGCACCCCCGAGGCAGCTCTAGGCTGCCTTAAATCGCAAGTGTGAATGGGGTCTCTGTTGCTATGGCATGACCATATACCCAAGTTATTTTGCATTCTTATCTCTTTTCCACCCGTTTGTGGGTTTCTGATAAAAACCCCTCAGTGATGACCAATATAAATCATGGCACACTTGCGAATGTGAAATGCCTTCTGTTGGGTTCCCATGTTGCCAAATGAGTAAGCACACAAGATATCCTAAAAACCGACCAGCTTACTGATTCTTCGTGTTGGAAGAAGCCTCTTATTCCATTCTCCTTTTTCCAGTTTTATTGCAGAATCAACAAGGCCCCAATACAAACTGGAATGCTAGCCAGCTAGGCCTGTTAAGGGGCAAAGTACTGAATCCTCTTGGCTTCTTTCTTCCTTTACTATTAATTACCTCGATTAATTCACCAACCTATTATAAAAGTGTGGGAGTCTAATGCCGCCTATTTAAACTGTGCACAGTATATTGTTTTATAGCTTGCACCATCTTAACTTCCTTGTGTAAACTGCCCAATATTACCCTAAAGTGGCCATCTTAATGGATTAAGAGGGCTGATCTAAACTCAGCAGTAACATATTTGGCAAGAACTTTACACTTGTGCAAGGGTGATAACCCTAGGATGTTGTTTGCAGCACAGTAACGCTCTTTAATTGGTTGTTGCCTGGAAACTGTCAGACACAGTCCTTTATTTACAAAATCAAATAAAACTAGCTTTCTTCCCAGTTCAGGCACCAGGTACTATCCATGACTGACAAACTAGTTTGTTCACTGCAGCTGTGAAGGGTGGTTGTATAAATATGGATGTAACAGATATCAGCTGACATCAACTAGATTTCTCCAAACACAACTAGTAGGTTTTGATATTAAAAGGTCACAAGGCTACTTGTACTTGTAACTGTTCATGCTATCTATTTAGTGGACTGGCACTGATATTCCTTGTAAACTGTTGTTGGTTTGCTGGGATTTTGATAAATAAAGAGGCTAAATAAGCCTCAACACATTTAATTAAAATGGTGTTTGCCTAACAAGCAAATCACAAGTGTGCTTGCAAATGATTATGCCCATAGATCTAGCAACAGCTTGTGGGTGTGTAGTATTCTGGGGAATGCTTTGTTGACAAAGTTGGATTGTGATAGTTAATATGTATTTATTCTTGCAGGAAATTGGCTTTGTAAAAACATACGTGCCTTAAAAAATTCAATTTCTGGCACTCAGACAATGTTTTAACGTTAACAGGATTTTAAAATGCAACAAGTACTGCAAGGCTAAAACCAGAAGTACCTTCAAAATCCTGTATTTAAGACAAAAAAATGTTTATGCTTGTTACTCGGCACACCCCTAGCTACTGATGTGAAGCTTGGTTTTATTATAAAGACATGACTGTCAAACAACACTGCCGTTGCTTTATTTTATTTTAAAAATAACAAAAAAACAAACTGAGATGTAGAGCAGTTAAGGAATCAATAGAGCTGACATGCTTATAAACATTGATGTCATCAAGAGGTTCCTAAAACCATAGCAGTTCTGAAAGAAACACGGCAGGCCTAAAATGCAACTGTGACAGGGTAAAATCATGGTCCAGGCTGTTACTGGCAGGAATTAGAGACTTTGAGTCAAGAAGCTGCAGTTTAACACTGTTAAGCACATTAACAAAACAAAACACAGGAACAAACAATTCGCCTTCAGTGAACAGATCCCAGATCCCCAAACTCCCTCCGACAAACAAAGGCTTTCTCCTTCTTATATATATATGGCCACCCCCCAATTAGCATCAATTAGCTATGTGGAATGACCACACCTGTGATTGCTGACAGGGACAGATTTAATCCCATCCCTGCAACCTTTCATTCCAACATACACTACTTCCAGCAGCAGGGCTTCTGCCTTGCCACAGCAACTTTTGGTTCTCCAGATAAAACCAAAACCAATTTACAACTAAGATATCAAAACCAGTAACAGATCATTTATGCAGTAAAAGTAAGAAATTAAAAATTAGTTCTTTATATTTGTGTGTTCCATTAGGAGGCCTATGAAACACTGAGACACTGATGGATGAGGATGTTGAAGTAGCTGTATTTCCACAAGAATTCCAGAGGGGTGTAAAGACATTGTATCATTCCGCCACCTTCAGAGCACTTAAACCAGAAGAAAAAAAATAATGACAAAATGAAGACCTTCAGTAGACTCTGCCTGTAAAAAACGGCCTCATCGCTTGAGTCTTTTGTTCGGAATTTTATTAGGACTAGCCACGCTAAAATAACCTGTTAACACATATCACAGTGCAGCTATAATAACCTCTTCAATCATATTTTAAAAGTCACGTCAAGCCGGCCTGTATAATTCATCTCTATGCAAATACATCAGTGTCAACCCATTAGTGTATTGCTAGGGGGTTTTATTAAAATGCATTCTTCTGTTTTTTTCCCCAGACCAATAAAACATGAGCCCTATTGCCCAAGAATTATAGCGACTATTAGAGTAACATATGGACAGCATGCACTCTGAAAATAAAAATCAACAGATAAAGTGGCAGGGTCACAGCAGGGAGCAAACACTTAGCAAAATGGCAGTGGTGTAATAGATTTCCCCACACTGCCTTAGGAGGTAGGGGCTGTCAAAGAAATCAAAGCTATATTATAGATTAATTTAGTGTTGTCTCTAAAGGCTGGAAAAACGGTCTCTTCCTTGCAACTTAACCCAAGCCAGGCACTAGGGTCGTGTTGATGCTTAATTCACTAATTTTGTCGGTTACTATGCAAAACATATGTTGGCTGTAGGCCAAAATAATGGATTATCGTATAATTATAATTCATTTATTAATCAATGTATTAATAAATAAGGATGCTAATTCCAATGGGTTACTTTGGCAAATGTTAGGTAAGTTTATAGATCTATTTCTATATATAGAAAAGGAGGGGCATTATACCTTTATTTACAGGCAATTATTTAACAAAAGGTTTGATGGTAATGTTCCTGGAAGAAGCTGCTATATGATTTAATGCTCAGTGGTAGAGAAGTGAAGTCTTCAGGTTTGCAGTGTAGTTATTGACATGATTGAGATTATCTTGTGACATGTGACATGAACATGATTGACTGTAAATCTAACACTACTCTCTAAGCAGTCTAAGTTTCTGAAGAAATTTTAACTCACTTTAGCCAGTAGAGTGGAAAAAATAGTCACAGTACAGTCTGCGACACCAGGAATTTGAGGTCTTAAAGCATTAAAGTCAAAATTGAGTAGTCTAACAGTGGTCTTCAAATGGGGGGGGGGGGGGGGCCGACTGTATCCTGGGGGGACATTAAAAAGGTTCAAGAATTATTTAATTATTATTAATATTTTATTTTTATTTTTAATTACAGCATATATCTTAACCTAGGATCATTTATTTGGGCTTTATTGGTTGTTTTGAATCGACAATACTTCCACCAATCAGAGGGTTGCATACAGCACTTGTAGCAATCCCGCCCTCTGTCAGACTGATATACAGAACATGTTGTTATAGAAGTGCTGGACAAGGTGTCAGATGTCAAAGTGGATATGAGAGTGGCAGTGATGAAGCCAATTTGCTTGAAAACATTGAAAGTAGACTGGACATTTCCATCAATGGATTTAAAAAAAAAATTATGATGCGATCAGAAACCCAGAGGCTGTGTAAACTGCCTGCTACTGTAGTAGGACTTTTTTTTTTTGTTTGTTTAATTGAGTAACAGCCAAAATTGTCTCTGTCAGGCTTGTTAGATAGTCTAACAAAATGGTTGATTGTTATTGTCGATATGACTTTATGCAGGAATCTCCAGAAACAAAACAAAATGTTATAAAACGTATAAAACTGAGCTGATTTTGCCAGTGCTTGCTAGTCTATTAACCTATTGATTTCGAAGCAAATAAAAGCATTTTCGTTTCGTTTTGTATTCATGTCTACATTTATTCAAATATTTATTTTTAAATGTATGTATTCCTCTATGCATTTGTTTAAATCATTTATTTATTTCTACCAAATAAATTTGTTTTTAACTAAACATGGAACTACATTCTACCAAACAGGAAACCAGATATTTTCAAACAAGAAATAGAGCATTTCTAGAACTGAGCAGAACCTTCAGATTTTCAGCTAAAGCTGGTCAGGCTTGGATGCAAGCTTAAAAAATGAACAAATTTCACAACAGCCCAGTGGTGCAGCGGGCTAAGGCCACGTGCTCTTCAAGTATGTCGTATTGCAAGTTCAAAAAAATTTTTTTTTGTGCAATATGTGCTGTTTTAATACATTGTTTAATCTCAAACTGCTTGCGATCCCAGATTTATTTTGACGTTGACTAACCTGTGGAATCACATGATTGGTAGATATTCAGTTATTTAGCTTTTCTGTTTGAAAAGTCCCTACACACTCTTAAAAGTAAACAGAAGAACAATTTTACCTTAGTTTGACGATTTTAACTTAGTTTGTGTATAAGAGATATTTAAGTTTTTTTTTTTTTTTTCTCACATTTGATGTAAGAAAGTTTCAGACTTTTGGTACTGGTACAGATGGTAATTCTAAGTGATTTAGTTTTGCCGCTGCAACATGGTGAAAACAGCAAAACTCTTGGAGCTGTACAGAGACTCACGGTAGTTTCAAACAAGTTCTTCTAACTTGTACAAGAAACTACCGTTCCTCTCAATTATAGACAAGTACAAGATTTTACAAGTAGTATGGAAACATAAGAAATTCCTGAAATATGACATATGTTTTTGGGCAAGTCACATTTGACTGTGGAGTTTAACCTTTTACTGTGGGATATCTGAACCCCACCAGCCCCCAAAATAATCCTGAAAAACTGCTACTGAAAAACAAAGGCACCAAAATACTCTCTGACTGCTTCACCTAACGTTAGATATTCCAAGATTAGCACTAATCGGGGTCTCTGAAACAAACTGTAAATCATAGTGGTCAATATTCATAAAAAGAAAAGACCAGTTATGCACAATGTTTGCAGAACATTAACAGTATATCTACCTCATGAAAATCAATAACTCACAGTACATTGCCACTGACTTGAATTTGAACGAGGTTTCCATTTCCTTTTGCTAGAAAAGCAGTCAGGGAAAAGAGAATACTCTATCCAGTGCACCGAGACAGTGAGAAAGTGGTCTAAATCACCTCCATCAACCCCGCAGATCTACTAACTTGTTACACCAGATTTGTTTTAAAAGACTATTACACAGTCATTTAATCAATTTGTTACACTGGAGGTCCTGACTGGTGAGACAATTGCCATATGATTCTTTGAGAACTGAATTCATTTGGTTTAATAAAACCAGCATTTTGTAAAAGTGCGTTTTGAAAAGTTTAATTTAAGGGACAAAATAGCCCTGGTGCCACTTTGTCAAATTAGCTTTTTTTTTGCGGTTTATCAGTCAACAGATTCTGCCAAATCTCTTTGATCGGAGTATTTTTCTTTTTTATGGCGTCATTAATTTAATATGGATCATTAGTTCCATATACACATGCATGTTCTGACAAATGTAACCCATGAATAATGTACATAATGTGCTGGAGCGCAAATGCATCTCATGATAAACAAAGACTAATAAAAGAAATCCTTTCTAGTCCGTCACTCCGTTATGCTAGAACAGGCCATTGGCAGGTTTTTTTTTTTTTTTTTTTTAATGAGGCCACTACTGCATTGTTTAAAATAGCTTTAACTTGACAGCAATCTCATGTGGTGTAAAAAAAAAGATGAAATAGTGAACATCTTGCAGAAGTGTACAGTTTTTGGTTCTATATTTCTTCTGTACTTTGAAGCCACCAGATCTTCTAGTTTAAACATGTTTTAAAACACATAAAGTGTTCAGCAATGATATTTGAGGAATTGCTTTGAAATTCTCTATGGAATTTACAGTTAAAATGTATTCTATGTATTACTTTGGGCTAGATTCTCAAACCTATTTTACTCTACTAAATCAGAAATAAACAGACATTTAATTTTGGTAGTCTTAATTAGTTACTTATTTGTTTTGGAAATGTAACATGTTTCTTTCAGGAATAAATAGCTATTAATGAACAAATTGTACTCAATGCTCCTTGAAGATATTTCAGTGCTTTCCAGTAATCCAAGGCAATCAACTTCAAAAGGTCACATACAGAAACGCAGACATTGAAAACACAGCAGCAATTGGATACGTACTGAGAAAGGGAACCGAAGCGTGATGCTTCTGGGAGCATGAGTATTATTAAAACTACCAGGAGTAAACCCACAGTAAGCAAATCGCTGGTTTTCCATTGTTTTTAGTGTACATATAAGCTCCATATGACCTCTTGAAGTGGAGTGCAGGGATGTGATCAAATGCAAGTTAACCATAATATGTGTATCTTTTTAAACTGAAAATGTGAGGTCTATGATGCAATGACATTACTTGTTAGGTAAGATTTGGTAGAATTATGTATTTTATTGTCACCTGCATGAGAAAGATGGGATAGAGAAAGGAAGGAAACCCCTTTTAACAGCTACAACCTGACTCTTACTTTTATTAAGTTTAGAGTTTTAAAATAATAATTATATATAGACTTAAACAGAGCAGAGTCAATTTCAGACGATTGTTAATTAGTTTTATGAAGAATAAGTGCTTTAACTGCGTATTTTAAGAGCACGTTGTGTGAGAGGCCTGGACTTGAACCCCAGATTTTCCTAAACCACAGTCCCTCTGTCTAACCACTACGTTTCCTGTGACCCTTCCCATACAAGTGCAATCTTTAAATACAAATGGATTTACCACAATCAAATTTGCTGTGTGCTTTACAACAAAAAATAATTTAAAAAAAAGATGGGAGGAGGAGAATTTAAGTGTATTAGTTTGACCTTGTGTCTGTTTTTAACTGAAGCTGCCCATGACCACTGCATAAAGCTCGTCTCATGGTAACCAGAAAGGTTAAAAGGTCAAACTGCTTGTCCAAGGTTACTTGCACTAACAGTTTTAAAGGTTAATTAAATCACCTGTATAACACAATATAATAATTCACATTAAATAGTCCATTTAGATTGCTATACTAATCTAATAGTTGTTCAGATGTTATATCTTTTTAGGACCCCAGGACCATGGTCAGATCCCTTGGCAACATGATGTTGGCCTCTAACTCTGAGCTACTCAATGCTCTACCTGCTGTAGAGTGAGAGAGGTGGTCAGGTAACATCCCCTGTCCCCATCCCCTTATACCAAAAAATATGGTACATGAAATTTCACTGGAATAGAGTACAATAAATAAATTAATACACTGAAGCGTGATGAAAAATATTGGTAACGCTTTAGTTTAAAGATCCGTTATAAGCAATAGCAAAAAAAAAAAAAAAGTCTAAAGTATATAATAATGTATTGCAAAAACAAAGCAACCACAGACACAGAGCCATAGAAAGACAAACAATAGCGCAATAAACAATGACAAGTGTGTAATAATACTCTTATTATTTCTGTTCATATTCTGCAATTGTTAATAGCATAATAACATGTTTATAGATTATGTATAATCACTTATATCGGATCCCTAAACTAAAGTGTTACCAAAATATTTTACCTGTCAGTCAATCTATTGTGTATCTTAGAACATGATAGAAAATTAAGGGACTATGAGCCAGAGTCAAATTTTTATGACCCGTTCCTGACCTGGACTTGCTACTACAGGACCCGACCCAAACCCACAACACACTGCAATACAGTCTTCTTACCCACAATCCGACCCGCTTTAATAAGACCTGCAACCTGACCTGAACCCACAAGTGTTTGTCCTTTACCAACTGCCTGCGTCGACTGGCTCTCTCACATTCACAGATACCTCTACCATTCTCCACAGATTGAGTTTATACAATAGGCTCTACAGAGTGGTAGCTCCCTGTAGTGGTCTGGATATATTTCAACATTGTAACAATGACTGTATGCACTATAAAATTCTTGTCTATTCCTTTTGTGCTACCAGCTGAAAGGGAGCTACACCTGTACCAGTTTTGTGGCTGTCCTTCACAAAAATATAATGACAAGCAATGAATCCAGTCACATTCATTATTTTCATTCGCTATGATTCCAAAATAATTCCCCACTTCTGATTTAACTCTCGAACTATTACCCACTACATGATATAAACCCTGCACTATCTTTTGTTTCACGTCGTCCACAGACATTTTTTATATCAACAAGCAGACGTGATAAAAGGATCTTGTGATGTATCAAACAAGCGGCAATACAAAACGAGAACACTGCTTAGTTAGCTGACTCCTCCCTAATCGCCTCCTGCTTTAGTGTAGGACATACTGGTACATTTACCTTCTGTGGCAGAGTAGGGGGAGGAGAAGAGGAGATATAGTCCAGGAGTGTACTGCAGGATTCCCCGGAATGCCACACGGTTACCAGGAGCCAAAGGGGAATCACCTGGCTCAATTGTAATTTGAAGCACCTAAGGCTGATTAAGCCCTGGATAAGAGCAGGGTAAACCCTGTAGTCAGGGTTGTGTGAAGGCCAAAGTCCTGTATGGGCTAGAGAAGGTACTGTGTAAACCTTTGTGTATTTTCAAATGTAAACTCTGTGTGAAACAAGTGTTTTTGGCTGGTAACTTAGCCATCCAGTGTGCTAGTTAAGAATTGTGTTAAGTTTAGTTAGTACTCCAATGTTCTTCTCTGGGTCTGCTGTGTTAAGGGCGCAAAAGAGAGAAGCAGAGAGAGGCACCATTATTCTTCTGATATATTTATTATTTATTACAGTTATTTGAGAAAGTCTTACAGACAGGTACGCTAAAAGGACAGAATGTTTTTGGCTATTCAAATTCAGACCTGACAATTACAATTTTTTTTGGACTCTCATCCGAACCGCAAACCGAGAAACAGTTTACATTCCGACCCGAACCTGCTTTTGCGGGTCCCCCGCGAGTACATGAACCTGATGGAGGACTTCACTATGAGATGTCAATGAATATCTGTAACCTTTAACATTGCCCTTCTCTCTGGCTATTGGTCGCAATAGCCAGAGAGAAGGGCAATGTAAAAACTCTGGGGGCTGTCACTGGAAATAAAATCACAATGAGCAGTCTAGGGGTACTGTCTTCCAAAAAGAGGCTGACTGAGCAGAGAATGTTTGTGTGTGTGTGTGTGTGTGTGTGTGTGTGTTTTTTTTTTTTTTTTCACAGCAGGCAGTAAAGCTCATACTGATGCCCTTGGTTGTTAAACACTAAAGAGCGTCAATAAAACACCTCAATCACCTGCTTGCCAATAAAAATGAAAATCCATTTACCCCAAACGAGGAAAGAGATATCTGTGGTCAGTAAACAAATGAAACACTGAGAGGTGAATTTGAATGTACAGGCAGGACAGCACGTTCCTTTCAACTCAGCAGTCAAGGTCACAGTAAAACCCATGCAACACCCCATTCTGCAAAGTTATATCAGAACATAATAACCAGCAATGATATTGCACGGTGGTTTTTGACACAATACCATTGAACTGCAATGAATTGTTAGTACTGTGTGTAATGATTCTTACTATTGTGTTACAATACATGTGGAAATGTTATGACTGTGGTTCATACCACTATAGCCGCCTTAGTGCTGCAAATCACTGCTCTTATTACAGAGCTATTGTACTGTAGTGTCACTGCCATTGAATATCATTTGGTAAGAGGGTATAGTTCTAATACAAATGTAATACTTAATCAAGTCCCTTTTAAACTCTTTCGTATTAAGTAACTAGTGTAGAGGAAAAAGAAAAGTGGTTCCTGAATTAAACAGTCATTGTCGATTATTGCATTACAAAAAACATCAATACTGAAAAAGGGAAAAGCTTTTGAGAACAGAGCATAAGGTTGTTATAAATACAGGTTTATATGCACTGGTGCTTTTATTACCCACAAAAAGGTAACTGTGCAACTGAAAAATAAAGACTTCCAGTGATTGGCAATAGCAGCTCTTCCAAAGCAGTTGAGCAGCACCCCGGAGACATGTGTACTTGATTCAATCAAAGCATTCTGAATATTAAGCTGGAAATCAACTCCGGCCCAATGATTCCATTAGTAAAAACCAAATGCAATTTCTGTGGCATAAAAATCACGTCCCTTCAGCTTTAGTACACAGCGTTTTACTTAGCGAAGCTGGTGAAATAATGGCCACAACCATCTTTAATCCAGTTATGTGAGCAGTCTGGGTAGCAGTTTATTTCTCTAATTCAAGGTACTCTGTCTCTGAGATGTCTAATAACCACTCGAACCTGACATGCATTCAAAACTTTAAAAGAAGTAGCCTTGAGGAAAAGGATTCAAAAAGTTAACACTGTGGATCCCATACACCAGTGGAATTTCTTTACCGTTTCTCAAGTTTCTTTTTACACTACACATTCAATACATATGAGATTTCAAAGACTGGTTGTTAAGTATACTGTAACCAATGCACCAAACCACATCATTGCTGCCATTTATATTACAATATGGTAGTTAATTATCTGCTTAATTATTTCTGAAATAGTGAAAGTATTTGACATTTGCCAGAAGAGTTTAACTGACAAAAAAGTTGTTTAATATTGTTTTTCCTCATAAAATGAAAAATTATTTACCTGGTTTAAAATAGATTATTTTCTTGGCTTTAGGAATATAAATGATGTCTTGCTTTTAAAGAAACTTGAAATAAGACACCTTTTCTTACCCACGTTTCCATGACCCACATAACCCGGCTACCTGCTTGAATTGGCCCCTCCTCCTCAACCTACCTGAACAGTGCAGCAACTTGAACAGCCTTCTAATCAGTTACAGTATTTATCGTTCTTATATGGCCCTTAATTTTATGGTAACCAGTAAACTTTTATGATAAGCATTTGCTATCTTTCAGTTTTAACTTAGCTATGGTTCACAACATAACACAATGGAATGATCAGTATCATATAGTAATTGTAGAACAGTACAGTAAGTGTGAAAACTTCAACAAAAAAGCTAAAAGGAAAATGTTTTAATTTGCTTCGAAATAATTTCAAACTGGCTAATAGACTAACGAGCACTGGTAAAATCAGATCAGTGATTTTAACGTCTTGTTATGGTGTGTATTGTCTTCAGTAACAGTCATCCTTTCAACAATAACAATCAAACATCTCAAACATCAGTCTAGCTTATTAATAATTTTTGGTTGTTACTTAAATCAAATCCTTGTAAGAAAAGGAACACAAAAATACTTAACATAAAAGAGAACAGTCATGTAGCATGCCCAGTTTACACTGACACTGGGTTTCTGATCGCATGCGATCAATTCCCGATTTTTGCAAGTCCTTTGGTGGAAATGTCTGGTCTAATTTTAATTTTTTTCAAGCAAACGGGCTTTACCACTGCCATTCTCATATCTTCTTTGACACATTTCCCATGTAGCACTTCTTTCCTTGTTCTGCATACCAGTCTGCCAGAGGTATATGTACTGTGTGAACAAATGCAAAAGAATATCTAGATGGATTTATCTTTTAAATAGTTGACAATTTGACTGATACTGTCTGCAGCGAATTCACGTCTTGCCCTTTAAGTCACAAGTATTTCCAGGGAAAATTGGTAGTATTTCCTGCCCAACTCACATGATAACTCAGCTAACTCGTCAAAGCATGGAAACACCTCCTTTTACACCAACTCGAGCTGTCCATCAACTTCAGTTCTGGTAGAATTCATGCCAATTCGAGCGCATTCGTGTCGACTGGAGTTGACTCTCCATGGAAACAAGGAGTATTCCCTTAAGTAGCCTTCTAATCTGTTTGTTAATTTAAAGTTAAACTTTTTTCAAGACAAATCTATTTTGTCTACAGAATATAAATATGGCAATGCTGTACCTGTTCACTTTAATATTTAATTCCTCACTTGTTTAAAATCCTATTTACCATAAAACATCCAATAATTGCCAGGTCTTAAATAGTCGGTGGTCTCCAATAGGTGGCAGGACTACTGTGAAGTATTGTAAATAAACGCCGGGTCTCTTAAACATCAGGTTAGGAATATTAATATAATGCACGTCATACTGAATGTTCCCGCCAATACACCCAAACGGCTATACAGTGAGCTTACCAATTAATATTTCCACACTAGTTTTAAAGTGTTAAAGCATCTATGCATTTAATTGTATTTCATGTGGGGAGAGTATGTATTTAACTGTGGGAATCTATTTGAAACTATGAAAGGAAAAGCAATTAGAGACAGTCTCATCTGTATTACCCAGAGCTGACCCTTATTGTAACTTTGCTCTAGTATTTCCAAAGCAATTAAAAACACTCCAAGAATCTATTGTTTAAAGCTATGGGCACCTCTGGGAGCTTTCTGAACCCAAACCCCATAGCCTGGGCGATATAACTAAAGGGGTATTAACGCCACCTCACCAAACTGCTAAACAAACCCTGGGTTCTGACTTGCATGGGAAAACAGCATTATAGACCTGGAGCAAATTGGTAGGGGACACAACACACAATCTACTCCTTGTTACACTGACTCTGTCTCGGGCCTATCTGCATGGACTTGACACTTTTCTATCATGTATACGAACTTTCCCAGGCAGGATTAGATACATAAAGGACATCCCCAGCAAACACTGCTATAAGTCATACAAACACTCTCTTCCCTCTCTCCTTGCTCTGTGGTGTGCGAGTGACCCAGGGCAGCCAGCCAGCTTGCGAAACCTGACAGCTAATATCAAATTGCTCGTCGCTGAAAGATATAAGCAGCACCATCATGTGAGTGCTTCACATTTCATTCTGATTTATTGGGAACAGACCACTTAATTTACAATTTATACAAGTTCGAAAGCACTGCATTCTGATTATAGTGCTAAGGTTTAGGTTCAGCATTGCTTGTGCAGAGTTATTTCAGATTATTTAAGAAATAATTTAACTTAAAATGGCTTATTCTATTTTTTTCTTTCCTTTATAAATTAGATTCCTTGATTTTTGAAAATCAGCCTGCATACAATATCAGATAGTTAAACTTTGGTTTGATGATCTAAAGAGTTTTTACATCTTTGATAAACTACCCACGAAATGGAAGTATTAAACAAACACGACAAGAAACAGACACTTAAAATATTACAAGACACTGAGCAAATCATTTGCCTACAGTATGTAACAGGTGGTGTTGTGTGATGTACTGCTGTTGTGGAGTCTGTCCTCTATCGGTAAGATGAGATTAAAAGCTCTATTACCACGAATGCAGAAGTGCCTGGCTCTTTTGTACCTATTTGACTTAGCTTCTTATAGTTTTATCCCTTTCAAAACACATGCAGGAATGGGGCTTCCAGGAAGACCTCATTGAACACAATCCTAAGGTCTTAATCAGCTGACTGGAATAATGGTTCGTTTCATATTACAATATGATACAAAAGAAGCGTAACAAAGGTGAGATGGTGATTAATTCACTAGCCTCTCATGACTTCACCTGCAGGCTAAGTGTGGTCTAAACTAGCCCCAGTGACACCAAGTTCACAACACCACCAGGAAGATCTCATGGTACCTGTTGTCAAGACTGTAGCCAAGATCATTGTCGTTCAATTTTACTTGCCACTAAGTCCACAAAAAAGAGCAAAGTACATTGACAAAAAGTTATGATATTTTTATCAATGTAAATACATGTGTGGTCAAAAAGCAGACTACAACAGTCATTGGGTAGAAAGGAATTGAGCTTGTATTTAATTCAACATATAAGTAATGTAAACAAAACTCAACTTAAAAACACTGGAGCAGAAGTACATGATTTCAGCCAACACAGATTTAATGCTGCACTTTACAAATAAACAGCTTCTCAATTTAGTACTTAACAAAAGGCAGACGATTCATTGCACAAGTGCAGGATGGGCTATTCAACAATGCTCTGCCAGTATGCCTCAATCCAGACCTGAAGGATCACCTCTATTAGTTACGGGCCTCTCTAACAAAGACTGCTTTTGTGATGTGCACCAATGTCTACTGAGGTACACTGCATCTCACTTTTGTGTTATGTGTTGTTTTAATGTTGGTGTATAGTCATTGGTACATGGGATATAAACAGGTCTGTGTAACACGAGTGTTTAAAATGTATATTTGTATTTAGGCACGAGGATTGCACAATACTTCATATGCAAGTAAAATGTAATAATATGTGAGTACGGGGAATTGCACTTTATTAATTCACGTGCAGTTGTACCGCGACTCAATTGAATGATTATCAATCGAGTCTCGGTACAGCTGCATAAAAGCTACATGTTTTCACACTCGGGGTTGTGTGTTCGGTGAGTGGAGAACGGGATTGGAGACGGAGGTAATAATAATAATAATAAATAATAATATTAGTAGTCGTAGTTAAATATCTGCTCACCGTGTTTTGTTTAGTCCGTTTTGTTTGTCTGCTTATTTTGGCGAATGTGCCGTGTCCTGTTTTTGTTTGTTACAACCGTTTATTTTCTGTCTGTCTGTTCATTCATTAAATGCTGAGCGAGACCATTTGCTCAGCTCCACCAAACTCCACCTCTCTCTTTGTTTTTTTTCCTGTTTCTGGTCGGACGTCCCCCACTCCTGCCGTCTCCGTGACACGTGGTATCAGAAGAGGGATAACCAGTGCCTCCTAGACGCTGACCAGAGCAGAGACTGAATTTAAATAAATAAATAAATAAATAAATAAATAAAAATAAATGGAAGGCTGGAGTTGGAGAGATGGCTGCCAGGATCTGGAGGACCTCCTCCGTGGTCTAGAGGACCAAGGCCAGTGCCTTGCCTGTGGGTAGTTTGGGCACCCAGGGGTGCGCTGTTCCTACCAAAAGGGAGAGGAGAAACCGGCCCAGGAGATGAAGGCGAGGAGAAGGAGGCAGAGAAGGGGAAAGGTGAGGAGGAAGCAGAAGGAGGCAAGGTGGTGCACCCTGTGCATTGCCTATGGGCATGAGGACGAGGACTGCCCAGAGCAGGAGCCAGAGGATGAGGAGCCCGAACGTCCTACACCTGAATGGGAGGAGCCTGAGCACCCAACGTCCAGAAGCGGGGAGCATAGGCTGCTGAGGGAAGCATGGGGAAGAACCGTCCGGCGGCAGTGGCCGAGAAGAGGGCCAACGCCCGCACCCCAGCTTGTCCTGACTCCCTGCCTCGCTTCGCTCAAGGATGCCTGCCTCGCTTCGCCCAAGGATGCCTGCCTGGCATCGCCCGGGGTCACTGGAACTGCTTCGCCAGATGTTGCAGTCTGCTCTGCTTGGCCGCAGGGGTCAGTGTGGCCGGAGCCCCACCAGAGGGAGCTGCCGGCTATGACAAAGGGGGGAGAGGTCAGGAGACCACCTTCCCCCGCAGCAGTTTCGCTGCCAGAGATCTTGGGGGAGGTCTGGAAACCACCAACCCCAGCAACATTTCCTCTGCTGGACTTGCCCCGGCTGAAGGCTATCAGCAGAGGAAAGATTCGCCCCCCTGTCAGCACGTCAGCTGACAGCATGGCCAGTAACAGCCTGACTACTGGCAACATTGCCGCCCCTCAACCCCTTAAAGTCCCTGTTCTTGGCCCAGGACTTTGAGCGAGACTTTTGGGATTTTAAGGGGGGAGGTGGCCATTGAGGCCATGTGTCCTTTGCACAAGGGGGGGTATATGTGCAAAGTGCCCACCCGTGTGTACTTTGTGTTATGTGTTGTGTTTTAATGTTGGTGTATAGTCATTGGTACACGGGATATAAACGGGTCTGTGTAACACGAGACCATTTACTCTGCTCCACCAAACTCCACCTCTCTCTTTGTTTATTTCCTGTTTCTGGTCGGACGTCCCCAACTCCGGCCATCTTTGTGATAAGGCAGTATGTATATTGTAACAGCAAACCACTCGATTGCAGCAATTGAGCATACAGATGTGAACCACAGGGACTAACACTGATCTTGGTTACTCAGAGCAGGGATATTGGTTGTATGTCAAATCATAGTGATCACAATATTGGTCTGTAATGTATTATGAAATGGCTTGGGAATTTCCAGCATCCCAATTGGCTCCTAACATTCCAAGGCCACATGGTTAAAGGAGTACAACCAATGGTTCATATTTCATTCTAAATCAGGGAAGTCACGGTTTCAAAATAATAACACGCCATTTTAAAAGCTCATACTTGAAAGTGTGGGGTTGTACTGACCCAACCCACTCATGCCTTCTTTTGTGCTATTACTTGCTTCAGAAATTGGGATTTTTTTAAAAAACTTTTTTCTTTAAAATAAAAAATTGTCACAATATTTGCTAGAGGGTATTGTATCTTAAATATGATAAGTCTAACACTATTTTATATAGCCAAAAAAAATTGAGAAATTAATCAGTATTAGCTTTTAATTTACCTGAAATGGTGGGTTTTTATGTAAAAGGCCTGTTCATACTGTACAAATATTTTAGCTACAGATCAGAAATATATAAATCAGTCATTAAATGTCTGAAAAAAAGACAATCACCCCATTAATGACTCAATAACACTGTTTGTTTAAAGTAGATGCTGTAGTGATGATAAGGAGTTGGATCAGTAGAAGTTTCAAACAACTTAGACTTTAAATAGTTTGTGTTCATTTAATTTCAAAGCCTAAGGGACCTACAATTAAAATGGCATTCAACATAGAACATCCCCACTCATCTGGACTTCAATAAGTATTTCTATTCTTTCAGTGAGGAGTATGTATCAAAACAATGTATTGCTATAAATAAAAAAACACACCAATTTAAAAATTGAATTAGTGACATCATTGATACAAGGCATAGTTTTACCTTTCATTATGGAATGTTTGCCTTGCCTCTTTCACCTGTTCATTTCTTTTGAATTACACCAGCACTGACTTGCTTTTTATTATTAATTGCTGTAAAAATAATTGTTATTTTGAGATATTTTAAAGACAGTACACTGTTAAATTGTATGTTTTAGAATTAAACACAAATCTCTTGGAACAGAAAACACATTTCAGTATTTATTTTAATGGTTTTACTTTAAACAAAAAACAAAACAGTATTTGCTTAAACTCAATAAATAACACATATTAAACACTTTCAACACTGTAAACTTGTACAGACGTCTAGAAAGATTACTGCAGACTGGTACAGCTGATATATCAACTAGGTTCATTAGGAATCTGAATCAGTAATGAGGTTTGTGCTTAGCCCTAATCCTAGCTATATGAAATTTCTATATACATGGTTTGTGAGGAAAATATTGCATTAATAATAATTCTAATTCAAGCACAATACAATTCTCAATCTATAACACTGGAAGTCTGATCTAGTCGCAATGCTATACTCCCATATTCTAAACACAGAGCTTCTCTTGCACAGAACAAGGGAAAATTGAATTGCTTTAACAGTATTGGGGGAAAAAAGCGATCAACTTAAAGAAAGTGTTTTATACACGTTCAGTTATTGTAATAGTTAATTTGTAAATTACAGTACATTAGTCCATTACAATATCACAATGAAATTACAATAAAAAAACCAAACTAAGACAAAGTTTTAAAAGAAGCTGTCCTATCCAAGACAATAGGCAACATTCTCTAAAGCTATTTATACCAAATTGTTATTTTCTAAAGTTACCAAATCAGAAATAAATAGAAAAATTCCAGGAATGTAAAAAGAAAGGCCTTTGGAAGAGTAACATACAGCATAGTAACAGTTTTTGTTTTTTTAATATCAAATTACACATATTAAAAATAAGTTGTTTAAGGGTTTTAAACTGTATAATCTTTGTCCAGTTTCTACTTAAAATATATCACTGCATCTAAAGTATAAAATAAAAGTGACTTGTATATTCCTAAAACCCACTACAGCAGGGATATGCTCATATATTTGCATAAATTAAAACATGGAACAAAACAGAGTTTATTAAGACACATTTCCATTTCAAAGAAAACACTTTTTCCTTTTCATTTTGCCTACAAAAGGAGTTGTCAAATAATTATTTGTAATAATTTAATGGATTATTTGCTCATTAGATATTAATCATCCTGCCTCTGCTGGGCTGAGCTGCTGCTTCTACACCAGAACAGTGATTCTGATCTCAATTAGATTATGTCTCTCTTCTTTCCCTCCCCATAAATCATTTGCCCAAAGTGAAATTAACAGCTACTGGAGCGCATTAATAATCTGCGGCACACATTGGAAAATGCATTAGCTGGAACCTCCCATCCTTCTGACTGTTAAGGACATCATTTTGTTTATGAAATATAAACATTTCATGGTAGGGTTGTTGCACATTTCTCAAGGCATGATGACAGGTGAAATGATGGCACACAATTGACAGTCAGTCAACCGCTCAAATAAAGTTTGTTTAGAACCACAGTCTGTGACTGTCCCTATTGCCAGGGTCATTCACAAACCCTAATTTCAAATATGATTGTGCACAGGATGAGTACAGAAACTATTTTTTACCATTATGACAAATGGATAATGTATGGTTTTCACCACTGAAAGCACGTTTCATTTACATAGAACTTACCAAGATAACCATTTTTACCACAGCAAATTTGCACAGTTTTCCCCTGCTTTCCCCATGGCTATACTATGCATTTTTTAAATATATGTTTTACAATACTTACCTATGTTTTGCTGTGCTGTTACCATGCTTTTACAATGTAAACATTTTTTAAAGGTAGTGCCCTATGATATCTGAAAATCCCTTTAAAATAACATTTGAAAGTTTACTTTCAAACCAAATGTTTGAGAAACACAGTTTTATCAACTGATACCTTAGTATCCTGGAAAATGTATATTCTTTTTATCTTGCCTGGCTTTTCCATTATGAACATATATAGTGCATGATCATGGTCAAGACACAGAACACTGTAGGAACATATTATTGAAAAATGATGCACTCTTAATGGGATATTATCTAGTTTTCAGGCACCTGGTAATAGCTTCTGCCATTAAGTCCCACTCATTTAGATCGCTTTGCAAGTACATATTACCAACATTTATTTTATCACACTACAAACAGCATTATACTTGTTTTTATAAACCTGGCCACCACTTCAGAGATATCTTTGATGCATGATTACTTAACCTGCAACTATATTCACATGTGTGCTTAGATGCAGGTTGCCTTATAAGTAACTATCAGACCTGATTTTAGCTTATACAGAGTCCAGACACAATCAAGTCATGGTATTTACTTGAAAGTCATAGCTGTCTCCATTACAGAGACGTATCTTAACAATTAAACACATATCCAGATCAAATTTACAAGCATTCATTTTCATAAAGGTTTGCCAAATAGAGCATTAGCCAACACCACAAACAACTCTGCTGTTGGACAAAACACAAATTACCACTATTAAATGACACTCTTATCACTCGTGTTACAGAAAAAAAAAGAACGATTTTAGTGTTGGACGCAGATAAACTGCTTTTAAAACACTTTCCTCCAAAGAAACAAGAAAACTGCTGTTTGAAAGTTCACACAATAGGTAAGAGTACATTCAAATCTAATGCAGTCCTAAATGTAGGTACCAGTTCAATTATAAGCATAACTACTATTTAATGCTATTTAGATGCTATCAAATCCTATGTCTTGAAAGCAACTAGCTCACTACAAATTTCTGTGGTTACAAACTTGCTATTAACAGCAGAGTGGCAGTGTTATTTCACACGGGGTGACAGATTGCGAGGTAGGGAGAGTAATTCAGACTATTACCCAGGTGAAGGCATGAGGGCTATATGATATATGAACGCCACTTAAACCCATTGTATCTTGTTCAGCACATCTTTGATAGATTAGAGCTGTGACATTAAAATGGAAATGGTTTCTCGGAGACCTGACAGAGCTTTGGGTGACCTTTGACCCCCTCCGAGGAACGTGGCTGACTAAATTATCAGTCGGAAAGGAAAACCTACTGGGGGTGGAGTGCTGTAGCGATAACGAAGATACTCAGGTGTGTGTGTGTGTATGCACCAAAAAACATTTATGTATACTGTGATTTTAATGTATACAAATGCACACATAGCCTATCATTTAAAAGGTGGCAGTGATGGAGGTATTGTTTCTGTACCTATGCAATATCTAAAATATGGTGTCTTATGGCCCTTGATAGGCTATATACCCTCATATATCTATCTATCTATGAGGGGCTATCAACTGGTGCAATATGTAGGACAGTTGTCTATGTATCCATCTATGATGATAATATTACTCAGATTTGGTTTATGTCATTGTCTAATTATAATGCTGTAGTTAGTGAGGTGACCACCTCAACGATCTTTGTAATTGTAGTAACCAACACAAGTCCATATCTAATGATGAATTATACATGACATTATTGTGAAATGTTCATATAAACATTATATAGTACTTCATATGATACAGGTACACTCAATAGGAATGAACTACTTCATTATAAGAAAAGGGAAGAAAGAGTTGAGAGTACCATTAGTAATTACATATTCAAAACTATTACCTGACATTTCAAAAGCAGTTTGGAAGCATTTACATATATACTTGATTGGTCAGAAAATAATTTCTCCAAAAGCACCAATCGTAGCTTTTAGAAGGGATGCAAATTTGGCGGACATATTAGTCCAGAGTAAACATAAAAGGGATCATAGATACATTAAGGGACATTGGAATCTGTAAAAGCACATGTAAAGTGTGCAAATACATTTGAAAAGATAAGTGAAATTGCAAATAAAGAAAATAAATATTCAGTCAAAAAATGCAAGGATAGCAACCTCGTATATGGTATATTTTGCATAAAATCGAATTGCGACAGGAATGATCTTATTATGAGTTCGTGCCCCTATAAAAACGTGATCCAGAAACTAAAAGTTGAATTTTTAGCGCACAAGGCGCACTTTTATTATCCAAAACTGATTGCCTGTCATACACACAGTTTTAAACAAACACACATAAACCAAACATAGGTTTTACTTTTATACAGGAATTTAACATTCCGTCAGGCTCTTGACTCAGCAGCAGCCCTGAATGAACTAACTCTGGGGTTTATATGCCCCAGAGAAACAGGTATAGGCAGCTGGCTCTAATTTAAAATACTGAGGCCAACTGCCAAAACAATAAAACAATTAAACAATGACTAAATAATGAAACCATTAACTAATAATACAATTAATTAATAATATAATGCAGGGTGGCAGAGAGGCTTTTAACCCTGTACCTGCCACAAAACACACATATATACACGTATTACGGCCCCTGCCCTGCTACAGTAATAAAATAAAATATGTAGGAGAGCCAGGTACATCATTATATAAAAGAATACAGAACTACCTATCAGATATAAAAAATACAAAAATAAATGAACCAATAGTTCAGTACTTTACAAGGAACAGACACACCATGGATGACCTAAATTAGTGGTTTTAGAAAAAATTAAATTAGATAATATAGAGTATAGAAGAATAAAAGAAAATAAATGGATAAATAGACTAGATACCATGATGCCTGAATGATTAAACAGAAAGGAACAGTAGATCGTTACATCATTAACTATATAGTGACATTAGATTTAAAGAGAAATAAATGTGCGGTTACCATGGCATCAAAAGCCTATAAATCCCTCCAATGTTTGTTTTCAAACACACACACACCACACACACGCACACATACACACACACACACACACACACACACACACACACACACACACACACACACACACACACACACACACACACACACACACACAGGTATCGCTATCTATCTAAATGAAACAGGCATACATACTGTAAGTATATTTAATTGATAGCTTTTGCAGCCCTCGACCTCATAGCTCCTGATTTCATAACCAACCATCCAGCCCAGTATGGATTGAAAAACTGTTATCATAGATGGGCCTTGTGCATGTCACTTTTTCCAACTTCATTTTGAAAACATTAATTTTATACAGCAGTAAATGAGAGCGCTGCTTCTCCCCTGTGCTTGGGATCAGCTGGCTCTTTAGCACTCTGGCACGCACTCACAGCTCCCCAGTGCCTGCTCCTGCAATCTATCTGTCCCTGTACCGTTGCTTAACAAGTTCTTTTAATATTGGAGACGAATGCTCAACAAGGCAGGCGAACATGCAGATTAAGGCCTGAGAGGGGACGGTGTAACTGTAGCAGCGCCTCACAGGAGAAATTTCCCCAGGAATTCCCTGAACATCTCTCACCTCGCATCTGTCAGGCAAACCAACAGATCCCTTGTTCTCCTCAGATTGTTTTCACCAATGACCTGACACCACCATCTATAATTAATTACATCATTTACATTAGACTATTGACTAAACAAATACATAAATCACAGGCGGGAGTCAATAGATGCAGACACATTTAATCATGTTCTAAATAATGATTACTGTTCCCATAATGCAATAATTATTTTCAGCAGCTGACTTGCATTAATCTTCTGTCACTGTGTCATAGGAGGCAATAATAATAAAAAAGAATGGGATGTAGAAAATGAAAAAAAAACAACAACTGCTTTATTCAGTGGCTCTCAACTGTATCCTTTACAGGCTGGATTGTTAATGAATGTGCCATGAAGATCACTGTGAACATGGTGTTACATAGACTGACAGATAAAAGTGCTGTCAAAAAAAGTCATCGACATTTGCTGCCTTGTTTACCAGTCAGCTACTGATATATTAAAAAGTTACAAGGATTGTCTGCCTTGCTGTCTATTTCATTTCTGCCTAAACAGCTTTGGGACTTGGCAGCATGTTATATTCAGAGTTAATATAATTTGTATTTCTTGATAACTTGTCATAAAAACAATTTATTAAGTATGTGCAAGACCCCATCATACTACAGACTTGGATAAGAAACTATTGAATAATATATGTTCCAAAGGTATCTATAACAGTTTTGTAGCGTCATCGAAGAGACCCTTAGAACAAAGCTTTTCTTTATTTAAAAAACAGCGCTGACAGTATAAAACTGTTATAGATATCTTCACAACATGAATTGCACAATTTTAAATGATCATGATCAGAAAATATATGGGCATTTTAGTTTTCATTATAATATCAGCCAGGAAATTGTATTTTAAATGAAAACTAAACAAAATACAGCACATTATATTACACCGCCAAGAAAATAAACCGTTACAATACGTTCTATAGTCATTTTCAGTTTAGTCTTCTTTGGTTGCGGCCTGCCTATTTGACAGTGAGACAGCATTAGAATGTTAAAATGTTTAGACAGTGGAACCCTGTAATGGAGAAGTCAGCTCACACATTTTTTGTCATATATTTACTTCAGTTAACCTGAAATTTTAGCCTGTTAGAAATTAACTAGATGACTAACATAAAACTTTAGTTGTTGTTAATACTGCTGTTTGACTGGCCTAATCGTTTTCCTGTGTTTATAATTCACATGTAGGACAATACCCTGCTATTTATATTCATAAAATACACACAGTATTAGGGTACATTGACATATGAACTTCCTGGTTAGACGCCAACACTGAGTACAGCCACTTATGGTTGACAATCGGGGGTGGTGGGTTTGGGTAGCTTGTTGAAAGGACAATTCTACTTACGCCAACTGACCCCAAGTACCTCAGGGTGAGTCTATAACTCTTTCGCTGCTAGGGCTTTTGGAACCCTCAGTGCTAGAGGTTTTTTCCTGAATTTGGGACTGAATCATTTCAAAGTCAAATTTCTCGCACGTCTTTAAAGGAAACATAGGAAAACTATATATTCTTTTTTTTCAGCACAATCTCAACTTTTTAGTGATGTTACATTTCTGGTCAATGGATTGAAATAACGCAAGTTAAATAAAAAATAAAATGAAAAATTTAATTTTCTATGTAACTTTAAATCCCTGGAGAAGTTATTCCTTAACATGATAATAAGATGTCAATCATCCACTGTTTAAATGAAGTAACCAATCAACCATTCACATATTTCTGGAGATTAAACCCTCCCACACACTCTGTGAAATTTTTGAAACTATCAGTTGCTCACAGTCTGCGGGACAAAGCGATATATGGGAGGATGTATGCCGTACGTCCCCTAGCACTTTAGGATTATAATTTTAGGACGTACACTGTACTTTCCCTAGCACTGAAGGGGTTAAATTATGAAAACATGGCCATGCATTACAGCTTACATTCTTTTAAATACACAAATACACTAAAGAGACTTACATCCAAGGTATTTAGATTTGCTGCTATTTGGATTAACAGAAAATGCCTCAGGGTCTCTAAATTGCACAGGAGCCAAAGAAACACTGTACTCAAATTTAAGAAGCAGGCCATCTTTGAGAAGAAAAAAATTGATTAAAAAGTGGGTCTTGAATTGGAAACAATATTATGTGGTTTTTTTAGACATGTAAGAAGCCAACAACAGCCTAGAACAATTGAATATAAATCTGTAAAAAAAAAAAATTCCATTAAATATATCTTTATGAATAAAGCTCATGTACAGTACAACTATACTACACATTTTATTCCTGGTATTCCATTTATAATAATTTGGGAATTCACTTTTGAAGACCTAAACAATACTTGTTTGTCTGTTTAATTTTTATAATTACATTTTCAGTACTCCACTAGAACATTTTAATGTGTGGAATGCCAAGATTCTTGACCCTGGGGACCTCCTGTCAGAAACCTGATGCTGCAGACTGCACAACTTAAATGATGTATACCATAGTATCCCAGAAGACTGATAGCAAATTGCCATGTTCTGAGACAGAGCTAGGCCATACTTTGCTTGATACAGATTTTATATAGATCGAGCCTCAGAGGAATACTGCATCTTTTCCAAAGCACAGTTGAGAAGACAATAGTTTCAAACCTTGTAATTTGGCAGGGTCAGGGGTTAATGACTTTGTGTTTACTGTTGCTTTCTGATTCTGATAAGAGAATTTCTGTTTTCTCAGTTATCTTTTACAATGGAGGAACTCAGCATAGCAACTGGCCATATGGAATTTGACTGCGTTGTCGTGAGGGAACACAGAAGTTTTATGGTGAGAACTACAAATATTTATTCATGATAAGGAGAAAGTAGTCACTTGTTGGCACAGGCTACTTCATTTACATGCCGTTATAGACTGTTTGCTGTCTTCAAATCAGTGCCTATCATTTACTAGATGAACCTGTTAGCTTCATTTTCATCTCTTGTCATCAACACTTTGGTCTCTGGCAGGGTAAGTTTAAAGGCCAGAGGTGTTATAGGTATCTTTTTAATAACGTTGCAGACACTGCAGCAAACTGAATGATTTAGATGGCGAGGTCACTGGTTCCACCTTCATATGACTCAGCTTAGATATCAGATTGGATTTAGTGTCCAGGGGCCGGCTGTAGGTAAACCCAGATGCTTTTAGCTGTTCAGTCATACAGCTCCTACAGCTTCTTAGTGGAAACACTTCAGTGCAGTGATATAATATAGATGTAAGAGGGGATATAAGAAACCTGGAGAAGCTGAAGAGTTTTTTTTTTCTGCTTTGTATCTTCAGTTTCAGAAACATCTTTGTCAAATGCTAATCACTTGCAAAAAATAATATAACAAATTATATTGTAAGAAGGATCTCTAAAATGTGTTTTTATACATTTTTGAAGGTTATACCTAAACAACAATAGATCTAAATACCACTGCCATTTACCTCTCTATTAACACCACTGATGTCCCTCAGGGTGAGTTATTGACCCATTATTAACATTACTAAATACAATAACAAATATGGTTCACATAAGTCCATGTTAGATTTATGAATAATCAATAACATTGTATATTAAGATCCACCACGGTTTAGGTCATTCAAATAGACTAAAATAGCTTTTAGACAATACAGTCCTATTTTCATGTGCACGCACTTTTGTTCTTTTATGCTTTCTTGTATGAACATTTGCTTGTTTCTATGGAAGTTTGTGACTTTTATCATAAACATTATAGATATGGCCATTTTCTTTTACTCTTCATAATTGTGAGGGAATGAAACTAACTCATTTGCAGGTTGTTATAACAAAGGGAACCCCTAAAACATCTCTGTATTGCAGATAAATAGATCCATACTATAAGCATTTGCATGAACACATTGTATATTTTTATTTAACAAAAACAATACCATAGCCTTATTTTCAAGAGGGTCTTGGCAATGCAATACAAACAGACAGCAGCAACACAGGCAAATACAAGTACATTGATAGGTTCTAGAAACGTTGCGTTAAAATAGGCTCCAGGCTCACAGAGACAGTTTGGAACAGTTATAATTTGTTATCTCTTAAGAGGCAGGTAAAAGGTGCCTGAGTCCAGTGGGAGAAATTAGCATAACAATTATTTGTAAAAGAAAACCTTTAAAAAAATACAGCTTAGTAGACTTTCGCTTGTCCAGGCCCATGTAGTCTGAACTGATATCATGATTAAAAGCATGACTGTAGCAGCTGTTGAACTCAAACTGTAATATCATAACTGTACGATAAAGGTTGTTCTGGACAAGTGAGCAATGTGAGTGACACAAGCAAATTTGTATCTACATCAAATGCAAACACTTCAAGATTGTGTGCTATGTTGTGTGCCCTATCCATCAAAGCAAGGATATTATCATAAAAATAAAAACATGAAAATGTACATAAAGTGTTTAGCTGACTTCCCAAAATAAAAGTTGTCTAAAGGGGAACAATACATACACCATCAGTATTTTATGTCCTAAAGGCTACTGTGCATATGTGCATGGAAAGGTTTTCAGCGAAGCAGTTCAGAGGAATGACAATATACTTACATTGTATTTGCATTACATTTTGTTTTTGTTGAATAAATATAACAATTCATCTGGAATATCAACTTGTTTTAATTGCAATGCTTATAGTAATTTTATGATTTAGGATTTTCAACTGGAGATTTTTAAATATACACCTGGTTTTTTTTAACTGTAATTTACTTATTACTCTACCGATTTTTATGCAACTTGCATAATTGGAAAGGATGTTTCTCACTGCTGCTGGATGCACCACCTCCCACCCACAACATAAAACTGGCACTGATCTCAGTAACCTTTCTCCAGATATGGCACTAGCTCTATCCCAGTTCACGGCTTATAATTCAATTCCATTGCTATAGATACATTAAATACACTCATTAGACACACCAATAATGCTTGTGGTGTTCTGCCAAGCATTGCCATTTTTAGTGTTCCCTTTATATGCACTTGAGCAATCCTAAAGCAGAGGATACCACTACACTTCATATATCAATTTCTTGTCATCCATGTTCCATGTGCATTTGTGTTTTGACGTGCGTCAATATTGTACACATTGCCTCTGATCGGTCCTTTTCTTTTTTTGTCGTCTGCGATGGAAATATAGAACTTTCTATTCATATGGAAACACTCGCTCCACCAAGGCTCGCGCGTGGGTCGTGTAGACACGCCCATGCATTCCAGCCCCTTCTCACATCGCTCGCTTCCAGAGTACAACCGCATTGACGACGTTATTACATATATATTTTTCCCAAAGGTTTATTAGTGATTTTTGAAATTTGAAAATTGGGAGTTCATCAGGAAAAATAAACAATTACTAGGCAAGGCATTTTCAGTGTGGTATAGATTGCAAATCACCAGTTTGGTCCCAACTGGTTGGTATCCAAGAGTCAAGTGTAGTTCAAATGCAATTACTTGTAAACTACAATAGTACAAATGTAATTACACAGAAATTACAATATTATTTTCAAACTGATTCCACGAAACCATTTGAACAAACTTAAGTGCCACTTAAAAATACTAATGTAAGAGAGAATAAAGATGCATACATTGAGGACTGCTGCAGCCTACACTTGTTGTAATACTATTGCTATACATTAAGATATCCTGTGATTAGATGGTTAGTTAGTTCATACAAACAATAAGTAATTATATTAATAATTAATATTTATTCAATATTTTGCTGTAATATTGTTCCTCTGAGTTTAATTGACTGTGTGTTAACTAAGGCATTTAACTGGAACAAGGAACATTGTAATCTGCATGCATTTGATTATTATTTTTCCAGCTTGATTATTGTTTGCTTCTTAGCTCAGATCATCTTGTTATTCTTTTTGCTGGGCCAGTGTTCTTAATATGTCTACTATAGATTGCTTTCCCTTAACAAATAATTTGACAGTACTGTAACACTACAATGGGAATGCTATAGTTCTGCAGCAAAGTAGCACAAGAGCAATGGTAACACAATGGTATGAAATAATGTACATTAATAATCCATTGCAGTAGCATGGCCATACCAGTAGGGTGTTACCATGTGCAATATTATTTTTTTTTAAAACTTGTATTTAAGGGTTGTGTTGCAGCTTCTGTGAAGGGCATAATACAAATGTTTCTGATGTTGACCTTGGATAGAATTAAATAGATGCAGCAGGCTTCCATCCTGTTTCATACCTGCTAAGCAACCAGCCCTTTTGTTTGAAAAGCTATCAATGAAAAAGTACAGTACATGCAAGGATCTCCCATTCATTCAATGCAACGGGCCAAGCCTGAGAAATCGAATTAAATATTAACATGGTGGTTTCAGCAGAGCGGCACAAATGTAATGTGTGCGTTCTTAATGAGCCGTGCTTTATTTACACCTCAAACAGAGAGGTTCCTCTCCAGCCTTAAGTAGTTAAATTGCCCTCTTCCTGGTAAAATTTATTGCCATTTAAACATGACAAAGGGCCATTCGGGGTGGTCATTACAATAATCTATCATGTCTACTACTGCTGGTATCCAACTTAGTGGTAAATTCAATCTGAGAAGGGTCAACAGAATTTTTCCACCAAATGCTTCCCTCCTGACTGTCATCAATTTACTTTTGTCAACAAAAGGGCATTACTACCGCATGCAACTGAAGATCCCTGAAGACACGCAGCAAACACAGCAAGCAGCTTCCACATACAATAACTGACCTGTTTCTCCCCAATCGTCGGGTCACATTTGTATGCAGCAAGAGAACAGAACAGAAGGTTACAATTAACAAAGAAAAAGCAGCTGAGCTTTTATTATTTTATTAAGAGATCAAGTCATGACAAGCATTTTCATTTGTGAAAGAGATGCAGCATCTGTGAGGTTAAATAAAAAATCATACAAGAATAAATTTACATTTGAAATCCAGTATAGCACGGTTGTTAAGGTTTCAACATAAATAATGTGCACTTCAGCAAAAACTAAACTTGTTTACTGACTGTCCAACTATTTTTTTGTAGTTTGTTTGGGTTAGGCTTTTCATGTTTTAGAAATGTCAATTTTCAGGAATTGTGCATTACAGTAAGCACTGGCAGACACCTTTTTTATATGGTTTTAAAGACCTAGGTGTTCATCTGACTAGTTTGGTCTAAATAGACTCCAGTACCACATAAATTAACTTAGCACAACTTGTAGCCTTTAACTGGCTCACTTCTGAAAAATGTTATCGTCTGCATGATAATAACATATAAAAATCTGTGCAATATCTGACATGAAAGAAAAAGAATGCACATGAAGACACTATAAAACTATTATACAGCTTGTTGATACAATCCCTGGCCAGGCCCTTACTGAGTAATCTGTTAGTTACCATTGACTACTGCACCCTGCAGTGCTACAATACAGTACAGAGCAGGGACAACAGAGCAAGAAAACATCATCTAGTAGAAAATGATTTTGTATTGGTGCTGGAGGACAATTAACCCACAGGGAGACTGACACAGGCAGCTGTGCTCTACGTAGATTTCAAATATGACTTTGTAGGAACAAATTCTTTTTTACTGCTTTAAAGAGTTTTCATCTAAAGCCAGGCTTACACTGCATGATTTTTGCAATCGGGTGACGCAGTCCATGACAAGATATCTCATGTAGTGTGTGTAGCTTGCAATCCCTGGTCTACAGTGAGAAATCGTAGCTCAATCGATAAGTATGAATGGCACTGTGTCTTCCGATTGCAAAAATCGTGCAGTGTAAGCCCGGCTCTACACACACTACACAAGATATCTTGTCGCGGACTGTGCCTATTTTCATTACAGAATCGTGGACATCATTCGGGAGAATCGTGGACTCAAGAGAGGAGGCGATCATTGTTGTCTGTGCATTGTTTTGCACAGAAGAAGGAAATGCGAAGATCATCCATTTGGACGTGCACTTGGCTTAATAGACATGGCCAGTACGGACTAATGATGCAACTCGAGTCGAGGTGCATCCAAAATAATAAAATCTAACCATTGTTGCTAGCTTGTCCTATTGGCTGCTGGCAGCATTCGTCAAGAAATCAGCCCGTAGCCCCTCACACACTTCACAAATTGCTTTGTCGGGGACTAAAGTTTTCTGACATGTTAGAAATTTGTTGGGATGTCTTAAGAACGTCGTGAGATCGCAGAAGTTATTAATAAATATTTACAATACCATTTTGTCCCCGACAACATCTTTTTGTCCCAGATTTTAAGAAATTACTCGCTGACTCCTTCGCTCGTCGGCGATCAGCAAAAATCGCGCAGTGTAAGCCCGGCATAAACTAAATTGACTTTTCATCTTACCTGGACTTCAGTTTAGTTTTCCATAGAGACCAGCTCAGATCAGTGAGGAAGCAATGGATGTAAAGTGGCAAGGCCACATACTTTGTGTAGTGCATTTGGTTTGCTTGTGCTGGAAGAAGAATCATGGCCACAATCAGATGACCTGGTGGTTCTGCCCTGGCACCCAAACAGCTGAGCAAATGCTGGAGCTGATTGCCATCGAGCAATTTGGGAAAGTGCTGGGGTCACAAACCGAAGCCCGGGTCAGCCAACACTGGACCACTACGCTGGAGGAAGCAGTACACTTGGCCTTTGAGGACTCCCTGCCTACCTCACCCCTGCAGGCCGCCCAAATCGCCTTGCTTTCTGGCCAAGCCAGAGCTCTCAAAAAATGACAGAAACACAACTTAAATATAAATAAGCCTCCACACAATCATTAGCATTCACATACTTAAGGAACACCAACACATACTTGTTGTCTCATCTGACCTAAAACATTTCATCTGGCCTTTTTGTTCATGTGAAATGTTTAATAATATTGACCCCAGCGGCTTTACCTCCTAATTCCAAAGCAGTATCTTTCTTAGACTACCTGGGTAGCACTTTTCTGGCCATTGGTAACAGAATCTCCAGGGAAATCAAGAGGAATGTACCAGTAAATCTTCAAGTAAAAACCAGGCTTAGACTGCCAGATGGACATATAGGAGGCTCCCTTTGTAGTATTAAAGCTATAAAGAGCTGTCAGTAGGACAGGAGTTTTAGTAAAGTGGGCAGAGGACATGATAGTGAGGGGCTCACTGTAAAGATGTTGAGAATGATTTCAATGACAGGACACATTTTATATAGTAATTATGTAATCATTATCTGCTAATTATAATGCAATTACTGTAACTATTGAATCATTATTTTTATAAAATCATACTTATTTTTCATATTTCAATGGCTGGCTTCTAGCAGTGACATTACAGTGATGTCGCAATCATGGGGTTTCCATTCAAGTTTTTTTTTTAACTCAAGACATTTATATGGGAAAAATGTCTCGTGTAAAATGCTTTTCTGGGTTTCCATTCCCTCAGTTTATTTTACTCGAGTAAACCAGGCTTTTCACCCAACGTCATGCAAATGAATGGGAAAGGTGGGGGTTAATATGTAAATTAGCTATGCATGAAGTACTCATGATGTTTTTGAAGATTACTAGTGACATTTTGTGAAAATGTGGTTTCCAAGCGTAGAGAACTGGTACACGAGTGAATCTAAGGGCAGAAATGTGTTGTCTTTGGACATAGCTGGGATCAAAAAAGGACGGGAATTAATTCAGTTACATTTAAGCAGCTCACTTGCTCTTCGTGTTTAACTTTAGCGTAGTTTTTACAGCAAGGGTATTCTCAACAGCTGCTTTTACAGCAAGGGTATTCTCAAACAACAGCTACAACAAGGGCATAACGCAGTTCATGATAAGTGATTTTATACAGAACTGTAAACCCTCAAGACATATACAACATGACAGACCAGACTCACCAAAAAAAAAAAATTAAAAATAGCCTTACTTTCTGCTGTCTTGGAATCCACAGTAACAACTGACCTGCTCCCTTGCAATATTTATAGTTAAGGATAAACACGCTCATTAACATTTACACGTGAAATGCGGGTTTCAATACAAAACTGGGCGTGGATTTTCCTGTGTGTTTCGTCATTTACAGTAAATGAGATTTACCCTGTCCCTCTATATGGACGTTTTTTAGGCCACAAACCTGATTTACACGAGTAATTCTCCCAAACGTACATGTGCATCGCTGTTTCACGTGTAAATTGACCCGCATGGAAACACCATGATTGTCGTCATAACAGCAGCTTCTCCAAGCTTTGAATCCAGAGCAACAGTGCTGTTTTATCTGCTGTTTCTTCTTTCTCACTCAATCGTTATTTTTGCGTGAACTACCTAGAACCATTATGTATCATCTCTCAGTGTACCATTGTTCAGTACATACACAGTTGTTGTTGCCAGTCAAGTTAACTTTCATTTATAGAGCGCATACATCACCATAAAGCAATAGTATCCATGTTATTACTTAAGTAATAATGGTTAAGACCCAGAGCATTATCTGGGGATCAAGGTCCTGGCCATTTCCTGGGGCTTAATCCCAGCCACTTATTAATTCCCCTTGAAATCTCTGGGCTCATTCCTGCTGTTATAAGACACAACAACATAAAATTAATCTTTTGTTTAACTGTGTTTTGTGTTCATTTTCTAAAATGCTTATGTAATAAATATGTAATATTTATAAAATACAACCCAATGTGGCCATTTTGAAGGGATATTTAGAACATTTGATCTAAAATATCTGCAGTACACAATGCATTCTGTAGTTACTATGTAATATGCATACCTAGAGAACATCTGTACAGTGCATTTCTATTGACCATGTATATGGGTATATAAAGCAGCTGCAGAAAATGATTAAGCTTTCGTGATGAATATTTTTAACATGGGTTGAACTTTTATCATTACCCGCATGTTTGTAGAAAATTGCATGTTAGGCTTATTTAAATCTTTTCCAAATTATATATTTTAAATCCTTGCATGACAATTTTTCTGGCGCTAAATGCTTTTATTAGAGAATAAAACACAAATTTAAAACCCTCTTCAGGAAAATGGGCTGAAAGAATTAGAGGATTCAAATGGCACAACCCAAGCAACCAAAGCAAGTACAGAAACTAATCACAAACCTGTGAAGTCCTGGGACTGCTTTAAAGTAAAAATACCATATACCTACCTTAGATAAGGTGTCTTACATTTATTTAAAGGTTGTATTTGGTTACCACAGGTATCTTTCAAAGTTAAAATGTTAAAATGTTTGAACCTCACTTATTATTATTATTATTATTATTATTATTATTATTATTATTATTATGCATGAATAGTTTCCAAATAGGTTTTCTCTGAATGTTTAAAAATGTTTTATATTTTCATATATTTAATGGCGTTATTTTACGTTTTGTTTCTATGTATGTTATATATGTTTTATTTATATTTATTCCCTTTAGATGTTATGTATAATATGTATATTATATATATATATTATATATATATATATATATATATATATATATATATACATATATATTTATATATAAAGGTTGAACTGAACAGTCCTGAGGATAACCGGTAGCTGGGGTACAAGGGAAGAGAAGGAGCAAAGAGGCATAACAAGTGGGCCAGTGGGGGATGAGCAGAAAGGGTGAGAGGGAATATAAGGTGACACAAGGGGTTGGAGATAGGACGGGACAGGGTCTTAAATTGGATCCGAGCATAGATAGGTAGCCAGTGGCGAGTGTGAAGCAGAGGGGTAGCGTAGCGGGGTTGAGAGAATACCAGACGAGCACCAGAATTTTGAATAAGCTGAAGAAGGCGAATAGCCGAAGCAGGGAGACCAGCGAGGAGAGAGTTACAATAATCCAATCTAGAAAGAACAAGAGCTTGGACCAGGAGTTGAGTGGAATATGTAGATAGAAAATGAATGATTTTATAGATGTGGTTTTTAACTAAAGAACTAAAACATTAATTCAAATATATTAGCCCCTGTGACAGAAATGTAATGAATCTTGTTTGTAAATCTCCCTCCCGACCTGTGAGGGCGCTAAGCAGCGAGGACAGAGTTCTTTGGACGGGCTGGCCTGACAGTTCTTTTCCTGGGTCGGGAAGTCAGTCAGTCTGGAAGAAGTTGAGACTCTGTTGCAAGAAAGTATTGACCCAAAAAGGAAAAAATGTAGCAGCCGCAGATTGTAATGACAGCTGCATTCGTTTACCAAGGGGTCATGCGTGACAGCATATAAGGGAGACGGAAAATCGTAATCTGTTCCTTCACATTGGTTTGTAGTGAAGAGAACCAGAAGTACAGTGAAAGTATGTTGTTACTTGTTGTGTTTTTGTTTGTTTGTAATTGTCTCGTCTTGTTTTATATGTTACCAGACAGTTAAATGGTTTCGGAGCTATCGCCAGGGGCAAACATGAAACCAGACAACACTGAACCTTTGTCACAAATATAAAACTGTATCACCCACCACAAGCATTGCTGCACGCATGCAGGACTGGTGACCGTGTTTGTGTTATTGTGGGACAGATATTTGTTTATTATTTGGGACTGTGGGACTGTTTTTTTTATATACCCCTGGCTGTACACATTGGTGTGTACTGTCATAGAACTATTGTTTGGGCTCCATACCTGGAAATACAGTAAAAACATTTCTAAAACTGGATTACAATTATCTCTGTCTGCTTCTTTCATGCGCTGCATCACCTCTGCACCTGTCTACAATAAACCACTTTGCCACTGCCCCTTAAAGCAGGTGTTCTGTACAGTGAAACAAGTCACCAAAACGATTGAAGACTGGCGTCTGCTAAAGGCATGAGGTTGCTCATTCAAGAGGACCGGTCATTCATTTGTACTGGAAAAATCTTATTTTTATTATTAGAAAAAGTATATTTAAGCATTGATGCTTGTTGATGTCCTGCCCCTGTTTATTGGGGAATTGAAGCCTTGTTTGACAATTTATATTAATTGATGATACTGGGGTTAACTCTACTTCTCTTCTTCGAAATATATTAATGGGTCTTTAATATTTATACAGTGACAGGACCTTGGTTAAATCTCTACATCCTGCAACACAGTGAGACGAGTGCCCCCTACTGAGCAGACTGCAGCACTTTCTGCAGCACCTCATTTTAACCAGAATTCATTCCATACAGGCCACTAATGGTGTATATTCTTCAATCTCTACCAATGTCGGGAAAAATCAGCTGAAAGGATTATAATGACAGAACACCCAAGGGGCCAACTGGAAGGACAGAGTATCCCACCGATAATGCTTTTATAAACAGATGCCTATGTAGTCATGACTCAGTGACTATGACTGCAAGATGTTTTAGAAAAGTTGCTGATGTTCATGGATGTTGTTTGGGATTTGAAAAGAAATATGTTTATGCTGTTTTTAACTGCACTCAGTGACATTGGTCTTCTACACATTGGGTTTTGTTTGGTTACATTTTCTACTGAGAGAAAAGATTTCTTCTAAACAGAATATAAAAATGTAACTAGAAATAACACAGCTTACTAATTAGTATAAACAGTTTTATCTGTACAGTATATTGTGACAGTGGGATTGCATGTTTCCAAGTGAAGGGACTTTAAAATATTTCACAGTATTAGAGAGGCAAAGTGGACTTACACTAGACAGCCTGTGCCAGCTGTTTATAACACAGATATGCAATAAGGATAACAAATGTCTAAAGTAAACTTAATTCAATGTGCCACTTAGCATTTGAAATACATAAATATGTCAAGTAAAATACCTTTAATAGACCCTTTTATCTGGGTAATAGCGTAAGTATTATTTCCCTCTCATTAGTACAAAAACTACCCTGGGATCTATTTCCTATCCTTCATTCATTTAATCTGCATTAGCTTCCCTTTTACCTTGTGTTTAATCTGCTTTCCTTCAAGGTATTTTGAATAAATCAATAAGAATACATGATTGTTTAATGATTTTTGGAAGAACTCCCTTTGACCACAGCTGGGTGATTTAGAATGACTAATTCTGCTTTTTCCAATTGATTCTTCACTGTACGGGGCTATCCATTCCTGTCAGTGCAATTGCAGAAAAGAGAGAGAGAGAGAGAGAGAGAGAGAGAGAGAGAGAGAGAGAGAGAGAGAGAGAGAGAGAGAGAAGCAAGTGCAACAGTCACATTTTCTGAAAGGAATAAAGCATGTAATTTATGTATTGCCTTGTAGTTACTGATACCTTTACAATTTGTATTCTTTTGAGAAAGTTCACCTTGGCCTTTGCTTCAAAATAAGACCAATTAGAACCAATTAGAACATGTCCTCTTTTTATTTGTCTTTGAGTCTGAATACTGTAACTGTTTACAGCAATAATAATGTCATGCTTTACTGTAAGTCTTTAGAATTGGGATGCACTGGTACTTTTAAGAACTGCAGGTTACAATGCAGTCATGGAGTAACGGCAATTGACCAGCAAAATCTTTAACTTCTATTCAGTGAAATGAGTTTGCAGTTGATCACCATTCTGCCTACTTTAATAAAAATAGAAAACTATTATTGGTTTTCAAGCTTTAAGGAGAGAATGGTCAGCTGTCGGTGTTGGGAGAAGATGCAGTTTTATGTAATTTTAAATATGCTCGATATGAGAGGAAAACGTAGTGATGCAAGGTGTCTTTTTTACACAGGGAAATTACAACAACACATAACAAAATGCTTTAAAACTGTATGAGTAACATTGTTCTGATAGTATACAAGGACAAATGATTTATCCATACCTATTATCACCATGTGTTTATCACTACCAGAGAGGCCAAATTAAATTTAAAGAATCCATACTGAAATCACAGGTCTAAAAGTATTTGAACATTGATTATTTTCTAACATGATTTAGGAAGAAGGTTGCAGGGTTTTATTTTCCTTTAGTCTCTTCAGCCCCCCACACTCCCACCAACGCCCCGCCCCATATCATGTTTTAATGCTTAGTTCCGCATTTGGCAAGTAAACTGTCTTTTTAGAGTTCATTACTCTGATAAGTAAAATTAAAACAGGGTTACATTTCTGTACCTTTTAAAAGCTGGCTAGGTGCCAGTAAAGTCATTTTTGTTTGGCAGCAGGAAACAGGCGGCGTACATGCCACCAACGAAAAGCTTCCTGTGAGTTGGCAACACTAGGTTACAGTCTTGGCATTGTGCATTAGCACTGCTCCAGGTTTCAATCGGGCTGCTATTAAGCTTTCTAATGATCATTTTTTTATTTAAAGTCAGTTTAAAAAATCAATTGTTATGGATATGTGTGCATATAAAATGTCTGGATGAAAAAAGGGGAAATTCCAGCAATATGAAGTACATTTATTTATTTATTTATTTTAATTTAGCCATTGCCATTTTTACCCTGGTTTTCTCCCTAATTTAGTGTGCCCAATTATTATCTGTATCCTCGGCTCACCGCTCTCAACCTCCACGCAGAGCGCCTTTACTGATTGCACCACTCGGGAGCCTGAAGTACATTGTTTAAGCAAATGGCATCCCTGTAATGTGTAGAAATCTGCATCTCCCTTTTGCAAGTGAGTTTCAGTCTTTGATAGGCAAAACAGATCTTGCAGGTTTTGATAGAGGGCTGATAGTCAGCGCTTGGTTGGTAGGTTCTTTTGAATTCAAGACTGCACAAATTACTGACGAGGAACATGATCAAAACCAGTAAGCTTCAGGTCAACTTAGAAGACCTATCAAAACTCTATACAACTTTCTGCTTCAGGCAAAATTCTGTCTGAGTATGTATTGAGACGATCCACGCACAATTCATTATCATTTAGGTATATATAGCGTCAAAGGTGTTTTTCATCTAATATTAGACAGTACCTTGTTACATATGTCCTGCCATTCAAAAGGAAACCAGTTATGAAAGTTAATAAGTGACTCTGTAATCTTCCTTAACTGTTTATTACCAGCTTAGTAGCATAACTTATTTTTTTACTTACATTTATTTATTTATTTATTTATTTATTTATTTATTTTTTAGCAAATGGCTCATTCTAAATCTTATTTTTTTTACTGCACTTCTGTACAGTAAGCTAATTGCTGTTCTGGATATCTGTAATATTTATTTATTTTGTTTGCTGCCTTCGACCCTATGCCTCTAATTGAATTAATATTCAATATAGTATGTGAATAGGAGCACTTCTACAAATGAGTAAGCAGATGGATATAAAAGTATAATTGTACTAGCCCAGCAATCTGGATTTGCATGGTTACTCTTGCCTCCTTAGGGAATCTTAGCAAGCAGCATTTCAATGTCATAATGACTTTTGCCTTTTATAACGTCTAAGAATTTCAGTTTTAATTATTTTAACACTAGACTTAGCATTATTTAGTGAGGTCTCTTAAGGATCTTGCTGCGATTTTAATGGCAAGGAGGGGTTACGGTATATGTTATAGTCCTTTAGTGTAGTAGTGGATCATTTCATTAGAATTATGATGATTGACATTCGTTTTGCTGTTGAAGAATATTGTAATAAAATATCTGAATACATTTCAATTGGTTATAAATTGGATAATGGACAGCATTATATATTCAATATATATATATATATATATATATATATATATATATATATATATATATATATATTATTTCCTGGTATAAAATATTTTTATATAATTGATGTACATGCAGTACTGACAATGACTCCTTTAAATATCGTGCAAATCGCAACTACATTCTGAAGAACGGAACTCCACAGAGTGACAGTTGGGAACACAAATTTAAGACATGTATTATTGTGTGCTTCCAATTTAAGCTAACACTACCTGCCAAATGAGTGAGTATGGCACCTGTGACTGACAAAATCTTACTTAAATCTGACTCCTGTCTTCTATCTAGTGTTGGAAAGGATAGTTTATATCCTCTGTTTGCCCTGGTAAAATATGAGGCCCGAAGGTTAACCTGTATGTGAGAAAAATAGGGTCTCTCAGAGTTATTTACTCACTGTCACCGTGACGATAACTCCTACACCACCCCCTTATCCTGTCGCATCTCCTTCATTTAATGAACTATAAAGGTTCAGAACAATTACAATAAATCCCTGCATTCCCATTCTCCAGTGTACAGGATCCTGCAGGGTGCAAGGATCTCCGGTGTTAAGTTAAAAAGTCTGCATACAGGAGACTCATTCAGGGGCCAGTGTTTCCATTCATCCTTTAAGTTGTTTAATTCAGAGGGCAAACCATTTAAAACCAGCCCTCTCTCCCCTGACTCCTCTTCAAAAGGGGGCCTGCAGTGGCCTGTTTACTCAGAGTCCAAACTTATTAAGCCAGTGATGTCAGATTAAAGGAAGAAAGGGGTTCAAATCAAAGTCACTAAACTGCACATAAAAGGCTATCGCTGGCAACCAATCTGTTCGACTTCCAACCATTTGCACTTTGTGAATAAGGGTCAATCTGCTATTGGCACCCACATGGTAATGTTCTTACAGAGCTAAGCTGCTTTAACAGCTGCATAAGTGAGAGCAAGGCGCAAGGCCTCACCTAATCATCCAGGCATGGAGAAAGGGCTCGCTATCTGGTTGAGGTAATCTTGCTCAATTCTGATTGGAAATGATTTACAGTTTGGGGAGAAAGGGCTTTAATAGGAGTTAACTGAACCTTTGAGCAGCTTACAGTTCAGAGCATCATGTCAACAAACACACACACAGTGTTCCTGTGTTCACCTTTTTTTGATATTGAACTTGACTGAAATACTTCTTGTTCCCACACAATATTCTGGTATCTTTCTTCATTGTAGTGTGTTTACCTGTTTTACACATACCTGTCCATTACTGGTTAGTAACTTCTTTATTGTTTGAATAAAATGGGATTTATTCATAATGCATTTTACAGTTTGACCCTACATGATTCTGAGTGCTGAGTAAAAGAGAAATACAATAAAATAAAATGTACTTTAGTATGAAATGATGAATGAAAAATCATTCTTGTAACAATAAACAAAGCCATGAATTTTAAATCATACACTATTTAGTTAACCTAAAAAATTTAACAAAAAACTAGTGAACTGGTGAACTAGTTAGCTATAGTGCAGCAGGGAGTCCTATGGTTTCAGATGTGAACCTGGTTTCGAAAGGAGTGATACTGACTGGTTTTAAATACATGCACACAGGGAATACATTTGGGTAATTAAATACGTCTAATGTGAGAACTGGTTTCTGACCTGCACAGATGTGTGTTTTCTATTAATTAACACTAATGTTTAATTTATTAACTCGGAAATGAAATTGATTGCAGGACTAAAAAAAAACAAAAAAACAATATGTATGTCATGTCACAGTAAAGGCATTGCTTACAAAATAAAACAAATAAATGATGAAATGTTATTCTACTTGACTTAAAATTGTTAAATGGTACTTGGAATAACATGATTTAAAATTATACAGTAAAGAATTTGCACTGCAGTTTAAATAATGAAAACCTGTTAGACTCTTTCTTCTGCAAACCCATTTGGATGCATTTTCTTCTCTATGGTGCACCTGCAGCAGCAGCTTGCTTTGTGGCATAAATGTGTTTCCATGGATCCAGACTGGCATGCTTTTAACATTCTATGCTTTTAATGTTCTAGCAATGCAGAATCTAAATATAGAGTTTTTAAAATAATAATCCAAAACTTATTTGTTTTAATTAGTATAAACTGGATATGAAAATAAAAAAGATAGCTTCAAAATAACTATTTTAAAACTAAAATATATATGTATGTATGTATGTATGTATGTATATGTGTGTGTGTGTGTGTGTGTGTGTGTGTGTGTGTGTGTGTATATATATCTATATATATATATATATATATATATATATTTGCTATATTTCAAATTTCTATTTTACAATTACTTATATATTCTGCTTGTTGCAACATTGTAGCTTCACTAATGTGTAGGAACTTTACCTTAGCAGTTAACCCCAAATAAATACCAAAAAAAAAAAAAAAGTTGAGAGCAATTAAAGGAATAAGAAAAATAAATCTCACTTGGGTTTTATAATATAATAGTAATATTTACCTCACCAGACATCAGCAAATTACATGTACACATCTAACAGATATTCTAGATTGTAAGTAGAACACATAACTGTGAAACTACGACAAGATAAAGTTTCATAAAGACCAGACAGTATATGTGATATTTAAGGTATAATTTTTACAATCTAAAATATATTCCCAGTTAATTGCATGGGACCTTGTAGTATGGAACATATGATAAAGTATGAACACACAGAGTGAAGTGGCACTATGCAGGTTTGGATATTGCTGCTGTTCTTTCCCACAAGTGTCTGCTCTGTCCTGCCAGTCACACTGCCCACTGCAGTGACCACAAAGTGCTAAGAATAATTTCTACAACTGCTCTACTTTAAGTAATGGAAATATTAGAACATTTGAAGAAATCAGTCATTCAAAGTTACTCAACTCCAAAGCCATTCAGTTTCAAATGCTTCAAATGCTTCAAGGGTGCAATTACTTTGTGTAGGCTAATTCTTACAAAAATATCAAAGCAAAATGTGTTTTTAGGAAATTTGCCTTCATATATTTGATCTGTAATGGCCTGTATCTTGCATTGAGACTTACTGAAAACAAGACCTTGGTCTTAATGAACTGTATCTAGCATTAAATAAATGCATCTAGGCCAGAAAGAAAACACTATTTATTAAAAAAAGCAACAAGGTAGGTTAGAGGAGGGACACCACACTTTCCCCTTCCCTTACACTCGGCTTCCACACACAAAGCTCTACTCATGCCTGAAGTAAACTTATGCAAAGAGGCAGAGTTGGACTGGTCAAGCTTTCCTCAGATCATCCACCTCCCAGAAGGTCAACTGTGAACACTATCAATCAAGTACAGAAATGTCCATCCCACAGCTGGCACTGCTTAGATTCTAACTCCTAATCTCTGAACACAGAAATATCAACTACAGCAGAAACTCAAAGATACAAACCCAACAGGTACGGTCAACTCAATACACCTGAAATTAGAGAAACTTACTCCTGGCAACTGTATAATAATTTGACCAGTTAAACACAGCATCTTTATTTTCTCATTATTCCTCAGGGTATAGGTGTAAACCTTTTATTATACAGTAGACATAATTGAAAAAGCTAGCACCTACCTGATATCTTTGTATATTCAAGGTTCCTACCGGTATTGCATGTAAACCAGATCAATATATTATATTATTGGTGTGCTGGCTAAACTGTTGTCAATCTTTACTAATGAAACAAAAACTATAACTTAACTATAACTCAAATCTAATGCAAAACAGTGGGTAAAAAAATAAATACTTCTCTAAATAAAAAGTTGACTTGTTGGAAATGCAAATCATTCCAATCCTATTCAATGCTAATAAGGAAGGGGAAAACAATTCAATGTATTCGTGTCTTGTAACTGCCTGGCTAAGAGCCTCTAAATCCCTACCATTTACCAAATTAAACTAATTTAAAGTGCTTCCAAAAGCCACATCTGTAGGCTGACGTTTGTCCCTGCCTTTCACTTTGGGCCCCGGGAAACTGTTCTCCATCCCATTGATCCTTGAATAGTCATGCCTGTCAGGGAGCCATATCAACCATTATCATTCTAATTGTACTGCCTTTCTTGGTCCCTAATCTAATTTGCAATGATGCTTAAGCATTTTGCGAGGCTGCAGCACTTTCTTCAGAATTTCAACAAGAGCATTAAATCCCCAATTTACATTAATGAAGTGCACATTTAATTTGGGGGAAGAGGGTAAACGGGGGCTCTTCAAGAACAGCAGTGTATATGATCGGCAGTCATCTGAAGATGTATTTCGGATTCCTTGTACAAACAACCCTCAAGCCATTCCAATGACTTCTAGCCGAACTCTGGGGCCTGGCTTACCCATGCACAAGCTATCTAGAGCCAGTCATATACAGTACTAACCTGAGAAGGTTATGTTAGGCTGTAGTCGTAAGTTGTTTCAAATATAGAGGGCTCCGTTTTTATGCAAGTGCAAAGTTAAAATCCCATTTTCTAAGCAATAACACGATACCGTAATGGTATAAAACTAGAAAGAAAAAAAGGCTTCTTTGCAGGAAAGAAAAGTTACATTTCGGAGTCTTGCTACAATTACTGTAAAAATTATTTTATTCCTCTCAAAAATGTTGCCTTTAACTTTGCACTTTCTTCAAAATGAGGCCCAGTCTGCTGATTATGTGAAAACAAATGACGAATTTATGTATTTATTAATTTTTATATTCAATGCTACAAAGTGAATAACATTTTTTTTATATACATTTTTTTTACCGGCTCTCATTTTGGAATCTATCTTTATTTCCAGACATATGTACTTGCTATATAAACAAAAACAAAAACAAATAACATTCTCTGTTTATTCCACTCGAGGATGGCTGTAAACTACACATTTGCCTCATTCAGTGACTCGTTAGTTATTCTATTGTGTTATGTGCAGCCACATATATTTTGAAGTTCCCTAAAAATTGCTTTTTGCCTAAGCTTTTCTCCTCTTTTAAAATATTTTTCAGCAAGATCTATCCATGGATATGTTGGTAGTCTGCGTATTGCACATTTTTTTTTTACTTTAATCCCTTCTACATTAATTAAAATGTAATCCTGGCGCGACACTGAAGTCAGCTATTTGGTCTTATGGCTGGAACTAGAGCAACATGACTGCACTGAGACAATGCACGAAATGATAGACAGATGACCCAGCATTCCTCATGTGAGAGGGCTGGGTGGTATTGTAGAGTGTGTGTGTGTGTGTGTACCAAAGCTTGTGAATACTGCATAGATATAAACAATACAGACCTATTACAACAGGTCTAGCTAGTTCACCACCAATATTTCTCGCTACATTGTTCCCTATAGCTGGGCTATATATCTGCAAGATTAAAACAATGGGATGATTAGGTTTTTTTTTTCTTTTTTCTTTTTTTTTTCTTTTGTCAACAGCATCAAATACCAAATGTATAGGCTCTTCAATGACGAATGGTCGAAGTCTTGCATGAGATGTTTGCCATTTGTTTTCAAAGGTCAAATGTCATTAGGAAAATGCAAATGTGTAGGATGTTAAATAGGAGAATATCCTTACTTTGTATCTCACTTATGAAGGGGAATGTTAGGTGTAATCTCCTAGTGACACACAAGTAACAGCAAACAACTGAAGCCAATCAATGCAATGCATAGCAAATGATGTGTAATCAGAGTTAAAATGAAGTGATATATTTTTTCTCTCAAGTAGCTATGATATTCCATTGCATTTATGAGATTATTTTACTCGCATAAAATGAATTGGTTTATTTGTATAAAAGATTATGGCTTACATACATTTAGCATAGATAAAAACAGTAAATATATAAATATTGAATCTTAAACGATTCAGTAACTTTAGTATAATATCTAAATGGGGTTAAACAAAACCCTGAAATTTAATTGGTGACATTTTAATTGACCATGGACTTGTGTTTAATCATTGCATTGTAGTCAGAATTTCAATCAGAGCAGGGATGTGCAGACTTTCTTCACCTGTTCAGTGTTCCTGCATTTGGTTTTCATAAGGATATGATATATGTCAGTATGTAAATACATACATGCACAAGCTGTACCTGCAGACTTTCATACTTACTGTAGTGAAAATACTGTTTAAAAGAAAACAGCATACAGTCAAACAACATAGATCCACAAAGTAGAAGACATTTTACTGTAGTACGCATTTATATCGTATATATCTTGTATTTAGAGAAATTACTGTAAGAACCTTTTTGTAGTAATTTATATTCCATGCTGGACCTTTCGTTATTTTTAAGTTGTAATTGTAGTGTGGTGTTCTGTTTAAGTTACACATCAATTTGAAATCCCTTTTATCAAAAACTTACTCATAGTATGCCAGTTTTACAAATAGTTTCCTTTCATCACTTACAAACACCTCAACTAAAATAATAAAACTAAAAGAACAAACTAGAAAGCTAGATGGTTGTCTAGCTTTCTGTAAAAACAAAAAACAAACAAACAAACAAACAAATAAAAAACATATCTTAATGGTTGACTACCGCTTTCTATTTACTCAGGTCAGGGTAATTTAATAGGGAGACCTGGGGTTATCTTTTTAGAATTCAGCATGTTCCATCATACAGAACCAACAAAGAACATATATCCTTCTCCTGGGTCTGGTGTGGAATCAGTTCTGTGTATCTACACAGTGGCAGAACTTATTTCCACTGCCCAAAAACGTGTTTACCACAGACCTCAAGGACCGTTTTTTTTTTTTTTTTTTTTTTTTAATGTATTTTGATATTTTAATAATGACGGTCAATCCATAACTTTGTGGAAAAAATTAGTTACAGGGTTGCTATATTGAAATCTGTTTAGCACATTCACTTCAATACTAGACCCTCATTTACAATTTAGTTTAAATCTGGTAGTACCTGAAGTAGGATCTGAGATAGGCACACAGGGGTTGTTTAAAATAATTAGAACAATTTATTTACCCGACCTTAAATATTACAAGACTTCCCAGTATTTAAAAAATAAAATAAAATAAAAACATCACTTGATTAATTCAATTGCTTGTTTCCGTTGGGGGGGGGGGGGGGGTTCTACATCTTCACAGTTTAAAACTGAAACACATTCAGCTGATTTAACTCATCAATAAAAATCTTCTATCTGCTCAAACCATTACACCACACTGCTTGAACATGGCTCCCACATTTTGTTAAGTTTGTGTAAGGTTTTAGATTTCATGTTCATGCGAACCCTACTGTACAAATATACCTGTCTCACAACAGCTATTTTGGTTACAACCAAGTTGTTGTTTTCATGGTCATCAGAACGTTATAGGGTATAATTTGAACTATTATAATATTTGGCATGGCTTTGAATGAATCTATGCCTGTTGGTCTTGCTGTAAAATGAAAGAAAATAACAATTTCACGTTTGTGCAAATGAATTGTGATAAACTGAAGGGGAGGCTGACAGGGATTTAGTGTGGCCTTCAGCCAGCACAACAGCCGAGAGACGGGGCTGTCAGAGTGACAGCCCTTTAGCTGAAGGGTCAACCTTTTGTATCCCACAGTTCACAACTTGGATTTTGTTTTGGGGCTTTTCACTAGTTGACTTTACTGTGTGTCCCATAAGAAGGGCTTGTCGGTTTGGGTGGTAAGAAAAAATGTATTCAGTGAGAGTGGTGGTCTCAAGGCAAGACACTGGGAGAAGGAGGAGAGGCTCTGTGAAGCAATACCAGGGTTTAATATGAAAAGGCAAAGTTATAAATTCATCTATTTGCTCTTTCCTGACCTTTGCTTTCAATCCACTTTGCACCAAGCACCCTGGGAAAGATATAATGCGTTTCCCTGTCACAATATTGAGAAAAATTGAAATGGGGAAGAAAGACCACCAGATGCTTTATTGTCTTAACAGTTTCCACGTAATTAGACGGGAAGAAAAGTCCTCGGCATGGTTTCATTGCACTGAATGAACTTGGAGATTGCTACACAGTAGTGGGTTTTATGATTCATGCTCGGTTATCCAGCTCCTCCCTCTTTTTTTTAACACTGCCAGCTACTTTATCACCAGCCTTTAGGGCCCTATCACTTAAAATGCATCAATGCAAAGTTAAACTGTGCGTGACAGATGTCCATGAAATTGTTTAACATACAGTGGACAATGCTGTCTCAAGGCATTCACTGGAACCCCTGTTGACTTTTGACATTAAATCCCAGGTTTTACCCGAAGTATCTATTTGTAGCCGAACCCAATGCTGACAATTTTAAGGTAGGCCAAGTATTTTAATCTTTTCGCTCTGCTTCTAACAACCCAAGCTTGACAGACACTTCAGTGCATTATTACTTCATGGTCTGAAGGTGACAACAGCTCAGTAACTTCTGGGGCTATAAATGGATAAAACTACAAAAAAAGTTCCTTTTTCATATTTTACTAGTTTCTGAAGAACAGTCTAAGAACATGCTGTTTTAGCTTTATTTAAGTTTGTTAATTTGTGCCTCTTGCTTTCAGTATGTGATTGGTTAAAGATTATATTAAACCCATTCCACAAGCTTGCAAAAATATGAAACACAAAACAAAACACAAAATTTGTAGATATGTACACTTGCATTCATCCTCCTAAATTGAATGTAGTCAAGTTGTAAAAGAAAGGCAATTTATCGATCTAATCCAGCAGTCACTGCCTAAAAAGACTCATATCTGGGCAATTGGGTTAGGCCATGTTTTGTTTTATGGTTTGCTAAATCGAATAAATGGATTGCCTATCTGACTGACAAAGACTGGCAAAAAAACAGGCTTGTATAATGCTGCAAACGATTGCTATTATAGGCTAGATTTACTGATTTTAGATTTTACTGAATATAGCTTGTGCCTTGTGGTAAAGGCTCAGATATATCATTTTTAGTAAAAACTAAATATTTATATGACTGTATATTTCAATTAATACCATAGTAGCAAGCATAACACTGTACAATGAATCCATGGAATATGCAAGTATCCTCTATCGAAGACATAATAAATGTTGCAAGGTCATTTATATGGAGTCTACTTATGGTATCAACATTAATACAATATGAATACAACACTGCTAAAAAACACTTCTCATTTAAGTTTTAATTTTTTACTTTTAATAGGTAAATAAAAGCTTACTACTTTTCTGAAGCTATCCAATTCATATTTACAGAATAAATATTATATTACATTTCCTAAACCATCCCCTCAATGTAGTAAACATTATTTTGAACCTGTCTAAATCTTTCTTCACATCTCACCTTGTATAGTTTCTTATTTGATGGCTGTCCACCTTTGATTTGATTTATTTTTTGGACATTTTTCAAAACTGCTTTATTGATATCATGCATGGTCAGCTACCTGGCCAAGCAAGAGGTAAGTAGAAAATGGATGAAGCCCTTATTATAACATGACGCTAACATTCATGCTACTAAAATTCATCAACTACAACTTGGTGAACAACAAAAACAGGACTGTATGGTCCTATAAATGACAACAGAAAATCTATTTTGGCATTTTTTAAATGTATTTCTTGCTTTAGTGTAAAAACAAATTAATATAAGTTATATACACATACATACAGTTTATATATATATATATATAGTGGCTCTCAAAAGTATTCACCCCCTTGGACTTTTCCACCTTTTATTGCGTTACAATAAAAATGGATTTAGTTAGGAGTTTTTGCCACTGATCAACACAAAAAAGTCCATAATGTCAAAGTGAAAAATAAAATCTAAAAATTGTTGTAAATTAATTAGAAATACAAAACAGAAAATAATTGATTGCAGAAGTATGCACCCCCTTGAGTCAATATTTGCTAGAGGCACCTTTGGCAGCAATTACAGCCATAAGTCTATTTGGAAAAATCTCTACCAGCTTTGCACATCTGGACACTGCAATTTTTGCCCATTCTTCTTTGCAAAATTGCTCAACCTCCATTGGATGGGGACCTTTGGTGAACAGCAATTTTCAACTCTTTCCACATATTCTCAATTGGATTGAGTTCCGGGCTTTGACTGGTCCACTCCAGGACATTGACCTTTTTTGTTTTCAAGCCACGCCAGTGTGGCTTTGGCTGTATGTTTGGGGTCAATGTCCTGCTGGAAGATAAATCTTCTCCCAAGTCCCAGGTCTCTTGCAGACTTCAGCAGGTTTTCCTCCAGGATTTCTACTTTGCTGCATCCATTTTGCTCTATCTTCACAAGCTTTCCAGGCCCTGAAGCAGAGAAGCATCCCCATAGCATGATGCTGCCACCACCATGCTTCATGGTAGGGATGGTGTTCTCAGGATGATGTGCGGTGTTGTTTCAAAGCACAAGGCCAAAGCTACACTGGAGTGGCTTAAGAATAAGAAAGTGAATGTCCTTGATTGGCCCAGTCAAAGTCCTGACTTGAATCCTATTGCAAATCTGTGGAAAGACTTGAAAACTGCTGTCCATAAGCGATCCCCAAGCAACTTGAGAGAGCTTGAGAAAATCTGCCAAGAAGAATGGGCACAAATTGTACCAAGCCGGTGTGCATAGTTGGTAGAGACTTACCCAAAAAGACTTGCGGCTGTAATTGCTGCCAAAGGTGCTTCCACCAAGTACTGAGTTGACGGATCTGAATACTTATGCAATCAACATATTTCAGTTTTTTGTCTTTATTTTTTAATGACATTTCCTGTAACCCTTACTCTTAGAAGTCTTCAGTTTGAGCATTCAAGTTTTGAATAAAATATTAAGTTTAAAAAAAATGTGTATGCATCAATTTTTAATTTCACAAAATGGGACACCATAGGAAGGGTCTGAATACTTTTGCAAGGCACTGTGTGTGTGTGTGTGTGTGTATATATATATATATATATATATATATATATATATATATATATATATATATATATCTTATATAGAGATATATCTAATATATATATAGAGAGAGAGAGAGAGAGAGAGAGAGAGAGAGAGAGAGAGAGAGAGAGAGAGAGAGAGAGTGGTGCAGAATATTTCATTTGAAAGCCTTACTTAGCATTCCTTTAAAGAAAGTCCAGCATACAATTTATTCACATTACTGTATGCCCTCAAATGAACCAGTTTTGTAATAGATGTGGCCTTCAAATAAGCTTTGCACCCAACAAGAAACATGTAAACAGGAAACAGATGTACCATATTGGACAAAGAAAGTCGCTGCACTCAAAAAGCGTACTATAGTCAGCACTCCTATATTTGTTACTCAGATACATGCCAGTCGCGTTTTACCACCCTTGTATTAAGAATAAAATCCATCCCCATACATATGTAACAAATTAATGCACTTACTTGTCACATGAGATTTCCTACTCTGTCACCACAAAGCCCATCTCTTCAACTTATTTGAATATTCGTCACAGCTCACGTTTTTTTTCTTTCTGCATGCCAAATCAGTCTTTTTTATTGTACAGTTACGCAAGACTTCCTCTAGTTTCACCAGACAAAAATGCAACCAAAACAAAGAACGAGATAAGGTAGGGTAATGTAGCAGGTAATGTAGCAGTTTTTGTGCATTTTCATTTGCACTATATTCTGTAATTTTGAATACTGACTTTGGATACTGTTTTAATTCTGGAAACTGTTCTTGTTTTTTTTTCTTTTTCTTTTAATCTTTTGCTACATTGCATAACTTTTATGTTTTATGCAGTTCTGTGCATGGGTAACATGGGCAACAGTTGGGTCATCAACAGGAAATTTTACATACTGCTACAATACGTTCCGGCTTTAAAAGTATGTACTGTATTACAGTCCAAATATTTTCAGAATCATATCGTTTTGAATCAAAAAATATAATACTCTACCAACAAAACAAATACAGTACATCTAAATGGAAGCTGTGGCAGGCAATGGCTGAGCAGTGACGTCAGGCCAGAATGAGGAAGAACAACAAACAGGCAAGTACTGCAGGCAAAAAGATGCGACATGCACCGTTTATTCAATAAAATATTTAATCAAAACAAACACTGCTACCACAGCACAGAAAATAAAAGGGGTAAACAAATAAATCGCAAACACAAAGCAAAATAAAAAACTCCAGGCCGGGTCTCTTGCTCCTCGCTCGCTCTCGTTCCTCCTCTGAACACCCACCCAGAGTGCAGAGAGCTGCAGGTTTATATACAGGTGACCATCTCCCGATTTAGCAACAAATGAATCACTTAATTCGGGAGATGGCCACCTTCTGCACAAGATTTTTAATCACTGCTGATTAAAAATAAACAGCTAAATGTACAGGGCTGCTCGCTTTGAAAGAGCAGCTTTCAAATCCTGCCCCCTTACTTTATTCATGAGGGAGGGCACATCGGGTCTATTCCATGAATCTGAGTTTGTTTAACAGGCTAGGGTAGGTTATAAAAGATTATTCAAGGGTTATGTTGAGAACTGAAAAAGTTACTGGCCACATCCTGTAACCATGGCCAGCTATTATAAAAGCGTGTTATTTATCTGCGACACATAGCTCTAGTTTACTAAATGGCAACAATCCATTAAACAGAAACAGACTCTGTCAGAATTGTATTATACCACATGCAGAGCAGAAAATAGATCATTAACCATCAGTCTACAGTGCTGTGGTCTTCAGGTTAAGTTTAAATTTATTACATTTTGTTTTTAACATTATCTTTGTAATTTTTTTTTTTTTTTAAATGTGATGCAGTATAAATTCCAGCCCCCCACCCAACCACACCACTTCCAGTTTTAGCCAAAGAAGTTCACAGGAGAATGGAGATGAATGAATAGTCCACTTTATAGAAGCAGTAAGCGGTCAAACGGCAAAGCCAGGGCCCATTTTCTGCTACTCCAGCCCCATTATTAAAAAGGGCTTTATTGGCTCTTGTAAAAGTGTAGCCTTTACGGAGGCTGCATAATGAACGCTCAGTGGGCGCCAATTAAACCCTGTGGTGTGCTGTGGGTGGCCTGCCTCAAGGCCGGCGCTGATGTTCCATTCCCACCCCTTTTACGCCGACCCTGGTCAGGCCACTTTTATGCCGCTGACAGCTTCATGAAGCACAAAACATGGAGCAATACATGGCATGAAATTGGCAACAAAGCTGAGCAAAAGGGGGAACAATCCTCAAGCAGGATGTGATCACAACATGCCTGACTGGATCTGGAAGCAGATGCCGGTGCCAGGTATTGTCTCTCTGACTGAAAAGACATGACCCCTGTGGTACCGAGGACAACAAACCTTCCTCAAGCCTCAAGAAAAGAGAAGGATGGATAGGAAAGGGAGGAGGGGAAAGTGGGGGGCTGGGTAAGAGGGTGAAACCAATGAATAAATCAGGGGGCAGCAACAGTAGAGTGTAAAAAGAGAAAATATGCTAAAGAGGGCTTATAGAATGTGTCGCTGGCTGGTCCTTTGCAGCTGAAACACTTTGTAGACAATGGCTCCTTAACAGATGGGAGTCCAAGTGAAAGGGCCTGAGTGTTCTTAAGTTAAGAAGCCCCCCTATTTGTTTAGTCTGTTTCAGCAGGTGTCCTTAGAAGGGCAATCCCCCAGGTTAAGTGATTTGTGTGCTGGTTTAATAAAGGGCAGTCAATGTATCACTTTGTATCACTTTTTGTGTGTGTGCGCAGTGTAATTAATCTGGTTAAGCTCTGGGATGCATGAACCTCAAAAAAATATTCAAACGAGCACGCCTCAGAGAAACCATACAAACTCCACCCTGTCGCCTTTTTTGTTCAGTTTTCTTGGGCAGGTGTTCTCTTATCAGTGGCTCCTCAAGTACGATGTATAATGTGGTGGCCTAACAAAAGACAGACAGTGTATCTTTTTGCGTGTGAAGTAATTCACTTGAATGGGAATCATAAATGCAATAAAAAAGAAAGAATAAAACACCATGCAATGTAAATTTCTAAATGTTTGTATAATGCATATGTATGTCTGTCTATGAACAAGTTTCCTACAAAATATTGACACCTCAGTAATCCCAATTGTTCTCTGAAACAATTATGATTGGCAACAGGTGATCTGTACTGTGCAAATGCACCTCATATGGCTTGCTTTATAAATTAGGGAATGCCATCTTTTGTTAGAGTTCTGTGCCAACAATTGCTGACAGCCTGAGTGGTTTCCATATTAAACTATTCAGTCACTACTCGGGAAAACAAAAAACAAAAATCAAGATTGGGGTTCTTGTGTATCCCTATATAAAATCTACTGTATATCAATTGTACAAAATATATTAAATACACAGATGTCATAGTTTGTCTTACAGTTTTTGGACTAAGGCCTTTTTTAAAATTAAACATAATCACAATGTACAAGATACACTGTACGTTTCTTTAATGTCTTCTACTTTTCCAACTTGCATTTGAAAAGGCTAGATGTGCCGTCGATGTGTATTGCTCTGTGACTATCTTTGATTTATGTTAACTTGGCCAATCTGTTCTAGTTGTTTTTAACCAGCCACTACAGTGCAATTAGTTAATCTTTGTTTTCAAGCGTTTGCATAACAAAGCTCCCCAACTGTGCTTTCAACTCCCCCTGGGTTCATAAGATGATGCAATTCCTGCTAAATGACATAAACAGCTAATAAGTCCACTTTTGGTAAATCAACTTTTGTCACAAACTTTTAATAAGTGAAACCGGATTGTGTATTGTAGTAAATTGATGTTGTTGTCTGAAATGAATGTAATCTTATAATTCCTATTGTTTGTTTTTGTATTATCCCTGAGTCTTTTACTATGCATTTATTGTGCTTTAGCATGGTTAACCAAAACAAGAAACAATGTTTAGACAAAAGACTTTCTCGATGTCTTCACTGAAAATTATATCTATATCTATGATGCTGGTCAACCAAAAAATAACACCTGTTTTTAAGTTCCATGACTTACATGCACAGGCAATAATCAAAATTTAGTGAAATAAATGGAAGCTTATCAAGCTGTTTTGTGTTTTAATATAGCATTTAAAAATAAAAGCTGAACAAATACTTCCTTTTGACTATCTATACATGCACACAGAAATGCATGAAGGACGTTTGTACTTCAATAACTCTCCACCCACACCATATCATTGAGTAAACGTTCATGCATCTCTAAAAACAAACAAACTGTATTTGTTGTATAGTACTTATTAAATTGAGAGGTCATAAACCACAGGATCGAGTCCAGTTTATGGACTCCATGTTGTGTTGTGTTCAGCCATTTGTTATGGTTTCTATTATTTACTTAAAATCTATTAATTTCCCTTACAGATGCTGCTTTAGTGGTTTAGAATATCTATTTGTCATAGCTGTCATTTTTGGTTTACTACTGACATTTAGGTAATGGCCTTTTAACTGTGCATTTAAGGAGACGACTGTATGAGGGTATTTACTGTTTACTGTAAGTACTGTGTGACCATGCTTTTTTAAATGTTCAGGCTACATAATCAAATTACTTTGTAGATTCTATTTTTATTAGGTATTTGACCTCTGTTTTCCTCACACCTTGAAATTCCCAGGAGGACTGAAGGTCATTTCACGTCCTCTGTTCCAGATATCTGGTGAATCGCTTCTTTCACCTGCTGACTGAAGGACAGAGTTCAGCCTGAAGGCCTCCACCAGGCCTTGTCTGACCAGATGAAGCCAGTGTGATGTGGTGAGGTGAAGCAACACCATACACTTTTCTTTCCTTAGCTATTGAGAGGCCAATGCCTTGCTCACTGTGTGCTGCCGGCTAAGATCAGCAACCTGGTGCAACCAGGACAAACGTTTCACCAGTACAATTAGCTCTACTTTTTACTATTTACATCTTCAGAAAAGAAACCAAACCAGAAATAAGCAACTGCATCATTATTACATTCTGGAGAAAATGCAGGCATATAATGATGGTTGACTTCCACACTACCAGGGTCCCACTGGTTTTAAGTTGCCGAAGACATTCTACTTACTTTATTTTATAATTGGAATTTATAATCATTACTGCATTACACCAATAACTGCAAAGATATACTTTTACCACTTTGTTTCACCGTTACGCTTTGAGCGTTGTCATCTCTAGCAGGAGGACAGTGTGAGGACAAAAAAAAATAAAAAATACAAATAAATTGTGTAGCCTTTAACGTGGCAGTCATAACTCCTTTGCCTAAATTCTAGTATTAATATTTTAATAGTATATACTTATATTTTCAATTTTTTAAATTATGAACTCCTTAGCCACTTGTAATTGGACCTCTACACCTCCTTCTGTGTCTTTCAAATAAGCTTTGAGTGTACTAACATCTCTATGTAGCCACTCCAGTAAAGGTGTGGTGTTGCCTGAGGGTGAGAGATGGAACATGGCAGAGAGTTGTGTGAGCTCCACTCTGTGATTGAAATGCCATTTAATTAAGATTAAGAAGCCTTTTAGGGATTTGTATCTATGTTATATAAGTCGTATGCATTGCATACAGTATCTTTATTTATTTCATGTTTAGTAGGAAAGCACCATGTGCACTGGAATCCTGTTGATGAATAAAGACAGCTTCCCAGCCAAAACCTGGGAGTCTGTACTTTTATTTATTGTACTCAACAACATAGTTCCTGCAGCCCTTTTAAACCAAGGGGAAAGCTCTCCACACACTGTGGCATTGAACTAAACTAAGCATCCAGGACACCCGAGTTATTCACTAATTGATCATTTCTTTCTTACTTAATTCAGTGAAAGAAACATGCACAGTTCCAAAAGTGGAAGACAAGTGCAATTATCAAAGAACAAATTTAATGGGTCATCCAGTTACTTTTGGTAATGTTTTATATTATAAAAAGTCTATTACAATATTACCTCTGACGTAAGAAACCAACACTTTGGCTCCAAGCTTTGTGAAATCCCATTAAAAGTAACTTCATTATAACAAACAGCTCTTAATAACATGCAAAATGCTTGGCATTCAAAGGCATTGTTATAATAAGCTTGATTCACGGTAGTTTGATTGCAACATTGAATTGGATTAAGGGATTGTCTTGGTTTCTAAACACTGCTTAAAAATAAATGGTTTATGCATATGCTAAACTTTCGGGGATTATAAATCAACCTCAAGTGAGCACGCTTTACAGTATTTAAAAAAAAAAAATGGATACTTTAATTTGTGGCTGAAGATATCTTGGTCTGAGACAACTGCAGCGGTTGAATCATTTTCAGCCAATCAGAGGGCTTGGTTTTAGACCATTTTGTAAAAACATGGACAACGTGCAAACTGTACCTCTATCAATGCACGACCTGGGTGTCCACATTGGCACAGTTTTTTTTTTCTATAAGGATATTTAGGATCTGTAGCCGGTAATAGTTTGAAAAACAATTAAAATAAATGTACATTTTGTACAAAAAAGTCTAAAATGCAAAAACAAATCCATCAGTCTAAATGTATTTGGCTGCTGGTTAAGAAGAAGATAAAAAACACTTCAAGTGATCTACGATTTCAATTTATATATTAATGGCCCATCATGTAACAATTTGTTTTGCACAGATGAAATATTACTGAAATATCAGTCGTTTATTCGTACACAGACCTTGTTTGTTACCATACTCGTTTCTGTGCTATGAAAGGGCATGATATCAGCAGTGACCAAATTACTTAGTCTGTTGAAATTAGATCTGGATTGACCAGGGGAAACGCAAGTTTTAGTGAGGCCATGGGGTAGAACCTGCACCCTATTGCCAATAAGTACTGTAGATGCCTGCTGTAGATACTGGTAGAGAACAAAAAATATATATGTACATATATAGGTACATAGATAAATAAATACACTAAATACTCCACACTGGATAAAAAGACAATAACCTATGCAACCTGTGCAATCTGAACTGTCTAAATGATATAACTGGGGGGGGGGGAATCACTAATTAATAGTTTACAAATTAAATGATTATGATCCTTGCCAGTGAATAACTGACAAACTACATTTATTGGCTAACACATAGCATGTTGTGCTTCTTAAAGGGGGCTGGGGGTGTGTCCCAGAGTGGTCATTAAAAAACCTTTCCCATTCATCTGGGCCAAATCTATTAATTGTCTCATTTCCATACATCTTATTAAAGAGCTCTGAGGCTCCCCAATCACAGTGATTGTCACCCAGACGAAATGTAAAATCTTTATTCTTAACCAATGTCTAAATCATTGTTTTCTCGCTGTGTAGCTCATGTGGCACAGATTATTAATAGCTCTGGTCTCTACTCCACTTGACACAGCGCTCCAGCTGTCACTCTGCTCTCTGGCTCGTATGATTCTTGCACTGGTGAAGTGCCAGGCCTGAGCCTATCCCATCCGTCACTGTCGCCCGGCGACCGGTGATGAATAGTTCGACCGTTGCCGTGGCAAGGCCTAGGCTCACATTCACACACGCCTGACTTTTACAAACTTCCACCTAGCAGCTGAGGCCTATAACTGCCCCCCCCCCCCCCCCAGATACACACACATACATACACAAACAAGAAGACACAAACATCCCCAAACAAGAAGAAGGTGACCCAGGGTACAAACTCGAATCTGTTTCCAAAGCCAAACCAAAAGGAGTCCTAATGTAATTGTATCACTAATTATGCATTTAATTCAGTTATAAAGAGCTAATGGGTCCCCCAGTGACAGCTTTTACTGCTAAAAGGCAATTCATTTCTGAAATGGCAAAATCTAATTACAGAGAAATGCTTAGTTGAAATCCTTTCAGAGGATAATCTTGTTTGCGGGCATTAACATCCCAGATGCTGCTGCTGTTTGTCCATTATGACAATATGTGTGTTCTGAATAATGCAGAAAAGTGTCGTGCCTGGACACTGCATGTCTGGATGTCAATCAATAACAGCCCCCCTTACCGTCTGCTTGGTTTACTAGGGGGTGTTCACTAAGGGAGGGCACAGCTGAGTAGTCGATGTGTCATTGGCAAGAAAAGGTTGATGGATATTTTATTTGTATTTTTTAAGAATCGTGGTTTGGTGGAATCGAAGAAGCATACAGGCTGTCAGCAAATATTTTTTTTTTTTTTTTAAGAAAACTCCAAAAGATTGTGAAGCTAACCCACTTATAATAACACAGTTATAACCATATATCAACTTAACTGCAACTAAGTTGTGTCTTCATAGTCTTATACTGTTTACTTTGTAGTCTGAAAACAATGTTGGTTTAGATTTAAAAAGATGCACTTGAGTGTTTGCCCACACTCTTGACAAAGGCTTTTGAGCTGAAATGCGAGTATGATCCTTTTTCTGTTTAGTACACTTTTAAAAGATTAAATAAAATCGAGGTGAGTGACATTTGTTATGGCGACATTATCTATTCATTTTCCGTTTAGGTTATTTATAAGAAGTCTCTCATCTCAGGTCTTTACAATAACTGTGTCTTGGCCTGCCCTACAGCTGTGAGACCTATGTAATGCATTTCTGCTTAGAATAGCTTTCTGTCAGTAGCCAAGACCCTGTGATGTTATCTAAGACTGCAAGCTGCCTGAATCTTTTCACTATTTTCTGTTTTCCCTGGGATCTTTCCTGACAGCTGGGAGGTATCTGTCACAGTATATACATTAACGGAACCACATAAAAGTTTGTGTAAATTCAAGGTCAGTTATCTTTCATATAAAAAAAAAAATCAACAAACATAGCATAGATAGCTGGCATTGATCTTCTCCTGCTCTCTCCTGATTTGCTTGGAGAAATGAAAACAGCTGAAACATCTTTCTGTGCATAATGAGAAATCTTTTTTGTTTTTGTTTGAGTTTTTTGTTAGGAGAAACATGACATTTTCAAACTAAAACATTAATTTAATATTCAGAATTAACACTAAATACGTAGTTATATAAAACATATAATATATACTGATAAATAAATAATATAAAAAGGCTTATATTCTAGGATACGAAATCACAATAACTTTTCCTAGGATTGAATACATATGAATTACATATGTTTACATGTTCATGGTCATTTTTTCTTCAATACCTTCAAAACAGTTCAAATATTAAAATTTCTGTGTCAGCACAGTCTTTTACTGTAATTGATTGTTTGTATATATTGCTAAGTGTATTCTTTTATAACATGCTTTTTGGGATTCCTGTATTTTTCTTGCTGGAACAATCTCTAGTTAACACATGATGAAAAGTACACATATGCACTGCAGTGGCTTTAATGGGATATGACTGAGCTGAAATGTTGGACTGCATCCACAATCGTTATTAATGAGCTGCTTTCCCTCTCTGCCAGTCAACAGGAGTAGGAATGGAGTTCACGGTTAGGGTTAGATTCAGAAACCAAGAGAAGAACATTTGCAGAACCATCCCTATATAAGCTTTTAGTCACTTTGTGACAAGATTAAAATTCCTTTTTCTAACTTAATGGAGTTTAAGTTCAAATAATTGTTTAGCCTACATCAGTATTCTCTACTGTATATTCTGTCCATGAGACAGAGACATAGCAATAGTTTTGTCCACAGAGCAAGCCCAATGCATTTCATTTGTGTAGTCATAGCATATCAGCAGTTTCAGCAGTAATATTTTTCAAGACATTTGTTTTTTTTTTCCTGCTCCTGTTATCTTGTCTCAAACAAAGACAATACGGATAAATTGATACTGCCCTTTACATTCTTTTGTCAGCAAGTATTTAAAAAAAAAACATTTTAAAAACACGTGTCAATATCACAAGAAAAGCTGTCTCTTGTTTGCCCTCATCTATATGGTTGAGTACCAATCAATGGCAATGAACTTCCACATTGAGTGATTTAAAAGCCATTAAACTTTTCTTTCACTTTTCATTCTTATCATGTAGTTTTTGGCAATGTTCAAGGTAGATCTGTCCGTGACATAACCTGCATATAGAAAACCCTAATAAGTAAAAATTCTGTTTGTCGAGTGTTATGTTACTTATAAGCACTTTGACACAGTCACAGCTTTCAAATTTAAGCCGGCAGGGTCACAGGGAGCCTCCCATTAATTTCACCTGTCCTCCCAGACGATTGGAAAGTTTGTATGTGGCTCAGTGGGCCTGAGTGGTCAGGCAAAAAAACACAGCTGAGCATCTAGAGCTGGCCACCCCCTCCATCACTGTCAATAAGGGAAATGGAAGGCACTTACATCATTTCATTTACTATTTCAATGATTACATACCTCATTGCCTTCCCATTGTTTCAGTGATGGATTTAATTAACTTCCAATTAATCACAGCAGGTGCTATTTAATGTTCAGCTCTGTGCAAAGAGCCCTGCCACAGACCAAAGAAATAATTTTGAAACACTTCAGTGACCAATAGGTTGGAGAAGATTAATATGCTTTACAGACAGGGGTTGGAAAAATAAATGTCCAATGCTTTCTGCCCCTGCTTTGGTCTCAGGCTACTTATTTTCTTTTGTAGCCAACCTCTAGCATGGCTATAATAGAGAGTGTGAGGCAAAAGCAGTGGGGCAGAAAACGAGAGTAATTCAATGTGGTCCCAAGAGTCCATAACCCTGTCCTGACCTGTTTTATTCCAATTTTTGTTTCAATGGGATAAGTTGTTTCAGAGAAGAAAATGTTTGATTTCTGATGATTTTAGATTTTTATGGTAATTTTATGGCATTAATCAATGCGGTTGCCAAACCACAGTACCAATCAGCTTCATATTAACAACAGTTATTCAGGGCCTATCCCTCAACATGTATAGCAATTTTAGAATTTAATTCTGCAGTAAGTAGTTTTCAATATATAGGCATGTGGCAGAGCAAAGCTCTGCTCTTTAGAAATTGGCAGGGATGGGGTTAACTTCCCCTACCTGCCTGGGTTTATTATGTTCAGGTGGCTGGGGTTGATTAGTTGATTAGGTTGATTAACGATCAATCAGCGCCCAGCCACCTGATATAAAAGGAGGCCTCTGCTTCTCATTTGGGGAGAGGGAGCTGAGGAAGCAGGTTGGTGTTTGTTTTGTGGTTTTTGAATTTTCTAAATCCAGTGAAGGCATTGCCCAGCCTGGAAACTTTATTTTTGTGAGTTTTTGTTTTTGCTTTATTTGTGTTTGAGTATCTGTTATTTTGCCCTTGTGCACTTTATTTTTGTTTATTTATAATAAAATAGTTATTTTTTTGAACTGCAGTCTGTCTCTGGGCCTCTATCCACTCGCCAGCCTGCCACAAGGCATTTTAACAAATTCTGCAAAATCCAATATGGCTGGCAAACTATGTGACTTACACAAATTTGCCGACTATCACCGACTATTGCACGTAGGCATCTACCAGCATTCAGAATTTCGTGAGTTTTTGACAATCATGAAAGTGAGGGGTCACTGCGAAATTCACCTCTTTTAGGGGCCAATGAATATGGACTGGTATATAGAGAAAAAAAAACCTAGTTTAAATTAACTACTGCACAACGCAAGTGACGCAGACTACGTATCTTCCTTCTGTAGATAGCCCTTTTTTATTCCTTCACTGTCCTGTGTGCCTTGCACTTAAGCAAAAAACAAACAAACCAAAAATGTGCACAAATAACATTCAAAAAAAAAAGCGTTTAACGTTCTTGTTTACTATTCAAATGAGAATGAAGTTTTAATCAGCCTATCAGTGCATCTTTATTGTTTTTCTGTGACCTGTACTGTGCAGTAAGGGGTGGAACAAAGTTGGTGCTGCATTGTTTTCATTTAGGTTGCTAAAATCTAGTTTTCAGCATTGGAGGTAAAATATTAGAAATGGATGACAAAAAATTGAGGTCATTGTTTTGCATATCTTAAAGTGTCTGGAGAAAATACGATCGACCGCTATTTAGCTTCAGAATCACACATTAAACAAAAGGCTACTACAGAGGCTGCTGAACTAAACATAAAATAAACAGCTTTCAGAAACCAAACTGGAAAGTATGGCTGAAACAGTGAGTTACTCAACACTTGATAGGACAATAAAAAGTTCAAAGTTTTAATTTAAGTTATTAATAATCACATTTACAATAAAAGATATATCTAACTACTATAAATAAAGCACTTAACTATCAATCTCTGTATTACTGAGACAAGAACTTAACCATACTATATAAACCTATTTATGCATTACACATTCCACTATTTGCATTACCTATAGTGTGAATATAAACACACCAGTTTTTGTAAAACAAGTCACATCTAATAAATTATAAACATACAAAATTTGTAATTATATTCAATTCACAACAAATCAAAACCAACTTATATCAACACACGTTGTAAGTTAAATAATAAAACATAAATAAACACTTTATATAAATAGTGAGTATTTCAAAACTACTATGTGTAAAAATCATACATGCACAACACACTGAGCTACTTCAGTACAAGGTTTACCATGGACAGTACTTAATACATGGTTAAGATAGGTTTAAGAAACAGCTAAAGTTAATATTCCAGTATAAAAGTAGTATTCCAGAATCCGTGCATACGCAACTGCTTTTATATAACGTTTACCAGGAACAGTATATAATACCAAATTAGTTGTGGGTTTTAAGAAATTACTTCAGTTATATGCTTTATAAAAAGTCAGTCACCTAAAACAAAGAGTAGAGAGAGAGAAATGTGAGAGATTTGAGAGACGGGCTTAATAAACTTTACGAACGCAATGAAAACTGAACAAGCAGCATGATTAGCAATAACAAGTTGGCAGATGTGGAATTATAAAATGGGTATTTTAGATACTCTATATTGATTGGTTAAAATAGATCACATGGGGGTGCTGATATTACAACATATCACCATGGGTAGGCACTTTTTTTCAAAAACAGGCAAATCATGGCAGATATCCCTACACCTAAAATTTAAAAACAAAAATGGCAGACATGTTGGAATTTATTGCAATAAACATGACTGACGAGATTTATGTAAATGTTGAACCTTTGGGAAACCGAAGTGTATATGAGATATTGAATGAATCTGAATTGGACACCAATGATTAATTAAAATAGTGAAAAAAAGCAAAAGTATTCAAATAAATTCAAAACTCGCCATTCTGATTGCTCTGTTCCTTCTCCCTGAACTATGACGATTCCATATCCCTTTTGAAAGTAATAGTTTAAAAAATATCTCTTAAACTTTCAGCTTTTCACAAAAGATTTGGGGTTAAAATGTGTTTTGTTGCCGTTGCTCCCGCTGTCCGTTCTTCAGTCTGCCTGTCTGCTGCCACTGGACCCCCTTCGCAGCTATGTGATCTGATGCTGAACATTTAAAAATTCATCTCGACAGTTCCTGCCATACCCTTTAAATGTGTCCAAGTACCATGGTATCATGTCTTCTGTTGCGCCCTACATTTTTAAAAATTGTTTCTTAACACTGGTCCAGTAGTTCTCTACGTTACCAAGCTGTAAATTGCAAAGTCAGTTTGATAAGTAACCAGGTATTCCATGCAAATAACGTCTTTCTCACCACTGTGAAGCTGTAGAACAAATCTGGTATGCATATCTCCTGTTACTACCCCGGATAACAAAGCATGATTTAAAAAAAAACAAAACAAAACAAAGAAAAAACACTCTCGCCTGATACTATTGCAGGACTTGTAAAGTAGGGTCTGCGTGATAAAGGCAGTCTTACTTATGCTGCGTGATAAAGGCAGTCTTACTTGTGCTGCGTGATTTAAAGGCAGACATATTTGTGCTGTGTCATGTGTGGATATTAGAGTATATCCCACACCCTGAAGTGCCTTATTCTGCTTATAAAATGGATCAACCAACATTACAAAAAAACAAAACATAAAAACAAAAAAGAAGTTGTTATTAAAATATCCTTCCACCTCTGCCTGACCTTAGAAAAAAATAGTCCCTTAAAACATAAAAAAAAACAAAAAAAAAAAATGCATTAATTAATAAATAATTTCAGATGTTGAACTGAACATTGCCATTGACAGTGGAGTTTTGATTTGTTACACTGCTTGTAATTCTTGGTTTATTCATTACATTTTAAAGTTATTTAAATATTACTGCCCATACTTCATGGAGAAGCGTACGCTTCTGCCAGCTGACTGTGCCTGCATCCAGGAGCTGTGCTACAGACGCAGTTCCATTGAACACCTGTGTAAACTGGTACATGCAAACCTGCAACACCGAAATTATTTTTGTTTTTCTAAAAATAATATAAAAAAGAATATATAAAATACATTTCATATTAGGCACATAAGTTGTTATCCTACCTGCCATTTCGGTTTGCTGTATGCATCTGAGTGCAACTTGCTGTATTCCATTTAAAATGACTACTTTCAAGATTAAATATTTCCTTCTGGTATATTCCCAGTTGCATTTGTGGAATAAAACGGATTGCTGTCTCCCAGGTACATTAAAAAAATAACCAACTAGGCTTTCACTGAGTTGGCATCTTGACAAATCTGTCATAGCAATCTCCGTCTCATAGTCAGCCTACAAACAAAGGCTTGAAATAAAAAACAAAACAAAAAAAAAAAAACAATAAAACCTGTGCTAGTAGGAGATGTTTCTTGTTTGCTGCATTTACAAAAATAATAGAATATCTTACGTTATATTAAAAAAGACATGTATTGTAATGCAGGAGTCACAGGTAGAGTCTAGGTAGAACTGTTTATAACTTTGTCATTTTTGCAACTGTGGCTATCAAACACCATCCGGATATTTAATTAATATATTTAGTAAAAGTAAAAAACGGACATACACATACAATTTACAATGGAAGAGTAATTAATATTTTAAGTGCAAAATAGGTCACAATGACCAGCATGGCTGTTCTAGTGTTAACATGTAGGCTACATCTACACAACAAACACGCATTGAAATATGTATTTAAAAAAACTAAACAAAACAAAAACAAAACAAAAAAACCCAATAGTTTCACAGTTTAACATGTAGGCTAGTTAAAAATAAACAGTTGACAAACCAGGACCGTTTTTAAGGTACATACAGTGCGTGTAAATTATTAAAAATATTGTTTCTTACTTACTGTTTACTGCGCCATTGGACTGCTGAAATGAATCCTGAACAGGTTCAAAAATGTTTTCTGATTTTACGGTATGTGTGTCTTTGTGTTTGTACTGTGTGTATGTGTAAAATAATATCATCCTTTCCATTGTAATTACTGTGTTTTAAGTTTCATGACTTAGTGAAACTGTTCTCACTAGTCACCACCGAAAAATAGCTGCATCAAGAAATATTTTTTTCCTAGACTGTGTTGTTTTCCATGGTAACAGCTTTCCCCAGTGGTAAGAATTTGTCATTTCAGTCTGAAAAATGGGCAAAATTGGCATGTCATGCATATTGATTGTTTCATAGCGGCCATGTGTGTTCATGTAGGAACTTTTCCTGAATAACTTTTTTAGAGGACACTACAAAGATAGCGTATACCCAAGATTCACGTCAATCAGCCAAAGGGTTCATGAGAAGTTGTTGTTTAAGTGTTTTACGCAAAACCCAACACGGCCGCCACACCATGTGACCGATCGATTTTTCCTTAAGTAGAATCAATCATGGACAAGAGTGCACTATGTACATAAAATTTCAATCAGCTTCATATTAACAACAGTTAATCATGGAATATCCCTCAACATGTATAACAATTTTCAGAACTTTGCATTAAGTAGTTTTCAATACATAGGTGTTTTAACAAATTCCATAAAATCCAATATGGCTGCCGAACTATGTGACTTACGCAAATTTGCAGACTATCACTGACCATTGCACATAGGCATCTACCAGCGTATTGAGTTTTTGAGCAACTTTTGGAAAACAATAAAATAATAATAAGAATAATCCTAACAAAAAACAATAGGCTTCTCCTGCCTTCATCTTGGAAGCCTAATAAGAATAATCCTAACAAAAACAATAGGCTTCCCCAGCCTTCGGCTTGGAAGCCTAATTATAAAATATAATATATTACCAATAGCTAGCTTTACAGGGTATTTATGTATGTGGTTACAGTTTAAAATTGTATATATTATGCAACAAAACATGCAAGTACAGTGTAATTACTGTGTATTTTGTGACACAATGTAAAGTTTTTTTTTTTCTTTTGTATGCCTTTGCTTGTTTCAAGTCACAAATGAGGGCTTCTCACAAACAATAGAAATCAATTAGCTCAAAAGTACTTGAGAGCACCAGAATCCAAATGTAAATGAGACTCATTATACAGTACTAATGAACAGAATGAAAGTCATGTTAGGAATAATTGTACTTTCTAGAACAAACACAGAACACGTGGACCTGGATTGTTCATCAGGTGCTTTCCTTGGTAACTCATGGTAAGAAATGATTCCACCTTAACCCTTCCTCTCTCCACTACATTACGTTGCTTGACCTTTAGAAGGAGAAATACCCTAGTGGTGTTCCTTTAAAACTGCAGTGTCCTGCAATTGTGCTCAATTACATTCTTATATGTGATTCTTGGGTGAGTGTACTTTCTTTTAGAGTTTAACTTCCCGTACTTCTACATTAGCGAACTAAACAGATATGACTACCTTCAGGTTACAAATGTCATCTAAGAAATTGAAACAAAAATGTAAAACACAATTCAATTGTATTTTGTTATTCTGGTATCATTTTTATAGCTTGTGAGTTGATATTTTCAACATTGACACAGAGGTAACAGCCATCTCGTAACAATCGTCTAATGGTTCCTTATATTTTATTTAAGGAATATTGAAAAATCATAAACGGTGGACAGGCAGAATAGATGCTGTGCAAAAAAAAGCAAACAAAACAAACATGTTCATTCTTTCTTCATGTATTTGAGTACATAACCTGGTTCTATATTATTTGTTGTCACACAGTATTTCGAGAATGCATGAGACACAGCAAGGTTAATTTTAACGTAACAGATGAGTACATAAATAAGAGTCACTCATTTGCACAATCATGCACAATGTGAACTCTTTAGAAGACAATGGTTATTGCTCAGCTGTCAATATTCTGGGTCACAGATAGCATTGACGATTTGCAACTGTCCCCTTACAGAGCTGGAGTCCTAGTTCAATTGCTCCTGTTTACAATAGCTTCTTATCGTAGTCCATCAGGGAAAAAAAAACAGGCATGAGGTTTAATATCAGATAAGCAGGGACTTCCAATAAAACACAAAGAAGGAAAGTGTTCTGGGACTCCAGACGTGTGCCTCGTGTGCTTCCTGAAAACCCAGCTCTTCATCATAAAATGCTATCTCCGGCTCGCTTCCTTTTGTAATTTACAAAAGCTTTGAATATAATTATTTGACCTAGCCCATAGTATCATTAACATGGTAATAGGGCGTCTGTCAGCATTGTGACCTGCTGGTCCCTGCCTACAACCTCTATGTTTCATTCTCTGTGCATGGATTAGTTAATTAATTAATTAACCTGCACTGCCATACAGCTCAGTGCTATCTGTACAACATGAAAAACCGTCACACTCTCATTAACATTTGATTTGCTTGCAGCATTGTTTTATTTTCTTTGTTATAAAAAGGCATACTCAACTACACATACAAACTATAATATGACTGGTTCATTAAATACTGTCTAATGTGGTTTACCAGCATTCTGTAACATATAGTACTGTAAAGACCAAAGTGTAAATAAAGCCACATGTAAATCTTGTTTCCTTGGATGAACAATATAAAATGCTGTATCCATAAAACAGTAACAAGATATAAACCTGAACATCTTTATTAATATGGCCCAAGTCTCCCTGGACACACTCATGTAGTGTTCAGACCTATAACAGTATATAAAGTTATTGCTGCTACTGACAGGACAGCAGTGTAAATTAAATGTTGCATCTCAGTTGATTATATGTCCATATGAAGGTTAATATTGATTATGGAGATTATTAGTTTTTCTGCTTGATTTATATGCAAGGTAGATCTGTTAAGTGTAACAATAATGTCAAAATGTTTTTTTTTGGTCTACCATCTGTTACTGGCGCGCCTGTAATTCGTCAACGACGGCTCTTCATTGTTCCAAGAGCATGTCATCCCTGCCTTCTCCCTGAAAGAAGGACCTTGCACATGTTAAGGCAAATTTCGTGCTGTTTTTAAAAGTCGAGGTTTGAAGAAAGTGAAGCTCATGCACAGCACAAACCCCAAATCCATCACTTCCTTGGAGATGAGTCTTGTCGAGATGCCGGCTATCCAAACCTAGCAAAACTGCATTCCGCATTATGGAAAAGATTATAGCAAAGGATAGGTGTTCTACAACAGGTCTGTGTGGCTTGGTTGTTTACCCAAATCTGAACCCACTAAACTTTGATTTAGAATAAAACAACCACATACAGTTAAATTGTCGTTGTTACTGTTTTTGAAAAATATTCATTATGTGTTTCATTAAACCCATATTTGTGCATTTGTAAAGAACAACATTACACTGACCTACATAGCAGATCAAAAAAAATTATTGTCGTATATGTTGTGTGTTTTGGGAGGACCTAAAATGTGCTCTGTAACATTGCTGTAGTATGTCAGTAATTACTAAAACAATTGTTTACACTTTATTAACAATATCAGAAAACATCTGTGTTACTAGCAAATTCTTTCAAGTGGACATATACTCTTGATTGTTCAAAAAAGATATTTCATTCAAGCATTTCACAAAGACATATACAGTTTTATTTTTAAATGATCTATTCAGTCCTTTTTTAAAGTATACACTTGTTAAGCTTGTTTAAGAGGGACTGGCATTTTATGAAAACCTACCCGACAGTTAATTATTTTTCTTTGTAGCCCACTACATCGATTTAGGTTTGTGAGTGCAAGCCAACACAATGAGCAATTTATATTTGCATCAGATCTCACATAAACCTTCCTTAAAAATATGATGAACAATATGGATTTTCATAGAAGAACTATGAATGTAACATTATTATATAATAGACACCATGTGAAACAAACATATGATTGCTTAAGGATCACCATAATTCATTACTATTTGTCTCACCTCTCCCAAGGTCACATACAAGTCAGGACTATGGCAGATTTCACCTCAGCTTGTCCTTGTCAATGAACCCTAGTGCCAGCCTCTGCTAATCCTATTGACAGCACAGAAACATTTCAGTTCCAACTACTCCAAGTCCAAACCGCTCTCAGACTCAACCTCCCTCAGCCCTGAGACATCTGATAGAGCCTAGACTAATGAACTAGTGACCGAGGGGGTCACAATCTGTAAGGGTACATTTGGATCAGAGCATGCTGATTTTGCACTTTAGGTTTTTGTGTTTTTTAATGTGGTGCTGTGTGCTGAGCAGGGAGCAATATTTCAGAGCTGGAGAACTAAGAAGTGTGCACTCTGAAGGCTAAGTATGACCAAAGCAGCAATGACCAAAGTCCCATCTATGCCACTCCAGCCTTCTGTTTGAAAAATACCACCATCCTTATATTATACAAACATGGAATCTAGCATAGTTGCTGTTTATAAGAAAAAAACTAGAGTACAGTACACCCTCGCTATAATACCCTTCAATAGAACAAACCTTCCAATATAATGAACCTGGCCCCTAGCCACAAGATAAAAAAATAAATAAATAAAAAAGATAATATAAACGCACACTGTCAACATCCCGGTCTGTGCGCACGCGATGCACCTCCGCAGTGGTCAAGCCTTCTGTCTTCATAAAAAGCGTGCGCGGTGTAACGATGCCTCTGAAATGAAAATTATTTTATTTTGCAACAAAGCTGAAACCTATATTGATAGTTTGTAAAAGGGTAATGCAGGCATGTCTCTGTCGTGAATATAGGTTGTCAGAAACTATGCGGCAAAGCAAAATTGATTAAAGAAAAAACAAGAACAACAACAACAACAAAAACTTGAGGATCTGATGAACTTTTCATGTCAGGTTGATTTGGAATACAAGCTCAGTTTGGGATTCTTGAGTGACTGATTTTGAATAAAAGTTCATCTTCAATTCTGGATTGTTGCTTTTTGTGCTGTGTTTTAATTCTTTAATGAATAGGATAAAGCCAAGGCAGAATACTGCATACATGAGACAAACAGGTACATGTAATTAAAGTTGTATTCTCAATCTCATCTCATTCACTTACTCCAACAGTTTATCATTCATTTTGATTGTCCTTTCACTATAACAAACCCCTCAATTTAACGAACAAAAGGCTTGGCCCCCAACAGGTTCGTTATAGCGAGGGTGTGCTGTACTTATGGTCATTGAAGTGACAGCAGGCAACACAATTGTTACTTCAGTTACCCGTAGGATAACCATTTATTAATTAGGTTGGTGGTTCTCAATCCTGGTCCTGAAGGATTACTGCCCTGCTGGTTTTTGTTCCAACCAAGCTCTCAATTATTTAATTGGACCCTTAGCTGAACTAACAATTAGCTTAATTTGACTTACTAAATAGCGTAGCTTATAAAAAGCTGGAGAATTTAAGTTCCTTATACAATTTTGCACCTAAATTGAAATCTCCATCTGTTTAAAATAATTAAAAAGCTCAGATTAGGCAAATTATTAGTTCAATTAAGGGTTCAGTTATGTATTTGAGAGGTTGGGCAGTGTTCCCTCAGGACCAGGATTGAGAACCACTGAATTAGGTGATAGTGCCTTAGATCAAGGGCGGCCAATCATGGTCCTGGAGGGTTATTCCACTCCTGTTCTTTGTTCCAACCATGTTCTAAATGGTTCAATTGAAACCAATTAAACCTCCATACAGACCCTGAAGTAGTTAATTAGCTCATTTTACCTGTTAAACCTGGAGTGTAATAGCCCTCCAGGACCATGACTGGCCACCCTCTGCAAGTTGAATGCTACGGGAGTTGTGCACTAATAAAAGTCAAAGGTCAAGTATCAGATGGCAAAGCCTTTATTTAGTACAGTTACATGGGATCAGGTTTCCAGAAAATTAATGTATTCAAAAAACTGAACGGGTTTTCTTAAAACTACACTTTTCTGTGTTTATGTGACTTGGAATATATAATTCAATTACACTTCTGTCATAAAGAGGGCTGTAGTGGGTGACATCAGACCAGAAACAGGAACCAACACAAAACACAGGTTTTTGAAATGGTGCGGCCGGAGGGGTATTACACCGTTTATTACACACAGAAAATAAAAGGTTGGAAAGACAAACAAAACACAGGACACTGCACTGGTAGCCAAAACAAAGACACAAACAAAACGAACTATACAGAAAATTACAGTGAGTTGTTGTTATAATTATTACTACTCCGTCTCCAATCCCATTCTCCAGTCTCAAACACACCAACCTTGACTGGGTGAAAACGTGCACCTTTTATACATCTGAACCGAGACTCGATTGCTAATCAGTCATTCAGTTGGAGTCTCGGTACATCTGCACGTGAATTAATTAGTGCACTCCCATGACACACATTATACACACTTTATCTGCACGTGAAGTGATGTGCAATCCTCGTGCCTGAATACAAATCTACATTTTACATTACTCCTGCTCATAACCCAGATTATATCCTGTGTATCTATACATATACACCCACATTAAACACACAACATATAAACATAAATACGCACAGAGGCGGGACAACTGCCACAACTTCTGATCAATTAATGTACATGGATTACATTTTTTCAGAAAACGTTGAGCATTTGCACACATGCAGTAGTGAGTGGGAACAGACAGGGCTCGGTTCAATCTACAAATAAGTTGTTGGGCTGTAATATTTACAAAAACTATTACTGTATTGTTGATCATGTGACCCAGTATTAGCTAATTGGGATGCAAGTAGCAAAGGTTTAATAAATATGTACCGGTATGTATATAGCAAAATTCCCAACATGTTGATCTATGGAGAGACATTGAAATAGGAATGTGACAAAACAAAACTTCACCCAACTCCCATTGCTCAGGTACTCATCTCTGTGTGTCCAAAAAGTTTAATCATTATTGCCGCTGTTTTGTTTTTCTTCTTTTGGGGCTGGAAATATGGATATAGTTGCTTTAATAATCACGTGCCCAGGAATGATGTCAAAGCTTGTACATGTGCAGTACACGATCAGAATACGTTTTCTGAAAAGTGTGTCTACATGTTTACACTATTGGAATATTCTAGGGGGGGCATTTTCAGAAATTTTTCTTTTGGAGTTTTCCAATCCGTTTTTGTAAAACTGTGTTTACATGACTTTCGATATCGGAATTACTTTTTGGATAAATATATTTACAAATATGTAAAGGCAGCGATAGAGAGGGCACTGCCACTATTAGAAACATTTGCTGATACATGTACATTGTAATAAACCAAAACAACATTCATACTGCGGAAGTGACATCTACAGTCCAGTTTATTATTAAGAAAACAAAAAACATTGTGTTGGTTTTTAAAAACCACCTTGCTACAATCTGCTCTCTGCCATATTTCTTTCAGTTGTCAATGTTACTTGTAGAAATCCAGCAATGTTGATAAACATTTTTGTTCTCTAGCTTTCCACTTAAACTTAGGAAAATTTGACTTTTGGCACTGTGAGTTACCAAGGAACCAAATGCAGCCATAAACTGTTGAAAGACAAATTTGTACCAAGAGTTCATCCCCTTGTATTGGAAAAGGACTGAGTTTATGAAGGGGTCAGGAGTAGTGCATTGAGCTGGGATACTGCATCACAGGGCTTGTTTGCTCCTATGACCCTTTATTTCTGTCTTTTAGTCAGTCAGAACATGCTATGTAGCATGTGGTCATTTTGTCACATAAGTAATCACAAGCAGGCTGTAATTTGCAGCTTTTTAACTAATTGAGGGTCTTAACAAAAAGCAATAATACAATTGCTATGAATTATAAGTAGCTATTTATGTACCACACTATATCAGGGCAATAAACAAGAACAAGTGTGAGAGAGCTCAATTTTACAGATATCAGGCTGCTAAGCATTCCTGAGGTTGGAAGTGATGAGAAATGACCTTTGATAGCAATGTTCCAATTCAGCTGGGAGACTTTAAAATAACAATGTGTTTTCTGATCTCCGTGTGTGTGTGAAGAAGGATACAAAGTTATAATATTAACTGAGGGTGTGAAGGGCTTTAAAAGCGAGAAATAGTATTTAGAATTGACCATAAAGACTATAGAGTTGTATAAGGAAGTTAGTCATGTGGTGAAGCTTTATTTACTTTACAAACAAGGCCATTGTGTTCCTTTTTGAAACAGATGAGGGATAGAGATGGGAAAATAGCATTGCAGTTGACCCCAAAGAAAATGACCAACATTTTACAGTAGGAATATCAAGATACACTTATAGATAAGTTTTGCTGGTTAGCTTGAAATTGGTCTGTTTTTTAGATTTCTATGTATAAATACCACAGGCCAAGAATACAGGTTGGTTTAGACCCAACTGATAAATTAAAGTAAAGACTAAACATTTCTTTCTTAGTTTTGAGATTCTGTTAACAAAATCATTCTGTCAGGTCAGGGTTTAATGTCAAATAATTATTATGTATCCATTCTTGCATATAATGTAGCAAAATGATGGCTGCAACGTAAAGGAAATACATATGTATTTCATCAGCATACTGAGGGTAGGAAAAGATACAGATCTGTATTAAATTTACCAGGGGGCAACATATAGATGAAGTAAAGCAGAGGCCCCAAAACAGAGCATTCACAGAACAACAGTTGAAAGATTAGAATATCTGTGTGCATTTATATTGCCTTCTTTAGTTTCTGCTAAATAATTCATATAATCTAGATCAATTCAGTTAAAGTTTGTACTGTGAGAGAGGTCATATATGCAACAAGCTTTTCTTCAAATAGTAATTTTATTTATATGTAAATCTAGCACACTGTGTAACAATATCAGAGACCGTATTTATATGATGCCTTTCTATGCTGACATTTATAGTGTTGCAAACAGTAATAGGCGTTATTTTGATGACATATTAGATTTGATATTACAATATCTGCAGTGATATGCTCTATTCACAAAAGCTTTATTTAAATATGCTTTTATTTTGAAAACCATTGTTTTAATTAATTTATATAAATATTAGATAAATATTTATATAAATATTAGAAAATATGAAATATGAAAATGTTTTTATGATGTGTCTCTCCAGTTTCCATTTCGAAGAGACCTGCCTCTGTCATTGGGTTGCCCGAGCAAATTTTTTATTTATATCCTGGAAAGAAAATCTCAGCCATCAAAGTGCAACTTGAAATAACACAGATTTGCTTTCAAAAGACTGCAGGAATGAAGATTTACCCACTCACCTTATCAATGGAGGAGAACGACACTCAGGTTAGCTTTTTCTAAAATGAGTCGCAGGCAAAGGTATTTGGGCAGTTAAAAAAAAAAAAAAGAAGAAAAACCACAAAGTGATTTCTATAATTTCTAATTGTAAGATTTAAATTAAAAGTAGAGATTCAGCTATATAATAAAAGAACAAATTATTACTTAACATGCATAAAATGAAAAATAACATACAAAAACAAATTCCATACTTTGACAACAGTATTTGGGCACCCTTACATTAGTATTTTGTGTGTCCACCCTTTGATTCCTTTACAGCTTGCAGTCTTTTTTTTGTATTTTAAAATCAGCTCCTGGCATCTTTCCAGAGATATTTTTGCCCATTCTTCAACACATACAGCCCTGAGTTCTGCAATCGACTTTGTTTTCCTTTTTGCAACAGCAGCCTTCAAGTCAAGCCTCAACATTTTGATGGGATTTAAGTCTGGGGACTGAGATGACCAATCCATAACTGTAATCCTTCCTTTCTTTCAGAAATTCCTTTGTAGACATTGCAGAATGCATAGGATCATTATCCTACTAGCAATGGGTAACAAATGAGAGTGCAAAATTTCTTGATATTGTGTAGCATTCATTGATCTTTCTACAATACAAATGTCACCGGTGCCTGAGGAAGAAAAACAAACCCACACCATCACACAACCTCCACCATGTTTAACACAGGGCTAATTAACTTCTCTTTAAATTATTCTCCTCCCTTCCTCCAAACATATAGTTGTTTTTATTATTTTGGATTCATCTCACCATAAATTTGGTTGAAAAAATCATCAGGCTTCTTCAAGTATTCAATGGAAAACTCCAATCGCTTTCTTTTGTGTATTGTTTTTCACAAAGGTTTGCATCTTGGTTTTTGCCCATGGACATTCATCTTGTTAAGCTATCATTGAATTGTTCGCTCGTGAATTTCTTGACCATCTTCTCTCAATTCTTGTGTCAAATCTTTTGCAGTAATCCATGGGTTTTGACGGACTGCTCTGACAATTCTTCTTCCGGATTTTGCTGAAATATTTATTTGTCTTCCATAACTGAAGCTAGTTGCAGTAGTTCCTGTTCTCCTGCATTTGTCAATAATATCCCACACAGTGCTTTTCTGCGATTTTTCTGGTAGTTTAGTTGTATCGCTGCCATTTTGAGATCGCTGTTGAACCCTTTAGTTTTAACCATTTTTGTTGCTTTTTTTGAATCACACATTTCCAATTAATTTTTTAACAACATCAATGTATTTATTTATTATACAATAATCAGGTGTTGGTCTTCAATCATGACAATTGTCAATAATTAGCAACAAATGGGTTTCATACAAAATATGTTGATTGCCCAAATACTGTTGTCAAAGTATGATATTATTTTTTGCATAATATTTTTCATGTTATGCATGTTATGTAATAATTAGTTGTTTTATTATTAAGCTGAATCTCAACTTTAATTTATATCTTTCAATAGAACAATTAGAAATTATAGAAATCATTTTCTTTGTGGTTTTTCAACTGTAAGTTCTAAAAAAGTTTGTTATTAAGAATAAAAGGATACATACTGTATATAGATAAAATACAATATTAAAGATAGTGTACACACACGCTAATCAAAGCGAAAGGTATTATAATGTTGTAGCCACAATAATAATAATAACAATAACAATACATTTATAAAAAAAGAAAACTGAAATGCTGTTCTGTTTTATTTCTTGATGCCACAGTATGCAGAAGATACTTTTTCAGAGTTGGTTGCTATTTTAATAATTCAAATGTGTGTTTGTAAATAGTTGTTTCTATTATTACAGTAAAGTTACGGTAACATAACAAATGAATGAATGAATGAAACAGATTATGTAAAATACTGAAATGACCATTCGGAATGCCCTGGCACTCATCTCAGCTCACAACCAGAGTGGTCTTAGTATTTCATTTGTTGTATACAATTACCACTGCAGTAGGCATTTTATGAACATTGAAAATGACACTATAATGGTGTCTAAAATAAAATAATAATGAAACATGTCTGAAATCAATAGCCCATTGAATGAATTCATCCCGGATGACGCTGCTGCATGTGATACCAAGTGTTGAGTGAGAACAACAGGTGCATCTATTGACTTTTATCATGGTGCACCTGCTACTACCTGACCGAAAAGAATAAAGCCGCTAGTTCTGGGCCAGAAACTTAAACATCCCACCAAGCTTCGGGATAGATCAGAGTGCCTGAAGATGTTTATAATGCTGAAAAAGTACTGACAGTTACATCAAGTGATCCAGGAAGACAGCACAGCAAGGTCCAATGCATTTAGTAGGTATTGTTATACTTACATGTATGCAAAACTTGCTCTTTAGATAACTTATGACTTAAAGGTCTGGGAATACGCCTCCATAATTCCGGTGTTTCAATCTGCAGTTATTGTAGATACACAATAGTTTCAACATGAAGGGGATTTAAAATAAATAAATTAATAAACGCAATCATGTATTAGATTAAGCTTAACTAAAAATAATTTGTTAAAAGACATCCATATGGGGAAAGCACATATAAGCTAAGATATACAGTATAAATGTGTTATTGTATAATAAATTATTGTATCACCAAACGAAAGTAATACTATGTGTGTAGTTTGCCCTTTCACGACAAAATTCATTTTTGTATAACTGACAAAGCACAGTAATAAATAATGGACTGTAACCTTTAAAAAGCACTGTTTCTGCTGCCAATGAGTTTAACTGATGGAAGAATATGGTATTCATTTTTCTGACTACAGCAGTATTGAGGCCATATCAAGGCCACTTGTTGGTTCCATCACTGTCTGCTTTCAGTGTAACAAGGAGGTTAGAAATATAGCCTGTTGGCCGTTTTCTTTTTCCTACCAGAAAAGCCATTGTGTAAAAATTTGTTCAGAGAGCTAATCATCCAGAGAATCACGTGATTCAATCCCATGGTCATCTCACTCTATTCTTGGTTGCTCATGAACCCCTTTCTGTGAGAAATACCAGACTCACCTCACCTATTGATCTGGAGATTTGATGTATTTTCATATACTAAAAAGTATCCTGTGTATCTCACTTCTCACCTTTTTTTATCTCAATATAAATAAAACACATATTAACTCACAGTAAAGTCATTATTACAATTACAATAAGAAACTGAAGTCGTTTTTATATTATTATACTACATCGTCAAAATATGTGTAAAAAAACAATGGTACTTTGACTGATGCAATGGAAATTGAAAACAAAACATACTAAACAACAAGCAGCACCTATTTAATAGCAGAACAGATTCATTCAACTTTGTTTTCATACGAGAAATGGAACCATTAAAAAAAAAAAAACAGCAGGGTAACATACATATAACATAGGGGAATGGCATCTCTAGTGGAATCGTTTGTAACCAAGAAGCAGACTGAATTACATGGAAAAATACATAGTGGTTAGTATATAGGGAATGCATAACTAGATGCTCTCAGATTCTCACCTTAATAAAACTAAAGTGTAAAGGCCTCTGTCCACAGAAGAAGTTTCAGCTTCCCCATAGTGCATCAACACTGGTCGTCAATGACCACAATTTAAACACAACATTCTCCATTCCCATACCCACGTCTGACATTCAGCCAATTAGATTCAGTAGTGATGTTGCTTTTCTGATCCGGACACCTCACTGCTAGACACTGGTTGAAATCACTCATTTATCACAAACCCCAAGCGGCCATCAGTCAGTCACTGAAATAACTTGTGAACTCTCCTGACCTGGGCAGAAATCAAACCAATGACCTTGAGGTGAAGGGCTTCCTATCCAATTGCCAGTCCACTAAGCCAATCATCCTCTCTCACTGTATGCCTGCTTCAATTGTAATTGAGCAGCATTGTCCTATTGACTTACTTGTGTTCTTTCTGAAGGTGTAAAGGTTTCTTCTCTAAAATTCCCCCATGAAGAAATCATTATTTCAATGGTTATCTAGTACCATTAGAAAGTTACAAATTACTTGAACACAACTGTAATTAGTTACAGTACAGTAACCTATTACTTAAAATATGTAGCTAGTTACAAATAGTTACTTCTCAGGCACAGTTTACCTTTTTTTGGATTATTTGAAGATTCAGCTATCGCACCCACTCGGTCCTTCCTCTGAATCCATGTTCCAGCAAGATGACATGAAAAGCTGATTCATGTGGCCTGTAAGGTTTGAGTTGCACTGTTTCTGATTTCCATGTTATGCATTAGCCATAGCTTAAATATAACTAAAAATAACTAATAACTACATAAAATTTAATCCCTTGCCACATTTCGTTACCTATCTGAGAAAGGAACCATTACAGTTACTGAAAAATCTTTTTAGATTATAGTTATGCGTTACATGTGATGCATTACTCCCCAACACTACCAACAGAATAATGATTTCTACATTTGGGATTTTTACTACTGTTACTTTTTAAATGCTATTGTTTGTAGCTGGAAGCTGGGTTCACGTAGACAGATCATTTTGGCCATACACCAGATATACTCAGTTAATACAAGCGACATGGTATGGATTTTTAAATTCACTTTCTTTACATGCTGGATCTGTAAGGCTACGTCATTTGCTTTTTATAGTTCTATGGTGAAATCTCATCAGAGGCACAGTATATATGTTTCAAATGAAGGCTTAATTAAATGTTCATCCATTGAACAAGGAAATATAATAACGTACAGCACTATATTGAATCTACTCCACCTGAGCTGGTTATTCTGGGTTTGTTATCTATAATTTTCAATGAAAAATCTAACTTAATTAATTCCTCTACATAGCGTCCAATGGGAATATATTGTAAATAATATTAAACTTTATTGAACTATATGATGGCTACAGAGGTACAAGAATCTCTAAATGTTCTCATTTTATATGCAGAGTACATGGGAGCTTTTCCCTTTCTGGTTCTAATTATGATATTGACTTCTAGATTTCACGGAAATGGCATCTTTTGAGATCCAAGCTTTAAGGAAATGAATGCTTAGTTATTGATGGCTTCATATAAGCAGTGAACTCTCCCTAATCACATTGAATGGTGATTGTTACGGAAGTCATATGCATAAAATTAATTATGCCATGCAATAAGGGCCATAAATCAGTTCACTATCAATTCACAAGTAGATCTTTCAACACAATGCTCTTTTCACAGTTCAAGGTAAAAAAAAATGAATCCAAACAAATGCCATTTTTTTTTAGGGGACAAATAGTTTAGGGGACAAATGTCAGTAATACTAAAAAGATATGGAACAAGGCTTTTTATCATAATCTTGAAAGAGACTGACATCTTCTACTTTTATAAACAGAGCTGGCACAGCACAACAAGCAGTTTCCACACATTGCCCCAGGTGTATTAGATGGGTGGAGAGCAGTTCAATCAACATGCTCATCTTATACTTGGTCCCCCTTCTTAAGAAGGCCTTAACTGGTACCCAATGATGGTTTTGATAAATTGTAAGATGGATTTATGATACAAACTGCTGTCGGTTGAGGACTAAGTGACATAAGTGCACTCAAATCTATTTCCTCAACCCCTTTTTTTGCAGGGTGCAGGAATATATGGGAGTTAAGATTCTAGGGTATCTCAGAGTTTAAATATACTGTCATATTTATTCGGGGGATGAGACTGGAAGGAGAATCTTTCATTCCACAACAGCTATTTTGCTAGTGCAATGTACTCACAACTACATTATTACCATTCAAGTTTGTGGCTAAGGATTTTGAAATGGCCTTTTCAGCGTGGAACTTTTCTAACTGTGGACTGTGCGTTTTATCTGTTGGTGTTGTGCTGCTTGTCTTATGAAGGTATACATACAAATATGTGGTCACTACGCATCTTATGTGGTCAGTACAAGTTGTACGTGCTGTCTCAGAACAACTTCTCCTCTCCTTGTGTGTCATTAGTTTCAGATTGTTAACTGTTAACTGCAGTCACCCCAAACCCAGTATATAAGCATAAATCACAGACCTCATTTTAATTCCAGTATTGTTTTGTTTCCACCTTTACTCTCTCTAAATCGTGCAATCATGTATAAATGTGTAATACTCCAGGGAGTACAAGTGACAGTCTAGAATACTTAATATATACTTAAGCAATTATTTCTAAAGCCTTTCAAGCTTCTCTCTCTCTCTCTTAATTTAATTATGTAGATTTGGTTTAAACAAGGTTTTATTTATTATAATACAAATGATTAATTTACAAATAAATAGCAACATATGGTAAGGGAAATAATTATGGCACATAATGTGCAAGTTACCTATCATATTATTATTCTACTGTATTCTATGTGGGATATTAGAGCCTTTTATAAATAGAAAAGGCCGAGACAAATCTGGGTTGAGATGGTTACAATACAAGGATTTGTATTACTCATGATGACTTAGCAATCTGGCAATATTTATTGTGTCAGACACATTTCTAATTTCTAAGCATAAACACAAGGCACAAGCATGGTATTACAGTTTAAAAAACATAATTGGGAAACCATTATAGAGTAATACCAGTTTATCACCTTGAAGAAACCTGACCCGAACTGTTGGAGGCTCAGCACTTCACCAGCAGTGACAACATAATGGGTATGAAACACATTTTTCAGTGGTATTGTAGTGGATTAGCTGTGTGTATTGATTCACACCATTGAGATACCACTAGTATGTCAAAATATATTGAAAAAAGTGACAACATTAAAACTGTGCTGCAATGGCTTCCATTGTAGTTACCCTTGCACAACCATGTCCCAATGGTACATACAAAGGACATTGCAATTATAGCGGCTGCTGTATTGCCATTGAAGATCATTTGGTACGAGGATTTAAATCAAGTGTAGGTCACCACCAAATAGTCCAAGGGCTCCAAAAAGCATGAAAATCATTCTTGAATCATACTTCAAACTGAATCAAAATCTATCATAAACCACTATATTATTGTTGTAAAGTGCAGCTTGGCTGTAGATATCAACTTGTATGCTGCCTAATCCAAGTGTAACTGCTGCAGACATTTTCTTGGAAGAAATACATGAATACAAATTGTAGCTGCCAAAAGTCACGTTTCTCAGTCCCGTTCCAGCACTTAAAGAAACATTTCCTTGTTGTTCCTGACATCCATTGCTTGTCACTTTGGAATATTGAATATAACAATAATATTAGTTTTAGGAGGTAAGCAGGGCAATTAAAGGCAATTGGCTTTTATCATTTAAAACAAACCCTGGGCTTGGTGACTTGGATTCCAGCTGGTATTTTAATGAAGTGTTTTTGAATGGAGAAACCTGCTGTATCACCTCATCATCCACACAACGCTCTGTTATGATAAGGCGCTATGTGTTAATAATGCTTGGTACATGAAATGCAGTGACGGACTGCATTGTACTTTTCCTTTTTAATTAGTGATGAATTTAGTGCTCTTGAAAGGACGCAGATTGACGGCACTGGAGACTCATGAACTTGCATTATAGCTTTCTCACACTGCCTCACCAACTGTACCAGAAACTGAGACTGCAAAGGGAGAGGTTATTATTTTTTCTGCTGGTACAAACTTGTTATTTTTGGGAGAGAATTATGAAGGCCTTTTGTACTATCTTTTTGTGAAAATAAAATCAAACTGTCAACACATGATGCTTAATATCTGCTACATAGCCCTATTAGTTAATGTATTACCTGTTTAATACCCCACAATGTGATCTATGATTATCTAAATGATCTAAACAGAGGCTGAAGTAAATTGAACTCCATATTAACTCAGATGGTGCTTTCACCCCTGGGGTATCCACATGTTAACTATACATACAATAAAATACAGTGAAATTAAGTAAGGATAAAAGCATTATTAAAATGAAGATCTGCTACAGTTTAGATAGTTAAAACAGACCCCTAAGTTCTGTTCTGTGTTATTTACTATTTGTTGTTTTAGCTTAAAACATCATGTTCCATTGATTACTAACGGCTTCAGCAAAATAGTTTCAAGGCTGATTGAAGGGAAATTAGATGGATTAGCATACCAGATTTCATGTCACCAATAGACTTAATTTAACCTTCATGGCTTTTGTGTCATAGTATAAAGGTGTATGAGCATTTATTAAAATATGTTGTAGCTCTTTTATTATACTGTTTTTATGATAATAGCGACTTGATTACATTTTCAGGAAAAGCGCAGCATTGGGTCTGTACAGAATAAATGTGTTAGTTACAGTTAGGCCCGATGTTCAAGAATAAACAAATGAACATGTTGTAATACAAATGCTCTCTCTATCACTATATATATATATATATATATATATATATATATATATATATATATATATATATATAACAATATAATCTTTACCTAGAAGCAGATGTTCGCTATTCATAGTTAAGTAATGGTACTTTTACCAATTATATATATATATATATATATATATATATATATATATATATATATATATATATATATAATGAACCTAACCATTTACTACCATTTATCATTCTTTGAATTGCTGATATCTGCTTATAGGTAAAGATTAATTAAAATATATGCAGCCTCAGTTATATACACTTTTTTTTTCTTTAAACATACAGTGCATTTCAAACACAGTAAATACTGTAATGACAATACATTTGTGTTCTTTTTGATTATGATTGGTAAGAAAAAATATTGAATTCTGTTTTGTGTTGCTTTATTTTTTGCAGATATTTTTGGTTTGGGGAGGTCTTTTATTATTAAATCTAACATTGACTTTAAAACTGGTATTAATCAAATCTGGCAGTGACACCATTTTACCACGTGCTAATGGAGATCTATCCATAAATGGGTGATAAGACTGCATGAGTACATCAGCAATGGCACGGTTAAGTATAACTGAAATAAATTACTTATTGTAAGTAATTGTGGAAGGGTGCTTCAAGGTGCTCAATCACAGTACAAATAAGACAAATTTGAAGCTACACAGGTTGAAGCGTAAAACATTACAGTCCAGTTAAAAATCCAACTGGAAACACTGTCAGAGGCAACCTCTAAAAAAAGATGCCTATAATATTAAATAAACTGTTTCATAACCTATTAATGTATTTCCTTATTTAATGAATCAGTATGACTTTATATTGAAGTAGAGTGTTCACTGAGTTTAAGAATTTAATGTTAAGATATAAGTAACATAATATATTTGCAGAGTCAATGTGATACCTTGAAAAAAATATGCTGAACCGTGCAGAACACACGCGTGTTGTACAGTAGTTTAATTAATCACAGGTACTAAATAATTGTCAAGTATTACTGCTGCTTTGTGGAATTCTGATATTTCTTGATGTTCTTTCAATTTTGTAACTGTTGAACCTCAGATTTTTAAAGGATGTGTATAACCTGTCGGGTTTCTCTGCATTTTTCTCAGTTTTTTTCTACCAAAAAGGACCCGGTTTACAGTCGGCTCCATCATCAACTGTTGAATGAAGCAACCAAGACAATCATGTGAGCCATTCCGTCCTAAATGACCCAGCTTTGCTGTCTGATGTCTTCTACTTTGGGAATTCATGTTTCTCATGAGGCTGCCATGGCTGTATGAAAAGCTCCTAGCGTTTTGCATCTGACAAAGAGTGTGTGTTCTACAACTGTCATTTGGGTGGTTATCCTCAGCAGAAGCGCCTGCATGTAATTCTGAAAAGACAAAATCATTTTTTTGTTTTGTTTAATTTTATTATAAAATATATTTTTGTAAACATTGTACAGCTATTTTCTCCTCATCTAACCTGAATCTGTGCTCTGGTCCCCATGATGGCTAGCTGGAACAGTTCTGCAGCAGGGTGATCTGAACCTGTGCACTTGTTCCCATGATAGCTAGCTGGAACATTCCTGCAGCAGGGTGATCTGAACCTGTACTCTGGTCCCCATGAGGGCTAGCTGGAACAGTCCTGCAGCTTTTTTTTTTTTTTTTGTGGGGGCGTGGACAACATTCTTTCCCTACACTACTCTTACTGAAAAATAAATAGATAAATAAATAAACACAATGCCATGAGATTTACGGTCTGTATTTTTGTCTGAAAATGATAATAATGATAAAATATTGTTCAGATAGCCTCATCTTATATATAAGTATTTTTTTTAACATTATAAACATATTTGCCAATCTTTATGTTTTAATAGTTTCACAATCGATTGATTGTGCAGGTCGAATAAATAACTAATATTGCTAGTGTGCAAATCTAGATCAAGTACATAATGCACGTACGTGTAAGTGTGGATTGATAATTGTTTTCTGACTGGTTCACGTGAACCGATGTGAACAGGTCCGAACTTGCCACTGTGTTACTGACGTAGAGTACTTGTTATAAGAGACTTCATTTCACGCAGTTCAAGCAGCCCTATACTCTTGACAAAACTGCACAAGATAATATCTATTATACAATAAGATACCCTACACACAACATATGAACTTAGAGAAAATCTGTGTTTTTATTGACAGGAAACAACCCACAGTGGAAATAGAATTAAAAAATAAAACACCACTCTCAATACTAAACTACTGGAAATTAATTAGAAGTAAGACTGGACGAATTGGTTTTAAATCACGCTTGAAAGGAAATCAAAAGTTTAGGAGGTGACTGTCTTTGAGATTTAAATGGCAAGTGTGTGACATTACCATGCACAAAAGAAGCTATTATGGCTTTCAGAGTAACAAATTATCATTGCGTGCCCCTCGTCATGAAAGCATTAACAAACCAATGGCCAGACAACAGACTTGATCCATGACAATTGAGATAGTCAAGGCACTGGGAATAACTACAGAAAAACAAGCACCGTCCTCCCTTGAGTCAATGCAGTCAGCAATACTTTTTGGTGGCTTTTGAGTGGGGTATGGAATAAACACTGCATACATTCCTTTCATCTATCAAACCTAAGAGGGAAGGGATACATAAGAATACACATCTATCACTGGACTCTATTGTTGCATTTCTTCTACAATACCCATTTGCAGCACAAGCAGTACTGCCATTGGAGAGCTAATGGGCAGATGGCCTTACTGTACAAACAAAGCAATCCATTTAATGAATTCACTCTGTTGTCCCCCCACTAGAAGGGAATCAGACTACCCTGTAGCGGTTCTTGTAGGTAGAATTCTGGGCCGGAGGGTCATAAGTTCAAATCCTGCGCAGGACAATCGCTCCAATACTCACAATCTGTTCCCCAGCATATACAGCATGGGACCCTGATGTGGCAAGTGCCACCCTGTGTGTAAGCCTGTGTGTAAGATAGGAGAATTTGCAGATCCGTTGGTGCATTTGAAAGAGATAAAGCAAAGTTACTGACACTGATGCTTTAACTAAAAGTGTTTCCCACCAACGCCCTATGCACCCATCATTACAGTATAACTAGGAGAACTTGATTTTGTATCAAAATAAGACTGAAAACTAGTAGCGTTTCATTCATTTTAGTTAATTTTACGAGTTCCGCATGATCGTTAAATGTCTTCTAATGTGTTTGATAGTTTTGACGTTTATCCTTCATTCCTTAAATATATGGCTCCTAAATATAAAAAAAAAAAGAAAGACAAAGGATCTAAAGGAGTCAACAGTATCTCTGAAATATATTTTTGGACACTGATAGAATTTAAACATAAACAATGGCTAAAATATAACATTTGTGTGTGTAAATGATATTGGTTCTATTCAATTGATCCAAATACCACCGCACTGTAGATAATTAAAATATCACTGTAACTGTACAGAATTTAAGACAAAAAACCCCCAAAAAAACAAAAGACTGACATACACTGTTAAAGATTGTAGTTTTCATAACTTTTGTTCACAAATGTGGTAAGTATTGCTGTTATGATATTTTTGTTCTATAAACAATGGTTGTACTTATTTCTGCTGCCATTTAGATCAATTCAATTCAAATGGATATTTGTATATATCTAAAAGGGCCTATAAAATCTATGATCATTACTACACCTGAAATATTCACAAATTATAATATTCAAGTCATGGGACCGTTCTAGACTACTGTGGTTTCTTTAACAAGTCTCAAAGGATTTCATGAATATCAAACTTTAGTTTTCTTCACAAAACTAAAACTTTAGTTTAAGCTTTGTGAATTGGGCCAAAAATCTACAAAATATGTGACGTATTTATTTTTTATAAGGGCAAAACTAAAGTACTAATCTGTGAAACGATAAAATAAAAATAAAATAAATGCTTTTCTACCTTGAAAAATTGGACACATTTCATTCTACTCATGGGGTTTCTTATAACTAAAATAGTTATTTTAATCAGTAACAGTGACATTTGATGTGTAGGCTTAATGCACTTGAGAAATAGCCAAATCTCTCATGCCCCCAGCACAATTAAAAAAAGTACAACATGTCATTTGTTATTTAATTAAGCATAGGGATAAATACAGACTTACAGACTGTATGTAACTCATCCTTTTACTGGTAAAAAACTATTACCAGTATTCAATACAAAAGTTATATTTTCAGAATACATTTTTATCAGTCTTTAAACTGGTATTCCTCAGTTTCCTGGAACACATTTAAATTTTTTTTTTTTAAGGATCAATAGGCTTTCGCCCAGCCTTACTGGAATTAAAATAGAGCATGTGCTCTATAACCATTGAGTATAGCTAAACAACCCAATCTGCCCTTTTCTCCAGTTGATTAATGTGTTTTTATTGCCGTTATTTAGGAAAATGTGCACTTGATTTACATACGAATAAATAGCAAAGACTGCTTTTTTTTTTTTTTTTTTTTTTTTTTTTACAAATTGCATTGTTGTTGTTGTCTGCAGTGGCAATGCTGTTAAATGTTCTAGTTTTGCTGGATTTTTTTACAATCCTTCATTTTTGAATGGGTATTTCAGTATGCAGGGTTGTGAACATGTGTATGTTTATAAATTATACTGTAGCGTTGTAATGATTTAATATAGTGTTTCCAACTGCTGTGCTTACTGTTCACTTCTGGATCACATTAACAAAATATACACATAAATCTAAATTGTTTTATCTGAAATATATCTCAAATGTATATTTTTGGCACAGTAATATTTTTTAATATATTTTAATCACCAACTATGGCCTCAGTATAACATGGATAAGAAACATATATGTACTACCCTTAAACTATAAAACCCATGCTATAAATATACTTGTTAAAGGATAGTCTATATCAGAGCCAAAGATAATTGCCGTACGTAAGTCACAGCATTGTAACCCTGAGACTCAATAAACACAAAATGAAGAATTAACAAATAAATTGTAAAGAAAAAAACAAAAAACAAAACACATATTACCCCCCCCCCCAAAGGGACACATTATTTCTAGCATAAAAGTACAAATTTGTTAAAATTCAACCCTGTTTGAATCATCAGTCCTCAGGGCCATTAAAAAGTTTTCTGTCAAATTACAGAATGCTTCAGTGGCTGCCCACACGAGCCCGGCCCCTCTGTTGTAAAGGTGCTGTTCAACTCCTTCCATTTCATGACTGGTTAACATTCATTACCGCATCAATTCATTTCTTCCAACAAAACAGAAAGTGCTCTATTCATTATGCGGTCTTAATTCAGGCTAAGTAATAACACACAATGCTTCCTTGCTCCAGAGACCTGGACTTCATTTAAAAGGCCATATCGATGGACCTGGTCCAATCTGTCTCCTCAGTATGTGTTTGTATCTCTTCTTGCCTTTAATTTCATTATGCTACCACGATACAAAGTGAATTGGGGGGGGGGGGGGGCGACATCTGTTCATCCTCTGGCCTGGCATCGCAAACAAAGGCCATCAAAGTCACAGAGGTTAAGTCAACCCGTGCAGTGCCAGCTGTTAACCAACCCCAAACATAAATGTCCTCTCAATTGATATTCGACTCTCAAACACTTCTAATACAGCACGATGAATCTCCCTTAATATCATTAGCCGAAACATGCGACTAATTGTAGCAAGTCTTAATCCATCTGGGCAGTTAAAATGATATTAGCCTTTTTGAAATAGGATTTACATATAGTGTCTGATCCAGCTCCGAACAGGCAATTAGGGCTTAAACTGTTAGCCATTTAGTTAAACACAGGATGAGCAATGTATATATGTATGTGTGTGTGTGTGTTTATATATATATATATATATATATATATATATATATATATATATATATATATATATATATATATATATATATATATATATATATGCGTTAACTCTGTTGAATTAATCTTTTCCAAACCAGGCATGAAAAAAATGAATTGAAAAGGCTGTTGAATTGGTGCCCACGGTTGCATAAAACCTAATGGAGGAGTCAGTGGCTCTGTCAATATTGATTGCCTACCGTTTTGTAAGCCCTTCAGATTTTTTAACACTATTTGTACAGTACCTGCTGTCATTTACAAAGGAAGAAGTTTAAATTTTTGGTTTTAACTGTAGAACAGCTCCCCTGTATCAAATACAATAAATAAACTGCAGAACAAACTTTAAAGATTGTTGCTTGTTTTTTTGTTTAATTTCCACTTTGCAGAATGACTACTACTAGTGTACAACCAGGCTGGCGCAAACGTGCAGAGCGTATTGTGAATTTAGCATCAGACGGACACCCCCAAAGCACACCATGGCAAAAGAGACCTAACTGCTTGTTTCACAGTTTCAGGACTATTACAGATAGCCAGTGCTAGAATTCACACAAAAACTGAAAGGCATTTTTCTCCCAAACTATGCAATGCTTTGCCACAGAATATATTTCTTTTCAAAACTCAATTGTTCAGTACTTCATTTTTATTATTGTAGCTTTAGCCATGTTTATTCCCATTTGAAATGAACATGAACCTTCACATCTTTAATATTCCTGAGCCCTACTACTGACAGAAATATTTGTGTTAAATGTTTGTAAAGAATATTGTATTGTACCTCTGCAAATGTAGCTAGCTTAACATGTTTTCAATTGCAGTTTTGCAGTATATACAGTATACCACTACTGTTTTGAGTACACAGCCAGAAAACAACACTATATTTATTACTTATTACCCACCAAATTATCACCAAAAAGTCAAGATAAAAAAAGCCTAGAAACAGCAGAAAAGCATCAGATAAACAATTAAGTCAGCAGATAAACTTATTCTGGGTGTTTCAGAAATAGAGCCCTCAATACAGTTTCTTACATGTCTGCTTTCTGCTATATTACCTGTAACACTGCCATCTATAGGCAGCTAAAAACATATCACGGTTTTATTTATGAAGGGCTCAATAAATAGTGTGGCATGCCTGTAGGATTTTGTGTAGATTCTTTAGATAACAACAACAAAAAAAAAATTAAAAAACCATATTTCTTATTTTTTTTGGTTAACGATAAAAGATAATAAAAGTATATATATAATATATATATATATAATATATATATTTTACTAATATATATATTTTTTTTTTTTTTTTTTTTTTTTTCATGCCATTTTTACAAATATAAACATAATTGTAATATCATAATTGTATGCAAAATAAATCATATTTTAAAATAGTAATATCAAACTACTGTAACACACTGGCGTAAGACTATTATTCTTTATTGCAATAACAATTTAATAATTGATTTTGTAATGTAAATATGCTATATTTTATTATGTTTTAATATTCAGACTACCTTCTATTTATATACTGTATATGTATACGGCTTTTGAAAGTGGCACATATTGCAAAATGTGCCTTTGGGACTGTATAGACTTCGTACAACTTTACCTTCCATATTAGTTAAGGGTAATCTAAGGTAGTAATATCATAATGTAGGATACTGTAACACCCAGAGTTAGTTCATATATGGTTACAATATACAAACATTTTTTTAAGAAGAAGAAGAAGGAGGAGGAAGAATTGTATGCATATAAACCCACACAACAACTAATTAGAATGGTATGGATGTAAAACTAGTTGGGATTATGTAATGAGTAAAAACATGCAAAAACATGTTTTCAAACAGAAGTAGTAGTAAGAAAAAAGACTATATTTGAATAAGCTTTTACAAACAGTGTCCTGTATTATTTAATTAGAGTGAGGAGTAGAAGAGACATTTACAGTAAACAGATTGACAAGCTATACAGTATTTCTGTGTGAGCATCTAGCTAATATGAAATATCGATGGAAAAACTGAAAGCTCATTTGTTTAAATCATTAAAATATCCCTCCATTTAAATTCTAAAATAAATCCTACTTTCTCTTTTTTTCATTCTCATGATAGTATTTGAATATGTGGCCACAATTCATATGACAGATTTTAATGTTGTTGTTTTTCCTTTTTTTATTTTATCATCAAGGTAACCAATATGATTCTGACTGAAGTAAAGACAAAATACCACATTATTTTATTTTTTTCACTGTGCACAGTTGTATTTTGCAGCGTTTCACAGCAGATAATAAAAGAGCTCCCAGCCCTCATCTTACTCAAAACAAAACTGTAGCAAAACATATAACTTTACAATCAAAACCCTGTTTGAAATAACTTGGGCCTGCCACTTTACAAAAAAGCCATTATTAATATATTATTGAACTTTACAGTACTGATATAACCAAGACAAGCATGTTGAATTTTCTTAATCTCACTTTCATAACACTGATGCTTTCATAAGGACTGCTGCACTGCACCAATTACTGTACATATCAGTCTTTCCTTGTGTCCCAATTTGCAAGAAGCAAATATTGACCCACATAGTTGAGCAGAAGTTACTTGATTCCACATGCATGCTTGAGTAAGCTTGTGATGTGGTAGCTTCACAACATCCCAGAAACCTGTGACTTACACACTCAGAGGATCCAGGACACACTTATAGTCTCAGAGGATCCAGGACACACTTACAGTCTCAGAGGATCCAGGGCACATGTACACTCTCAGAGGATCCAGGACACATGTACACTCTCAGAGGATCCAGGACACATGTACACTCTCAGAGGATCCAGGACACATGTACACTCTCAGAGGACCCAGGACACACTTAACCTTTTCCTGCCAAAACTCTCCTCTTCTTCTGTTCTTATGTTAGGCCTGGTGGACACCAGCATAAAATGGCTCTAGTTTCAAACACAATAAACCATATCTACTATCCTGACACCATGGTATGTCTGCTTAGTGTGCCTCAGTGACTCAGACATGGGACACCTGCTTAATACATTTAAAGGTTTTAATTTGCTACTGCTCTTGTGATCTTATAATTTGTGACAGCAGTATATTTGGTCAAATATATCAAAAAATAACAAGAAAAATAACTACATATACATAAAGAACTTGTAAATGTTGTTATTACAATCTATCACACGCTCTATGATACAATAACATTGAATTACATTGACATTTCATGGAAAGCCATATTACTGTATACAATTCCACATTACAGGGTTATTGAAATCAGCAGTATATACAGGTATTGGAAATAACTACAAAGCATAGCTATCAGAGCCACGCCACTTGTGTAGAATAGTACCAGTTTTGGTTTGTGGATATTGATTTAGAATAGTGAACTCAAATCTCATGCATGACAACCTGTTAATATTGCATAGTGATTAGCACAGACACCTTTGGATCAGGTCATCCTGGGTTTCAATCTTTAACCAGGGTTAACTGGCTTGGTTTAAGCTTAAAATGAGGTATCTGTGGCAGGATAGCTGCAAGTCTGGAAGGTACATACATAAATCTTGTTTGGCTAGAAAAAAAATAATCGCAGAGACCAGGGTTTGCCACTAAGGCACATCAATTCTACTAGGGACCTTTCAGCCACGACTAGCAATACAAGCCCATAGAAACCAAACAAGTGAATGAGACTATAATGTAGAGAGGTCACTTAGATCAACCACCAGACATTTACTGTGGTGCCTGTATCAGGTGGTCTGTATATCACATGGTGGGGTCCATGCAATTGATTTAAACAGTGCTATTTCTTAATACTGCAGTTGAGGTAATTAAAATTTGAGAAGCAATGTTATGACAATCAAACATCTAACAATGCACATGAGTCCCTTTAGAGTAATTATGTCTTTTAGAAATATGAAAACAATTAAATATCAAGTGTTTCAAATATAAGTCTTTTAAAATGTATTTAAATGTAGCAATAATGTTTTATAGGTATGGATGTGTTTCTGCCTGTAAAAATATGATAAATACCAGAAAGAATTATTTTTTCGCGATTTTAAGGATGGTGGCATTTATTTCTTCTAAACTATATATATAGTCCCCTTTCTTTTAAACCTGCATCTAATTTACAGACAACTGACTTAAAAATAAATACAGTGGGCACAGATGAAATACTGTAACAAAAATACTGACTGTCTAAATAACAACACTTTGTGAGACTTCAACAATATGATGACACATTTCACACAAGACATTGAAGAAAAACATTTTACTCTGGAAAAAGCTTTCACTGCACAGAAAGTTTTGGTTTACCTTCACAGCTCAACATGTGGCAGAACAGCTGGAATCATCTCTCAGCAATTAAAATGAATTGCCAGGTACTTCTGTTATAAATCATGATACAGTACATTATAGAACATACATATATAGTGGGCTGAGTACAGGTTGGTACATTGTGGGCTGTCTCCTGTTTTGATACCGGTTTGTCCTGGATTTCATATTTTTCAGTATTAATTCTGAAAAAAAAAGTTTTATTACAAACAGGTTAAATTCTTTTTAAAAGAGCTTTAACCAAGGTTTTAAACATTTCCTCTTATTAGCACTAGCAATAGTACCACTGGTGGCTCTATGACCTACTGCAAATGCATCAGAATGCAGCACTGTATTTGAAACGTTTGCATATCCAGAAATAGCATTATAAAAAACACAATAAAAGAGGGGCTGATAATGATGTTAATTAAAAAAATAAGAAAAAACCCACAGATTTTCAAACTCGTTCAACACTAATCCAAAGGAAAATACCATTGGATTATATCCAGTTAAACAACAAAATAAGCTTTATATTTTATTATTATTTTATATAATATACTCACTTATTATACACATTAAATAACTTATTAACTAATTACAAAGGGGCACGATCATTTGTGAACAAAACTTTTTATAGGTGTCAATGGGTTAAAATGACATATTTTGTGGATATAAATTGGTCAATGTCAGATCTCTGCTGTATGTTAATCTGTAAGCACACACAGTCATAAATACTGCACTATGGATGCTTCCTACCACAGCACTTTTTGCATTATTTATTTGAACTACAAATACTTATCTGCAAATATACTGCTGAGAAATGTCTTCAAGATGTTACATTTGTTTCCAAAGATAGTTTAATCTAAGATCCAAACATATGCAGTAAAAAAAAAAAAAAAATCACAAAATTAATTGTTTTCTTCAGCACAGGGGAAAGGTAGGCAGTCCAGCTTGGTAACATTATTAAAATATGCATCCTAGCTCAACTGACGCATATCTAAATACATTAAAGCCTGCTCTGGAAATGTCAACACTTAAAAAAAAAAAAAAAAAAAAAAGTCAAGAGGTTTTTTTATCTGTTGCAAGAATTTTGTCTCTTTATGCGTAGATTTGCATACTGCAGTGCACTTCAAAACAAATCTTTGCCGTTGACTTTATGGTGAATTATTTTGTGGGAGATCACTAACGTGAAAAAAAACCAAACTACTCTGTGGAACAAGTACATTTTTTACTTGGCTTTATGCACTTTTTTGGGTTTCATTTGATACATTTCTAAGATGTTTCAAAAAAACAAAAAGTGATGAAAATTGGTGCAGGTAATTCGTTTCTCCCTTTTCTAATTACAGTGAATATAAACCAGTTCAGCAACCAATAAAGATGTACACAAGTGCCTGTAACTGTACTACTGTTTACATTTTTATTTGATATGTTTCAGGTTTTACAGGGGGGGAAGTAGTTATTTAAAAATGTTTTTTTTTTCCTTTGTCCTACTGCACTTGTGCCGTGTAGAGATATTACATTCAGCTTCTGGTGACAGGGTCTCAAGAAGGTCATGAAGGATTACAGAGAGATGTTTTGCCAATCACCTGACAAGTATGTATATTGAAAGCTAAAAATAATAATAATAAAAAAAACAAACACCACCAAATAACTAGTAATGAGTAAAATTGTTTCTGAATAAGGTCCACTATGATATACTGTATCACATAATTACAACTTCAAACAGTCACAGGAACTATAAAATAGTACCGTTTCCCCATATCAAATAAATCATTCTGAGACATGTCCATGATACATTTATGTTTAAAATAAAAAAAGATCAAAATAGATTTCATAGATATATTGTGTATACACACATGACTATATCCTAATAACTTGTATGTGTCTTCATAGTTGGTGAGTCAAAAGTTACCAAAGACCAGTCAAAGCAATAATCGTATTTTCCCAAATCCTCCTTTTCTGTGTTGTTTTACTCTAGCACGACTAGGCTATCTAGGTTTCAAGCATTGATTGACATGGGATACATTTACTGAATTCCAATCTAAACTTTGCACAGAGGATGACCTGGAGTTAGGAATTGTTAATGGAAATGAGGGGTAAAGCATGACCTAGAAATGAGGCCAACAAACATTGTCTCATACGGATTAAAAAATAACCAAGCGCTCCCCTCACCCATCTCATCAACAGCTATTGAGCATGAAGTGATAATAAAAAGTGATGAAGGGACAATTACAGTTTCAGGGAAGTAAATGTAGACCCCCCCCCAACCACTCCCAGATCTGGAGAACAGACTGGCCTCATACTGGGTCTTCAAATATACTTCCCCAGCTATCTGTATTGGAGAAGGACTTTGATGTGAGTTTGTGGACGGATGTTCTGTACTTTACTTCTGCTTGTGCAAACAAAGAAAGGCATTTTCATTTCTGAGCAAACATTTACAAATCTTTCATGTTCTGAAATAGCTAAGTTAATTTTGGAGAAATATGGAGCACCAAAAAATAGTTTTCATCTTACGACATATAATTTGCAAGCCAGGGTAAGAAAAGCTCATTCTAACAGAATTTGAATAAGTTATTAACACTGACAAGTGTACAAGGTTTGCTTTTTCATTCAAAGATTTATTTTTCTTTTATTGAAGAGTTCAGCATATATCCTACGAAGAATGCTGACTAAATGCTGACTGGATTACCCATTTTTTTAGTTAATATATTAAACAGAATCCAATTCTAATTTGAATCGAGCACAACGATTGTCAGGTCTTGTTTAATGCAGCTGGTAATTAATTGTAAAATAATGACTAAAGAGTGCTTGTAAAGTCATATTTAGACATATTCCTTTTTTTTTTTACTGTATCTGATAATTATTACAAATACAGTGCACATAGAAAGTCTACACCCCCTTCAAAATGTTCACCATTTGTTGTTTATAGCCTGGAATTAAAATGCATTAAAATAGTTTTATTTTTTTCATTTATCTACATATCCTACCCCACAAATTCCAATTGAAAAAGATATTCTAGAAATTTGTAGAAAATTAATTACAAATAAAAACTGAAATAGCTTAGTGTCCACCCCCCCCCCCCCCCCCCCCTGTAATAGCAATCCTAAATTAGCTCAGGTGTAACCAATCTCCTTCAAAATCACACATCAAGTTAAGTGGCCTCCACCTGTGTTAAATTGTAGTGATTCACATGATTTCAGGATCAATTCAGCAGTTTCTGTAGGTCCCTCTGCTGGATAGTGCATTTCAAAACAAAGAAATGAGCACCAAGGTGCTTTTAGAAGAACTCAGGGACAAAGTTGTTGAAAGGCACAGATCATGGAAATGGGTGTAAAAAATATCAAAGGCCTTGAATATCCCTTGGAGCACAGTCAAGATGATTATTAAGAAGTGGAAGGTGTATGGCACCACCAAGACCCTGCCTAGATCAGGTCATCCCTTCAAACTGGATGACCGAGCAAGAAGGAGACTGATCAGAGAGGCTACCAAAAGGCCAGTGGCAACTTTGTAAGAGCTACTGGCCTTTATGGGCAAGACTGGTCAAAGTATACATGTGACAACAATATCCCAAGCACTCAACTAATCTGGCCTGTATGGTAAGGTGGCAAGAAGAAAGCCATTACTAAAGAAAGCCCACCCTGAATCCCGTTTGAAGTAGGCGAAAAAACTCAGGAGATTCTGTAGCCATGTGGCAAAAAGTTTTGTGGTCTGATGAAACATAAATGGAACTTTTTGAACTAAATGCAAAGCATTATGTTTGGCGCAAACCCAACACAGCGCATCACCCAAAGAACACCATCCCTACTGTGAAGCATGGTGGTGGTAGCATCATGTTATGGGGATGTTTCTCATCAGCAGGGACTGGGGCACTTGATAGGATAGAAGGGAAAATGAATGGCGCAAAGTACAGAGAAGTCCTTGAGGAAAACCTGCTGCCCTCTGCAAGGAAGCTGAAACTGGGACGGAAGTTCACCTTTCAGCATGACAATGACCCAAAGCGCACAGCCAAAGCTACATGGGAGTGGCTAAGGAACAAAAAGGTAAATGTCCTTGAGTGGCCCAGTCAGAGCTCCAACCTAAATCCAATCAAAAATTTGTGACATAAGTTGAAGATTGCTGTCCATCAATGCTCCCCAAGGAACTTGACAGAGGCTTTTTGTAAAAAAGAATGGTCAAATATTGCCAAATCTAGTTGTGCAAAGCTGGTAGAGACCTATCCAAACAGACTCACAGCTGTAATTGTTGCCAAAGATGCTTTCACCAAGTATTAACTCAGGGGGGCAGACTTATCTAATTATGATCTTTCAGTTTTGTATTTTTAATATATAATTTTTTTCTCAATAAAAACTTTTTTCCCCTTAACAGTGTGGAGTATGGTGTGTAGATATGTGGAACAAAATCCTCATTTAAATGCATGAAACTCTGAGGCATTGACACAACAAAATGTGAAAAAGTTCAAGGGGGTGTAGACTTTCTGTAGGCACTGTAACTTAATCGCTTTGTTTAATTGTATGAAAAGCTGCAGCAAGTCCCAGGCGCAATAAGTTTATTATAGTCATGAGAATTATTTACAGTTTATACACAGACATGAACATGAGTTGCCGAATTTTCTTGGTTAGATCATCTCCTTGACATCCGGACCCTCACCCAGAGAATGCATTGAAATGTTCGCCTTGGATTTATTATGGTAAATACTGTTAGCAATGGCATTCAAAATGGAAATTATAAATGTACAATAGAGCAAACGTCAAGGTAGTAAGTATTGTGTTTGAAATAACCAGGCCCGAACAGCAGCAATCGTGTAAATAAATCCCTGTAGAAAAATCATACAGTGATACAGTACCAGGGTATTACAATTGAATAACAGAATGCAATGATTCATAGAGTACCATTTTGATACCATTGGTATGTCAAAATATAATATATGTACTACTGTTGTACCATTCTACTAATTGACCCATTGACTGTAGTGCAGAACTAATGCATGACCAGATAGTTGGATCATTTGGTTCCAAGTGTCTCTGTATAAACATTGTGCTCTTAGTTAGCATATAGAGGGGTTGAGGCCTGTAGGCTGTGCTCTAGGGGTGAGAGAGCGTTCTGCTATTACACAACCAAATAATGGAATCCACTGCCTCAGAGGATTAGACTCATAGAATCATTTCAAAAACTCTTTTTTGAGAGTTGGCATTAGTCCTATTTTTTAGAGACATGTCTGCATAGATACTTGCATGGAAAGCATTTAAAGAACAAAACAGCCAATCTTTGTGCAAAACAAGTCTGGGTTGAATAATGGACCCAGACTGTGATTGAGTCAGTATGAGATTTCAGTATAAAAACAAACCACAGATAAATAATACAGACTTGTCAGCTGTTTAATGTTAGTTTATAGTTCATGAATCTTCTAAAATAAACTAAACAGAGACATCTATATGTTTAAAGGTGGCATCCTTATTGATGATAATCAGCCTTTTTAATAGTCATGAACATTTAAAGATGGATTTTTTTTACCAGTTATAATATAATCAATTCTTGATCGATCTGTGACCTGTTGAAAATATTATTACTCATTGGAGATGTAGAAGAATACTAGGGTTGTGGTATTAACACTTGGTATTTTTACATTGCTTTCATATCATTACAGTTGCCCATAGTTAGTTGTTTGGGCCAGTATGCCGCATTGTCAAATATGGGCTACTTATCAGTCACACACCATTTCTGTTTCCAACAGAATTGGTGAACTTCTGGACAATTGTCAAAATTAAGTTTTTCCTTGACTTATTGTCAAAATTGTAATTCTTTTCCAACAAAACCCAAAACGTTGAATATTGAAATATCATCATAACAGATTATGACATTTAGAAAGTCTAATATTTGCATACAGTTGTATACAGGACACAGTTATGATACCTTTGAAACTTAGTAATAATGCATAATCCTAGGATTGGGTATTGTGCACCCTACTCACGTGTGATTAGTGTATATTACTCTGAGCATTGAGTTTTATACATATTTTTAGATTTCAGTAGAAAAAAAAAAATTATTTATTTGTGTATTTACTAATTTATTTATTTATTTATTTACTATTTACTTTTACAATAGCCAATCTTCCTATAATATTTTTAAATAGAGACCTAAATGTGTTTGTTCAAATAGTTTGACATCGGACAACCTCTGTGAAATGTATCCCCCAAGCTACATCAATGTTGCTTTTAGGTTTAGATTTAAAATATTTTTTTCTATTCATGTCTATATAATAGATTCCATTTGTGCATAGGTCCACATTAAACGATATGCAGAGGATGCCTCCCTGTTATATTGTGGCTTTGTGAAGCTTCAAAAGGTGACAGCACAAGCTTATCCCATGTAGAGCTAAAGCCAAAGCATCACCACATATAGAGCACTTCTAATCATGTGAGCTTCCTGAGTCCTCATCCCCACATGAATTCCTATATGAAGATTATCTCTGTCACACGCACACTCCATACCAAAGGGTTTAGGCACACCACACACCAGGCATTTCTTCTTACTTATTCCCCAGATGCGTGTTCATCTGTCCAATCTATATTGCTCAATAGTGTTTTGCATGTCATCATTGGCTTATACTGCAGATGGTGACCATCTCAACACTGTCACTGAGAGCTATGAGATCTAGTGACTCATTCTGCCCTCTCCAAAGGATCTCCAATGGCAATGCAATTGTTCTGTGCAAATGGCAGTACAACAACAGCTACAAAGGTTATCAGCCATTGGTAGCGTGATACAACTAATACAGGCTAATACTGATACTGTACTGTTTAAGGGAGAGGCTGTGTATGTGCAGAAGGCTGCTCAACTGCTCCCAGTTGTGCCACACTAGCTTTGTGTTCTGACTGAATATGGGCAGTAAAACAGAGCCAATTCAGCCAAAATCATAACATTGGCTGTTGGCATGCTTTCGACAAGATTGCATGAGTTGATGAAAAAGTAAATACACCAAGACAGTATTTTACAGTAAAAATATACTGAATCTCTGTTGTCCACCTTATTCTTTGTAGTTGCCCTTGTGCTACCCTTACACCTTACTACAAAACCATTGCAATCTGATTAGTGTCACTTCATTAAGTTAAATATCAAATGGTAATGAAGTCCCAGAATTTCAACCGCTCCTTATTAAAAATAACAACCTCACTGCCAGTACAAAAGATTTACCTTAACATTCTCCCACTAAACCACTGTGAGAAAAACTCCCAAATCCTGCTTAGAGCGTCCTTTGAAAGCTGCTATCTTAAATATTATGCTGCACCTCAGGTAGTCAGAGACTGATTCCCTGGTCTGAACCTTGCAATATAAATGCAGGTAGACTCCAGCTGTTTCTTGGTTTTGATTAGCTACTCAGTGGCTTCCTGCTTACACTCCCTGAGTGCTTGGTTGGCAGCAGATGATCTTTGGAAGATCTTCAATCAACATTAACTTCATATTACTGTAAAGCTACTGATAAAATATTCTTAAATTAAAATGCTTTTTAAAAATGGTTATTCATTAACTGCAATCAGAAGTTGTGTAAACATTTGACAGCTACTGAAGATATCCAAAATGTCTTGCAGAAGATGGATAATTTGGGCCCCTAGATATTATCCATATCAAAGCCAGGATCTTGACTGCTTAAATCAGTGGATGTTTTTGCAGAGTATATTCTGAGCAGATCTGCACAGCCCTTGGCACCAAAAATATATAATATTTTCAGAAAAGAAAACTGGCCAGTTTTATTTTTTTCAACCAAACTCATATTTAAAGAATCATTTAAAAAAAAAAAAAAAGACAAAAGCAGGGTCATAAAGTGCAGCTGAGGGACTTGACTTGGAGTTCCTCTGAAGAGATGTGGAGGCGGGAGGCTGGAGCTGTTTGATGTGGGAGGTCTAAAAGCAGCCTGCTGGGCGCAACCCGGGACATCTCATTAACCGTGTCATCAAAGCCCCCTGGCTCAGAGAATCATAACACTGTCGCTGACATTACCACACAAATACAAGGTTCCTTGGGCAGTCTATAAACAGGAATGTACTAACCAATTCATCGCAAGCCCAAAGCCCCTGCAAGGACTGGCTGCCCTTTAGAGCGCTGCGTGAATTACCCCAGTCATTCATCAAAGTTTCTGGGAGTGCATTTCACACAGCATTACATTTAATTAAAGCAACATTGACTGTGCTGTAATCCTCCAAGGGGTTCCTGTCAAAAGGTGCTGGGAACACTTTTCTCCTTAAATGTTTTCCCCTCCTGTCCTGAGACTATTATAGAATGCTTCTTTGACTTTACCTTGCTTTCAAGCCCTCTGGGGCAAATAAAAGGAGATGTATGTTTAGCGACCTTAAATATGATCCTTCACTAATACTCTGAAGAACTTGGGTGTTATGTACAGTGAATTTTGATGCAGAGGCAAATGTGTTGGTAATATTGAAACAAACTGGCTTGAATTGTTTCCAGAGGCAAACGTGACCATGTTAAATAATATATACCAAAGTATATATTAAAAAAAAAAAAACATGCAAAGTATGCCTCCTTTATTTTTAATACTAATATATTAACTTACTTAACTTATTAACTTACTCTACACTATGGAGTATTCCTCTCCTTGGTAGGGTCCAGGGCTTAATTTTATTTCCAACAAGTTTCTTTTCTGCAATACTTTACATACATTTTTCAGCTTTTTAAAAAAAAAAAAAGAAAAAAAAAGCTAAACATGTGTAATATTTTATTAGGAAGCAACCACATTCACCATATATATTATAATAAAAGCAGTTGTAAAACTGACAATCACTATAGAGAACATATTTGATTGCCATTCAAGGCAGACGTTACAATTACTATTGCAACATTGTAATGTAGTACTGTATTTTCTTTGCACTGTTGAATAGGCATTAATACACTATTAATATTGCAGTAAATTGTGACAGTAGTTGCTTTTTTGATAACATAAATGCACCAGTAACAATAAATAACATAAACTAATAATAATCAATTTTTTTTTGTTATTCCTGTAGGAATTTCCATGTGTTTCCCAATGCATATATCTGCAAGACAAACTTACAGCATAAGCGCTTAAAGAATATAAAGACAGGTTAAAATAATATGTAGCTGACAGTGTGGAAAGTCTTTATATTTGCTCAATCCCCAAAGGTCCTCAGCTACGTTTTCTTTCAAGGCAGTTAAGTCAAACACACAAGCAGCTCTTCACTGCTACTTCCAAAGGCTCCTCTCGGAACGTCTAACCAGCTGTTGAAAAGGTGATTAAATGGTGAGTTGTTTCTGCGAAGGGAACATTTTGCTTTAGTTCATTAGCAACCCCATGTATATTAACTCTTCAGACAGCCTATGTTACCTCGAGCAAAAGTGAATGGGCCCTATTGCAGCAGTCTTAAACAGTTTCTTGAATATCAAACTATTTTTTTCATTAAAACTCACTTGTATTAATTAAAATTGCAATATTTGTAAACAGTTTTTTTTTTTTTTTTTACCATAAATAAGATTACATTTATGAGCATATAAATTAATCTAATAACTGTGCACTTGTTCGCTTTGTTCTTCATACTAAAATACAATAAACACTGTTGCCTTTAAATCAATTGTAGCTAACAAAATAGTCCCATCAGTTGTGTTTGCCACACACCCTTTCATTATAAAGGTCTCAAAATGTGCAGTTTTGAAGGAAACACACGTTTTAGCAAAAGTGTGTTGTACTTCCTGGCTCATTTCACCTGGTAGGTGATATTTTCACCACCTTTCACTGGGTTCTTGTCTATCAATAACCAACCAGTTTACTCCCTCTGTTGACTGTCATCCATTCGGCTATAACATGCTCTGACCCAGAAGACACTACTGGGGTGAAATGCACAAGGAAATAAAGTAGTAACAGTTTTCCTGGAAGGCAAGGCAAGCAAACTGAGGGCTTAGTGTAGTACCAGTCGTCTGTTTTAAAATGAAAATACATGTTTACTATAACATCCAGTTATTTAAATTCTGCTCGCTGGGACATATGTAGCTAGTGGATATGCAAAATGGTAAGATTTATGGAATTATTTTGTTAGCTGCAATTTCTTTAACATGATTGACCTTTGCAACTTGATTTGTCTCTTGACAGGTCAATCTTTCCTCTTACACTATTTCATTGGTAAAAACTGGAACTGGTTTTAGGCCATCAGATTGATTGGGTGTTCAAGTTTAATGCAAAGTGGAGGACAAAATACATGTAGTAAAGACTGCAGTGCAAGTCAGCTATGGGGACACATGAAGATGTGTGCTTAAGTTAACTTCATACAGAAAAATACAAAGTATGCATTTTGCATCATTCAGATGGCGGTAAACAGTAAGCAAAGGCAGGAGCCAAGACCTAAATTGAGGGAAAAACCACCCTTGTGTGTATGCCTCACCCTACACACCTACCTACTAGTAAGCCACTCTAGGATACCAAATCAACCATTATTGTATTCAAAAAACATACATGACCAAACCACGAGTTAAGTTCTGTGAAAAGGGACCGGTATTTCATCAATATTTCTACTTTTCCCTCAGTGATTATATTCCAATAATGTGACAGATTTAAGACAGAAGCCATACCCTGGGGTTCTACCAGTCTGCTTATCCCAGTATGAGTTGGTGTTGAAAAGAGAAATAAAAAAATAACAACGTGATAAAATAAGTTCTCCTATATGATACTTGCTGTTGTTACACCATTTGTCTACTGGTGGCACTGTTGGAATTTCAAACGCTCTAAGGTTACATAACATGAATCAATTCCTAAGGAATTGGAAATATAAAATGGTAAAAATAAATACAATTTGAAAATAAACAACCAAAATAATAATAATAATGCCAAACATGATATGGCCTTGTTGATGTTGATGGTCTGCACTGTATGCACAATACACAACTGGCTTCCGAACCTTTCCGAGTCAATTTATGCACTGCACATATTTTTGCACAGCCTGCATCCTGATGTTCGAATTCCTTGTGGCATTACCAAGATTAGTATGTCACTGAGGTAGATAACAGTGTATAGGCTGGCTGACCCTGCCTGATCTGCATAAGATTGGAACACCAAACTTGCGCTCTCCATCACTAACAGTTGACACCTCAGCTTTTTAATGCACTTCCAGAGTTTATAAATGCTTAAAGTGTGACAAACATTTCTGCCCAAGCAAAGTGTAGGTCAGCTACTTTGAGAGTTAGACATTACAGGAATAAATGAATGGTCAATTATAAAATAGACTAATGCAGTTACAATTATAAGAATAAACCAGTATTTATCCATGATACACAACCAAGATGCAAAATCTGGTCCTGCCACAAAATGTCAACAATTTGATTGTCATAAGTTGACATATTGTCGAGCTATTAAAAATGTAAGGTTGTTACAATTCGTTACATCATAGAATATAACCTCACCCCTAGTTAAGAGTCTATCAGTGGGCCCTTCAATTCAAGTCTTAGAAATTAGTTTAAGTTAATATGTATAGTTGGCCCTGTCTCTTATTTCACACTTTGGGTGACAGAACCGTTTCACAGATAGTATGACCCTGAAATGTGAATGTTTAATAGCTCGACAATATGTCTACTTATGACCAACAGATTGTTGACATTTTGATGACAGGACCACACTAAAAAAAAAAAGATGTAGCAATTTTAGCCTAGTGCCATCAATGCTGGAAGATTCAATTTTTGCCAGTCTCATGAATTATCCTATCAATTTTCTAAGTTGCCCTGAAGTTTTTATTCCTCGGAATTACAGGGCTATACAATTAGACATGCATTCCCCAGTTTAAGTGTGCATGAAACATTGTATAAAAACCATCATTCGTTTATGGTTTGATTTATTTCAGCAACTAGAATTATCAAGATTTATAAAATGGGGTCTTTTAAGTACTCTATCTTGACTGGTCAAAACAGATCACACGGGGGTGTGATTACAGCATATTCCCATGGGTTAAAACTTTTTCAAAAAGGGGCGAATCACTTGTAGATATCCATACGTCACTAGAATTTTGAAAAAAAAAAAAAAACGATAGCCATATTTAAATTTATATTAATAAACAATACTAACCACATTTAATATATAATTTAAAAAAAAAAAAAAAACAGTAGACATTTAAATTAGCAATAAAGATGACTGATTAGGTTTATCAATTTTGATCTTTTGGGAAATCAAACTCTAGATGAGATTTTGGATGAGTCTGAATCAGACAACAACACTTATTCAAGTGGTGAAAAACGTAAGACTGCTAGGCATTGAACTTACTGAAGCACAGCTTCTAGACATAAAAAAAAAAAAAAAACACTGTCACCTGACACTGCCGCAGGTCTTGAGAGAAATGTTTGTTTTGATATGGCAAAGAAGTCCATCAATCAAGTCTTTTTGAATAGCTATTTATACAGATTCTTAATCAACTAGTTTTGGCAATTTTAACAACTCAAATACAAAACACTGAGCACCTGGTATTTTTATGAAATCACATGACTTGAGCTCAGTATTTTGTTATCCCAAGCAACAAACCTATCTGCTCACTATTTAAAATGTAAATAACATTATGTATGTTCCCAATACGCTATTGATGTAAAACTTGCTGTTGGTTTTCATTGTGCATCAGGAGAGAGAGAGAGAGAGAGAGAGAGAGAGAGAGAGAGAGAGAGAGAGAGAGAGAGAGAGAGAATCCCACAGCAGTCTATCCAGAGGTCTACACGTCAACGCTGTCAGGATTGTGTTAATGCTCTGGGAGGTCATACCCAATACATTAACTTTGTAATGTTTTAATTTTGACAGTGTGCCACGCTTTATAATGGAAGCTTGTGATTCTCTGATCTGGATTTTTGTTCACATTTTCTGTGAATTTGTTTGATACCTATGTTTAAAATATTTGATTAAATCAATTAGACCTTCAGTGTTGCATTTCTTTTGTGTATACAGGACACATATATATATGTATGATATATAGTATATATATATATATATATAGGCATATATATATGTATATGTATGATGATATATATATTAGTATATATATAGTATATTGACACACACACATACATACATAAATATATATATATATTCTATATTATATATATATATATATATTATATATATATGGATCAGATATATGTGAGGACAGCAAGGCTGTTTACCTGTTATAAAAGCTAAACACAGTTTAATTCAAAGTAGCACAGTACCTTTCAGTTGACTGCGCAGCAGCAGGGTAGATCTCCTGTGTCTTTCTACTCAGCCACCCTGAAGAGACTGACTGTCAATCTTTTAAACCCTGCACCTGGCTCTAATTTACAGTATGAACCAGGTGCAGATGATAATTAACCATAAAATAATAATTAAACAAAATATGATTTTTAGGCAGGGATATATATTTGTTTTGCAAACTCTCACTAGAAAATACCATATAACAATCCATCTGCAGTTAAATCCCTGATCCAGTGTTAATCACATTTGGTTGCCTGTGCTTGTTTGTCTGCTGCTGCAGCAACTCTGCAGTATGAGATGAACAACACTAAATATTAGTGAGCCCATTTCTATGTCTAGTTCTACTAACTTCTACTAAGCATCCATTTATTCTGACACCTAGCCAGTAACAGCGCAATTACTGCTGTATCTGAACACCTTTTGATGGCATTCAATAAAAAAGTACATATTGTAGCCCGTATTTTATTAGGTTTTATACTGATATGATTTCAAATGAGGTCATTGCCAGTCTAATACTAATGGACCTACTTTATGCAGGTTATCTTTTACACAAGTTTTAGAGATTTAACACCACATTCATTTTACACTCATTGGGTTCAATTAAGCATTAATGTTGAATGCAGATAATTGACCGTGGCAACGGTTTGGCTTGGGACACTTAACCACAGCCAAAGACAGTTGTTATAGTAGTAGTGTCGGCTGCAGAGGGAATCAATGCTATTGTGTATGGCCTGTCCTCTCAAAAATGGCAATCTTGGCAATCAGCAGTTCATAAATCAACCACTAGAGGGCATCCACATTTTCTAGAGATGAAAATAGGATGACCTTATACTGACCTTCAACGAAAGTGCCGCATAATGGATACGGTGTCTGACTTTAGCTTGGAAGGATGAATGTTCAAGTCACTTTTCACTGTTCGGCTCCTGTTTTGATAATTCATGGGATTTTTCATTTATACACTCATTTTACTGGCACCAGTCAAAATGCCTGCTTGACCTGGTTTCATATTCATTTTTCCTCAGAATCAATGAATGTGTTTATTTGAAGTTTAATAAACCTAAAACTGTTTACTTGTTGAAACTTAAAGAATGAATTCCATTTGTTTCTTATTTCTTGCTTTGTAATGTGAAATGTTTTTGGTTAAATATATGTCTTCACAAAGAAACAATGATCTTACAAAACAAGTGGAAATGTTGACAGTAATAATTGCTGAACCAAAATTAAACATAGTATATATATACATTCTGCATGTATGAAATGCCTCTGAATAATAGCTTATATGAGTAGTTTAGTAGATGACTGTTGTGGAAATAGTATTACTTTTGTAACTAGCCTTATATATCAAACTGGGCTAAACATGTACTACCGGCAGACATTGCTTACTGTATACCCACAGCTGCATCAATGTGACTCAAAATACAAAGCCTGTGTATCTACACAGCCTTATTTAAATAGGGAAGACTAATGAATGTAAAGGAGTTTTTTGGGCCACCACGATGGGAAAAAAAAAATCTGGCTGGACCTCTTTGAAAGGCCCTGACAGTTGACAGATGAGCCTCCATAAAATGACAAAGGCTCCCTGTGTGAAGCCCCACTAGCAACACCTTCTCCCAGGGAAACTAATTAGGCTGAACTGTCAGTGAAAATGTTATTTTTCCGGTAATCATTTTCTCTTTTCAACGACACAGTGACCATGAAATGCTCTCTTTTCTTACAGAACATGGGAATTAAAATGTCTCTAAAGTTGATCAAACAGTTTTAACTATGTGACAATGGAGTGTATCTGGGAGAAATTGATAGCCGTTTACAAGGGGCCTCCGGCTTATGCCAAGTCCTGGCAATAGACTGCTGCTGTGCTGGTTAATTTGGACTTAAGGAGGACATTTTAAACACATCTACATGGAAATGAGGGGTCAAAGTGACACAGACAAAAAAACTGAAAAAATAAAACGACGCTTGTAGTTCACACTCTGCTCATTGGTCTCCCTTTAGCTCGAAGTAAAATGAAGGGCTTGTAACGAACAATGAAAAATAATCAGGAACAATTTAAGCCCCATTACTTCGAAAGCATTTACACAATGCTACATCAGAAAACACAACATTCAGCTAATAGCTTTTACATTATAATTACGAAGGTAATGCACATTCTGACTTGAGCACAATTCATGAATCACGTCCATTGCGCAGTAATTACTCTGAAACTGCTCTGGAACAGTTAATGCCAGACTATTAAATAATGCTGAAATTTGCAACAGAAGTATTTCCACTTAAAAAAAAAAAACAATGCTGGAAAATTGCCTCCATAATGGATGATTGTGAGTCATAATATAAATATATTTCTTCATTTAATTTGACTTAGGTCATAAACAGGTTTTCTGGATTCCACTGTAAATCTTACTGGTAGACATATGTATCTTGAGTTGGTACATCAATAATGATTTCTAACATTAGTAGAAATCATTAGTGAGCCCATGGTTTTCAAGAACCTCCCTGAAAATGAGTCATTTAAATGAGTCAATTAACTGTACACACACTGGTGTGTGTATATATATATATATATATATATATATATATATATATATATATATATATATATATGATCACCATGTACATGTGTGACAGGGCAAGGAGCCCTGTAAATGTAGCCATGGTTATTGTTTTTGTATTTATTTATTATGTATTTATAAATGTGACGGCGAGTAGCCAGGTGTGTTATTGTTGATTTGAACGAGTGTTGTGTTATTTAAAAATGCAATGTTTTCTTTGCTATTGTTTGGTTTGGATGTGGCCTGGCAGATGCGGTGGCAGCAGTTCATATCTGCCAGACATCTCGTGAGAATGTAGCGGTTGCCGTTTATTGAATTATTGTTTAAGTGTTTTTTAACTATTTGGTTATAATCACCTGTTTAAATAGCCTGCAGCTCTCTGTGTTTGAGGTGGGTGTACAGAGGAGAGAGGAGAGAGGAGAGAGGAGAGAGGAGAGACGAGATTAAAAAACAAAACAAAACAGACATATAGGATCAGTGAAGGCAATTGCCCAGCTAGACCTGGGTTTTGTTATTGTTTAGTGTTCATGATTATTTTTGTTTAAACCTTTTCTTTTGTGCTTTTTGAGAAACTGTTTTCTGTTTGAATATTTTGTTTATTTTTGTTCTTTAATAAACTGAGCACCCCGCGTCTTTTTGAACTGCAGTTACCTGTGTGTTGTTGTTCCTGCTTCTGGCCTGATGTCACCACTCGTCAGCCTGCCACAACAATACACTGAGAGACAGGCAGATACTCCACATAAAGAGATATAGATAATATTTGACTGAGTGTGTGATAATTACAATAGTGGAATAGTGTTGTAGAACAGTTATATGATTGTTGTTTTTTCAAAGTCAGTAGCTCACCAGGGACATGGGAAAACTACACTGTTTCCAAGATTAGCTGTGGAAATCTTATTGTGACAAGTTTACCATTTCACCTTGGCCATGTTTACAGCTTTAGCACAATTTACTGTGACAGTCTTGATTATGAGTATAGTAATGTGGTATGCCTTGGTTCTCTTTCCATTCTAATGACAACCATTACTGAATGGGAAGAGCCTCTCTGACCGTCAATCTCTGAGCCCTGCTGTGAGGGGGAAGTCCCACCCACCTCCTGCTGAAGAGGGACGTCCTCACAGTAGCACATCGCCATTTTCTCTTTCATCTCTCTGAGACAGGTCGTACATTGCTTTTGCTTTTAAGTACAGAATTTGGCTAATTTGTTGGATTTATCCTCAAATTAAAGATTAACTCATGGTAAAAATTGAGCTCAAGCGTGTCTAAAAGAGTGCCCTTGCTTTAACTCTGGGTCTGGCCGTTGAACGGAGCCATCTATTCAGAAGAGGTTTGCCAGATGCAATAGTAGAAACACTACAGTCTGCTAGGGCGCAGAGCACTAGAGCCCAGTACTTGTATAAATGAAAAGTTTTCCAAGACTGGTGCCTTGCCATAGGTCGAAGATCCGAAGAAGATCCGGTGACTTGCCCGACAGAGACAATATTAACTATCTTACAACACTTGTTTGACGCAGGAAAATCAGTGTCCACTTTGAAGGTATACCTGGCAGCAATATCAGTGTGCCATGACAAAATTGACTTGGTGTCCCCTGGGGCACACTTCCTGGCAGTGCAATTTTTTAAAGCTGCTCGGAGGCTTTGTCCTCTCATGAAAAGTATGGTCCCCAAGTGGGATCTAGAATTGGTACTGCAGGCCCTTATGGGTCCCCCATTTGAGCCCATGGCGTCAGCAGATCTGCGCCGTTTCATTAAAAGTGGCATTTTTAATAGCCATTACATCTGCTAGATGAGTAAGCGAGCTTCATGCGCTGTCCATCGATGACACATGTATGGCTTTCACTGGAAGTGACTCGCAGGTAACATTAAGAACAAATCCATCCTTTTTGCCAAAGGTGGGATCCTCATTCCATATTAACCAATCAGCGGTTTTGGAAAATTTCAGACTTCCCCCGCACGAGTCAGAGGAGGATCGTAGACAACACACGCTATGCCCAGTTCGGGCTCTGTGCTGTTATTTGGATAGAACGGCGTTCTGGAGACAGTCCAACCAGCTGTTTGTCTGCTATGGGTCCCTGTGACAAAATGCCTGCCCCTGTGTATATTATCTGTTATGTTGCTTGTGGTTTGTTAAATGTTGGTGTATAGTCATTGGTACATGGGATATAAACGGGTCTGTGTAACACGAGTGTTTAAAATGTATATTTGTATTTAGGCACGGGATTGTACATCACTTCACGTACATTTAAAGTAGTTAATATGTGAGCACGAGGTTGCACATAATTAATTCACGTGCTGGGATTCAAGTGAATAATTAATTAGTAATTGAATCCCAGCACAACAGTATATATAGATGCATGTTTTATTCACTAGCGGTTGGGTGTTTGGTGAGTGGAGAATGGGAGAGAGAGGATAAAGAATTTAATAACAATTGCTATTGCGTGCTGGTGGGACCAGCACGATACTTGTTTATTTAAAAACTCCCTATGTTTTGTCTGTGTAGTTCATTTTGTTTATGTCTATTTGTTTTGGCGTAGTGTCGTGTCCTGTTGTTTTCTGTTTGTTTAAACCTTTTATTTTGTAATAAACTGGCGCCAGCAGGCGTCTTCATCATTTCATTTCATCCGTCCTGTTTTGTGTATTCATTTCCTACTTCTGACTCCGCCCACTTCGTCCATCTCTGTGACAGTCCCACTCTAGAGGTCAGGCCCTATCAAAGCAACGTCTAACGCACTGGGTGACAGATGCGATACGGTTGGCGTATGAACAGACAGACTGCCCGTTACTGGGGGACATTACGGCCCATTCTACCAGGGACCAAGCAACTTTGTGAGTTTTCCTTCATGGCGCCTCCTTAGATGAGTTATACAATGCTGCTACACGGACAGGTAGTCAGATATTTGTGCGCTTTTACCTCCTTGATGTGACAAACTGAACAAGACCATCTCTGGGCTCTAGAGTTTTGCAGTCGGCATACCCTTAGGCGACACGTGGGCTCTGTTGCTATCGCCGTGGGGCTGTACTTTCGGTAATCTGGAGCCACAACAGCTTTGGTACATCTTTCCCATTCGTTAATGGTTGTCATTTGAATTGAAAGGGAACTAGGTTATTATCATAACCCTGGTTCCCTGAAAGAGAATGACAACCATTACCCTTCTAGGTCATGTCCCCACCTCTAAAGAAAATGGCAGTGTGCTACTGTGAAGACATCCCTCTTCAGCAGGAGGTGGGCGGGACTTCCCCCTCACAGCAGGGCCCTGATAGGGCAGCTTTTGTATATTTGCTCAGATTGACGGTCAGAGAGGCTCTTCCCATTCGGTAATGGTTGTCATTCTCTTTCAGGGAACCAGGGTTATGGTAATAACCTAACGTTTTGAGTATTGTACTGTGGCAGCCTTGGTTATGAGTATTGTACTATGGTATGCCTTGGTTTTGAGTATTGTACTGTGGTATGCCTTGGTTTTGAGTATTGTACTGTGGCAGCCTTGGTTATGAGTATTGTACTGTGGTATGCCTTGGTTCAGAGTATTGTAATGTGGCAGCCTTGGTTATGAGTATTTGTGACAAAGTGCCCACTCCTGTGTATATTATCTGTTATGTGTTGCGTGTGGTGTGTTTAAATGTTGGTGTATAGACATTGGTACACAGGATATAAACGGGTCTGTGTAACACGAGTGTTTAAAAATGTATATGTGTATTTAGGCACGAGGATTGCACAGCACTTCACGTGCAAGTAAAATGTAGTAATATGTGAGCACGGGGAATTGCACTTTATTAATTCACGTGCTGGGATTCAAGTGAATAATTAATTGGTAATTGAATCCCAGCACAATAGTATATATAGATGCACGTTGTCACATACTCGCGGTTGGGTGTTCGGTGAGTGGAGAACGGGAGCGAGAGAAGGAGAAACTTAGATATATCAATTGCTATTGCTTGCTGGTGGGACCAGCACGATACTTGTGTGTTCAGAACTCACCGTGTTTGTCAGTGTGTCTGTCCCTGCACCGTTTTGTTAAGTTTAGTCCGTTTTTGTTTCTGTTTATTTTGGCTACCAGTGCCGTGTTCTGTTTTTGTATTGTTCTAACCGTTTATTTTCTGTCTGCCTGTTAATTCATTAAATGCTGAGCGAGACCATTCGCTCAGCTCCACCAAACTCCACCTCTGTCTTTGTTTATTTTCCTGCTTCTGGTCTGACGCCACCCACTCCGGCCGTCTTTGTGACAGTATTGTACTGTGGTATGACTTGGTTCTGAGTATTATACTGTGGTATGACTTGGTTCTGAGTATTGTACTGTGGTATGACTTGGTTCTGAGTATTGTACTGTGGCAGCCTTGGTTATGAGTATTGTACTGTGGTATGACTTGGTTCTGAGTATTATACTGTGGTATGACTTGGTTCTGAGTATTATACAGTGGTATGCCTTGGTTCTGAGTATTGTACTGTGGTAGCCTTGGTTCTGAGTATTGTACTGTGGTATGCCTTGATTATGAGTATTGTACTGTGGCAGCCTTGGTTCTGAGTATTGTACTGTGGTATGCCTTGATTATGAGTATTATACAGTGGTATGCCTTGGTTCTGAGTATTGTACTGTGGCAGGCCTTGGTTCTGAGTATTGTACTGTGGTATGCCTTGATTATGAGTATTGTACTGTGGCAGCCTTGGTTCTGAGTATTGTACTGTGGTATGCCTTGATTATGAGTATTATACAGTGGTATGCCTTGGTTCTGAGTATTATACTGTGGCAGCCTTGGTTCTGAGTATTGTACTGTGGTATGCCTTGATTATGAGTATTGTACCGTGGTATACCTTGGTTCTGAGTATTGTACTGTGGTATGACTTGGTTATGAGTATTGTACTGTGGTATACCTTGGTTATGAGTATTGTACTGTGGTATGGCTTGGTTCTGAGTATTGTACTGTGGTATGCTTGGTTCTGAGTATTGTACTATGGTATGCCTTGATTATGAGTATTGTACTGTGGTATGCCTTGGTTCTGAGTATTGTACTGTGGTATGACTTGGTTCTGAGTATTGTACTGTGGTATGCCTTGATTATGAGTATTATACAGTGGTATGCCTTGATTGAGTATTGTACTGTGGTATGACTTGGTTATGAGTATTGTACTGTGGTATGACTTGGTTCTGAGTATTGTACTGTGGTATGCCTTGGTTCTGAGTATTGTACTGTGGTATGCCTTGGTTCTGAGTATTGTACTGTGGTATGCCTTGGTTCTGAGTATTGTACTGTGGTATGACTTGGTTCTGAGTAGTGTACTGTGGTATGACTTGGTTCTGAGTATTGTACTGTGGTATGACTTGTACTTCAGTATATTGGAGTGTATTTGCAAGCTTGCACAAAAATGTGTTAAAGCACTGCATTGACTTAGGCCAACTAATAATTAAAACTATTCAATATTTTCATAATTATTAGATATTGTCATAATTTCAGATTAATTATTTAGTAAACATGACTAAGCACACTTAATATAGAATTTTAAAAAACAGTAGCCATATTTAGTTTTGCAATAAAGATGACCCCAGCAATTATACAGTAAAACCTGTCTAATCCCGACCCTTTGCAATCTTTCATTCTATAAAATTCAGCATAATTTTTGTGTCCCAATCAAATCCCCATAGAAATTAATGGTGTGACAACCTCTCCTCTTCAATCCGGAATCTGTCTATTCTGGAATATGGTATCATTTGTATGTCTTGTCTGCCTAAAACCAGTGCAACTCTGCCTGTGTGCAGTCCAGCACCAAGTCATGAGCTTTTTCTTTTCTAAGTTTATAATCAAGTTAGTTTTCATAAATACAGTACACCCATGTTCCATGGGTACGGTACAGTAAAATCTATGTTTACTAATGGAGAAAGCAAAATTAGTGTAATCCTTGCATTACAGGATATACCTGGACTGTACCTCTACTATCTGTATTGTAATAGAGTTTGTTTAAAGTGTTCAAATAGTCATTTATACCTTTATTTTCATTTATTTTTAGGTACAGTATTATATTTCACAGTACCCCTGTAATACAGAGCCTTGCATACTCCAGCACCACTTTCTGTCAAAAACTAAGATGGATTAGATTAGGTTTTAGTGTAGAGGTCATATACACAAATGAATACATTGTGTTGAGGTTGTTGCTTATCTAAAATATTATCTTGTGCAGTTTGGGGGAGAGGACACTATAGCAAAGCTGCATTCTCAAACTGTGCAATATAATATAAAGAGATCCTACATATATCATATTAACTTATTATAAAACACAAAAACTACAATTGTACCCATGCACTACTATTCAGAGGATACTGGAACAATAATTGGTTGATTTATCAAATGTGATTTATTATTTTTATTAAGGATTCTTGTTTAAAATAATTAATTGTATTGTGCTATAAAGACAGGTTGTCAATTTGGCTTGTAAAGGATACTGCTATAATAAACCTTGTAAACAGTACACTTTATTAGTTCATTAGTATTGGCAAGTGCACATCTAAAACAGATAGCGTTATATAGAATAGGACTAGATCTATATGGAATCAACAGGTTTTAGATGGTCATTTCTCCTGTTTTTTTTTTCTTTCTTCTTCTCCAGAACCTGATGTCTTCTTGTTGTGCATTCTGCTAGGTGGGGTGGACTGAGAGATTGTCACAGTTTAATCTGTGCCTGTCAAAGCAAGACCATATTTTATTTCACACAATCAGAAACAATATCACCCAAGACTTCCTCAAGGTGGAGGGCTTCAGAGCCTGGTAATACACTACAATTTCACAGGGCATTTCAATCACACTCTGGTGTTCGAGCATTAATATCCAAGTTAATGAAAACAAGCCCCTGGGGAAAAAAAAAGGCCAGGATACAGTCACTTTGGAATAACATAGGCTGCTCTATGAGATGGAGTATGCTTTAAGCAAATTCTAAAAAGCATCTTTTTTAAAATACGTATTTTTTGTGGTTATTGTAAAGAAGAAACTTTTTTAAAGGTAGTAAATTAGGTGCATATGAAGTTGGAGGTTTTTGCGGCTGGTTTCAATGACAGTGATTAGCACTAATCTTAATTTACATAAGGTAACATTAGATCAGTCTATTAAACCAGATGAACTTTGGTCAAAATTAGTGCTAATCATCAGTCAGTGAAACCAGACATTTTATCCGATATGATTCCATAACACTATGGAACTTTTCTATTACATACTATTGGTCTTCAAGTTAGCATTAAAACATCAATGGAGGTTTGTAGCAGGGCCATTGCCCTGCACATGGGGAAATTAGTGTTGGTGTAATGCCTGCATGCCCAGCCACCAGACACAGAGGTGATTGTCTTATGCAGGAAGCATCGCCTTGCAGGACATGCAAGCGTGGAAATTAGCCATGCTTGAAGATGTATTGAAGCACTGAGGCCAATGACGGGGGCGAGCACCGAGGGTGGCGAGCACCAAGGGCACCAGGGGCACCGAAGCACCGAGGCACAGTGCGTCTAAGCACATAGGGCACTGAATCACCGAGGCTCTGAGGCACAGAGCACCGAGGCCGCAAGCACCAAGGTACTGGGCAAGTGCTTAGCCTTAACCATGCTTAGCCTTAACAGTCACCACACCAGGTGGGAGAACTGTGAAAAATCTTATTTTTATTTATTTATTGATTTTGGTCAAGTGGGTGGGCTAAGACAATGAGGTGGACTCAACAACAGGGCGTGGCACAGCAGGGTTCTGGTGGAGGAGTCTCTTTTTTTTATTTATTTTTTTAGCTGAAATAGCAGGAAAAAAGACACATTCAACAGCAGATGCTGTGGGGTTAGAAAAGCAGACTGGAATCATCAAGTGATGCAGGCTGTTGAAAAGAGAAATTATGTAAAACAAAGTGCTGTTACAGTGTTTATAGCTCAGTCTCAGGTGCCGAGTTTCTGATTCCAGGGAAGTGGCAAGCCAACTTCCAGCAATATAAATATTGCAGGAGAATTCCAGAAAAACTCGAGTGAGAGCATTCACACAGACTCAGTCACAGCAAATGGAGATGTTAGTATACTTACTTTACCAACCTGATGTGAGAGGCAAAAGAGGATGTGAGCTCTGTGGAGTGACTGTTTGTTCCCTCGGGAGGCATGACCAAGAACGTCACTCCCCGGAGGGGTGTATCGGCAGCTCTGACATAAAATGCTCAGTCAATACCTGACCCAAAAGTATTGGTTGGTGGTTATCTTCAAATTGAAAGAGAACATATACTATTGTTTCATTTCTTCAGCTGTGATTTTCCAGGTACTGCTCCATGGTAAATAAAATTATAGAATGAGAAACTCATTATAAACTGTAACATAATATTTGTATATGCGGCAGTCCTGTGTTTGAACAGCTAAGCAACTCACACTAATTCATTTTTACATTCCACAAGGCAAATTATTGTAACTTCATTAGTTTAACTGTAAAGGTGACATTGTTATATTACAGCTTTTCAAAAGAAGGTTTCGAATTTGACTCTTGACATCTTTCCTGTTTTGAGCCCTGTGTTCTCACTTAACTGGCACTGAGAACAGGATTTGTGGCAGTGAAAACACAATGTTTGCAATTACCTTGCAGAGTAAATGGGGATCAGCTAATCTATATCTGCCATGCAGTTAAACTACAGCAAAATTCACAAAGCCATTTTACTTTAGCACCAGTTTTATGAAAAGAGAAAAACGGTACAATACTGGAAATCAACAACTTAAGAATACACAAGAGCTATTGAACTGAATTCCTGGGTTATTTATTTCAAGTTTTTAAGCTATAAAGGGATCTATTTTCTTGAGATAATCTAAATGATTATACTGTATTTGTATTGACATATGTTAGAAATATTACGTGGAAACTTAAATTGTGGTGGTAATGAATACCTACTGAGAATATTTTTTAAAGTTTTTTTTTTTTTTTTTTAACTTTTAAATCTAAAAATAAATTTTCATTAAGATTCTTGGCCTTCTCTGTAATGGATGCCCAGTTACCTCCCTAACATTAACAACTAAAGAGATACTCTTTCATAGCTAGTGATGTCTCTCTCTCTGTGAAGTTTTTTTTTTTTGTTTGTTTTTAATTTTTAACTTGTAAAATGCTTATTCAGGACAGGCCAAGACAAAAGGAATCAGCAAGTCTTTAAAAGAAAGCCAGTGGAATGATTAACTGCCCTTGAATTTACACAGTAAAATATGGACAGTTTAAATGTCCTGGCTATTTGCTTCCTTTCAGTAAAAGACTGGTTTTGAACGCCCCGCCGTGCTCCAAGATTAATTGAGTCCTGGATGCTTTCGGCCCACCAGGGGTTCCAAGGAGAAAAGAGCTGAAAGGGGAACTTGGACTTGCCAAAGCAAAGAGAACATCTCATTAATATATGATTAATAGCTGCTGGTAAGGTGATTAATTAGTGTTTGTGACAGTAAACTTTTAACTGGCCTGCATGCCTTCCTCTGAATGCTTGTTTGCCTTTTAAAAAAAAAAAAAAGCAAAACCACAAAAAACAGAAGCAGACGACTTTGCATATTCTAGTCTTGTCCGATTTAATTTCACTGCTCTCCGAAAGAACAGCCCAGGAATGAAGGTCCTCAAACATGATTGATTGCTCCACTTTTTATTTGCAAGTTGAAAATTCAGAGGATATTTTTTTCTACTATAGGTCTTCAGGCTTATTGGCACAAGACTCTCTTTCTGCTTTACCGCAGAATTGATTTGCGTTGTTGGTGTATGGGTTTGTATATCTTTCTCACAGTGCCCCCCCCCCCCCCAAAACACACACACACACACACACACACACCAAAATTGGGCTAGTGGACTATGGCTTTTGTGACTGATTAAGAAAAAGGAATGTGGGCATGTTACTCTGCATCAAAAGCAGAGTTCATCGCCTATCCTTTCAAAACCGAATTAGGTAACCTTTGGAACCTTGTCTCTCTTTAACCACAGTCTGTATCAGGCAGCAAATATCATTGATTTTCCAAACTCAATTCATCACGTGACAGCATCATTTATTTTCTCCGTGTTCAACAAAATGATTATGCTAAAGTTTTGTCTTTTAATCCTAAAACCAGTTTGGTTCAATCACTGAATGGTATATCTTTAGGGTTTGGTTATTTCTCCTTTCATAAAATATTTTTATTTAAAGTATAGAGCTTTGAAATTCCGTGGGTCTTAACTGCGAATCAAAACTGTAATAACCTGACTTTCTGCTGCTAGTTCTATATTTATTGCATTAGTGTATTTAGTATTTTTAATAATTTGTGTGAATGAATGAGCCTGGGGGAAATCACCAGCAGAATTAATATTGAGTTAAAGGTCAGCAGTATTTATATCTGCCACTGTTTAGATCACTGAAATGGACCCCTTTGAGAGTAAACTAGGGCTCTCCTTGCCCTGAATGAGCAGTGGCATTGATATACAAATCTATGCAAACATTTAACACAAAAAACAGATACAGTTTAGTATCTTCAGATCTTTGAATTCTATTAAATCTGCATGGAAGAAACTTTACAATACACTGCTTGAATTGCTGTGTAATTCTATTGTAACAACTGGGTAATTAGCATTGTTTCTCATTTCCTGCTGTATTAATATAGGAAAGAAGTATAATTACCAACAAAGCAGTTGGTAATATTAAATATAAATAAATATCAATAGATAAATACCATGAACATGAGAATTCATAAATATTACATGTAAATAACATGTGAAGTACATTGTAAATTACAATAATTAATAAATCTTTAGTTTTAAATTGTACATTAAACATTTTAATACATTTTGTTTCAATATAGCCAATACAGAACAATTAAGTAGCCTAAATAACATTAATAAATAACATGATAATTCATAGATATTAAAAATTCATAAATATAAAATTTAAATAACATCTGAAGTAGAGTCTAAATGACAATATAAAAAAGCTGTAGTTTAAATAGCACATAAAACAAGTAAACCATTTTTTTAATCTTCATGTGGCAGTGGTTCCTTATGGTGTATGTCTCCTTTTCCTTTTCTTTGAAGTTGTGTAAGCATAGCAGTGGACATTGTATTAGTGTAGTACTCGTGGTGGATGATACAGTTTATTTGGGAGATTTACCACCAGGAATCATTGTCTTTCTGTCACAAGGGCATATAGAAATACAGCAAGGGCCAAGACATAAAAGGTTTGGTGTAAGTATTCAATTCGGTACTCTCTAGCCAACACATATAGGATGCATTATGTGTAGAGCTCAATGCAAATCACATTACAGTACACACTTTCCAAAAATGTAATTTTTATTAGAAAATGTGCTTTGCTAGATCCACATTCACCACTGTAGACATCTATTTTGATGGTGAAATGAAGAACAGATACCCCACCCATTGATTCTGCATCGATTGTCTGTCCTGGACCTGTACCCAGTATATGTCTGCAGTGTTGAAAGAAGGGTTAGTAAGGGTTAAATGAGCAAAAAATCCTTACTCACAGATAAGCCACATTATTTATTTAATCTAAAAACTATGTAACCACAGTTTTCAGTCCCTTAACTCTGATTCCGGTGTACAGTACGTGCTTAATATCACAAGAGTAAAGTTTTCAAAGTATCTGTAAACCGCTTCACTCCCCTGTCCTGAAATTCCTTCAGTCAATGCCAGGGCTGCAATTTTAAGAAAAGAAGAACTAATCAGAATATATGGCTTTAAAACAAAAGCTATCATCCTTTATATGTTTTTTATTAGGTTTGCAAACCTGAATGCCGCTATTCAGGATCAAAGGGTGATCGCATAACCACCTGTCTGATGCATTGTTTCATTTTCATCATGCAATAAAAAGCCTTTTCTGGTGATTTGTTCAAAAATAGGTGGCTTTTCATTAGTGCTGCAGCATGGAGTAACTTTTTTTTAGATTATCCTCTGAGTTGATAATCTATTTAACTACAGGGGTGAATCCATGCACCTGGACCTCTTCACTGAGCTATTGCATTTGTCCTATTTCCGGGTGGCTAATCCCATCATTCCAAGGAGGACACTAATATTACCTACACAGTAGGCATCTCAACTTCAGGCTCTGTTTTATCATCAAAACAAAGAGCACATAGGCACACTGGTCAGTAACAGTTTTTTTATAATCACACAATCCAATACATTATAACCATAAGCAGTAGCACAAAGTCACACATAAGACAAATTAAATGATGCGAAAGGTATATTTTTTATCGATGCTCTTTTAAAACAGTATTTTCAGGTACACAACACGGCATGTCATAAACAAACAAACAAACAAACAAAAAAAACCTGCACTTGGTATCCTCGAAATGCAGTCTGTTATATGAGTGTCACAGTTTTAGTGACTTTTCTGGCAGTCTGTGCCCTCTATACAGTGTTGAGGTTTTATTTTGGAAAAGCCATCAGCATGGGGATATTTATTACATACATCGATGTGTTGGCAGAAATTGTCAGAACCATGATTCAAACCTGAGCCTCTTTGTCTTGTGTGCTACATGCAAACACTCAACCACTGAGCTTCCATCTCACTATGAGGTGGGATATGTATTTTACTGGGCCCTACAATATTGGGCATCACAATACATAAGGTACCTGTGCTGGGTTGTAGTGCTAGGGCTTGCTTTTTTTAACCTAAACAAACCATTCTTCAGAAGGATATTTCATGTTCAAAGATGCAACAATGAAAAAGTGAGACTGGGGTTAAGTGGAAACTTAAATACCCAACCCTAAGTCCGTCAATATTCCAGAAAAATTTATACATTTAGAGATACCACTACATTTGTGAGCAACATGCCCATTAAATGAATTGTCTTACAGTATAGCTGTAGAACAGATGATTATCTATTCAAGGACACCAAGATACTAAAAACAAATGCAGACACAGGGATTGACAGGACGAGGCAACTTGATGCACAGGCAGACAATGAGGTATAAGTCTGCCTTATGTGTACTGCTTCCTTTGCACCGCAGTTGTCTCTCACGGCAAATTTTACTCTGCACCCCCACCAGTACCACCATTATTGTGGTAACATGCAAACTGTTTGTGATGTATACAATTTTATTCTTGTTTTGTACACACAGAAAAGCCTCAACAATCTCAATCCCTTTTGTATTTCTGTTTAAAATCTATTTAAGTCTCGCTATTGCTACTTTGAAATTTAAACTCCCTTCAATGTTCATTACCCATTTCTTAGTTATTCAGTTTCATATAGTTTATATATAGCAGTATTGATAAATATGTATTCAGCTTATTAATCAGGGCCTCTGAAAACAAATCCCTGTTGAATATAATCTAATTTATTTCTACATATCAATACTATTTAGGATATGTTACTACTTATGTAAATCAAAATGACTCTTTGTATAGCATCAATCCCTTGTGAAAGCTGCAGGTTCTGGCTGTTAAGGACTGCCAGCATGTCAGTCTGTTCTGTCCAGACTCCACTGCTTGTCAGTAGCCAGAAGATCAAGATAATTTCACTTACATTTAAAATCTTCATGGCCAGACAGCTGGTACAGCGGTGTAGTTCCAGGCTGCAGATTGTGTTGTACTGAAGCAGAGCGCACTTACAGTGGCTCTCAAAAGTATTCACCCCCTTAGACTTTTCCACATTTTATTGTGTTACAACATGGAATCAAAATGGAAGGAGTTTTTGCCACTGATCAACACAAAAAAGTCCATAATGTCAAAGTGAAAAATAAAATCTACAAATTGTTCTAAATTAGTTACAAATACAAAACAGAAAATAATTGATTGCATAAGTATTCACCCCCTTTGCTATGGCACACTTAAATAAGCTCTGGTGCAACCAGTTGTCATTAGAAGTCACATAATTAGTTGAATGGAGTCCACCTGTGTGCAGTTAAGGTGTTTCACATGATTTCAGTTTAAATACACCTGTCTCTAGGAGGTCCCACAGTTGGTTAGTACATTTCCTAACAAAAACTACATCTTGAAGACGAAGGAACATTCAAAGCAAATCTGGAATAAGGTTCTTCAAAAATACCAGTCAGTGGTAGGATATAAGAACATTTCCAAGGCATTAAATATCCCCCGGAGCACAGTAAAGTCCATTATTAAAAAATGAAGAGAATATGGCACAACTGTGAATCTGTCTAGAACAGGCCGTCCTCAAAAACTGAATATCCGGGCGAGAAGGGCACTAGTCATGGAGGCCACCAAGAGGCCTATGGCAACTCTAAAGGAGTTACAGTCTTCCACAGCTGAGCTGGAAAACACGGTGCATACGGCAATAATAGCCCGGGTGCTTCACAAAACTGGCCTTTATGGGAGAGTGGCAAAAAGAAAGCCATTGTTGAAAAAAACTCACATCAAATCTCAGCTAAAGTTTGCCAGAAGTCATGTGTGAAGACCAAGTGGAAGAAGATTCTATGGTCTGATGAGACCAAAATAGAGCTTTTTGGCCTCAACGCTAAGCGCTATGTTTGGCGCAGGCCTAACACCGCACATCATCCTGAGAACACCATCCCTACCATAAGGCATGGTGGTGACAGCATCATGCTATGGGGATTCTTCTCTGCGTCAGGGCCTGGAAAGCTTGTGAAGATAGAGGACAACATGTATGCAGCAAAGTACAGAGAAATCCTGGAGGAAAACCTGCTGAAGTCTGCAAGAGACCTGGGACTTGGGAGAAGATTTATCTTCCAGAAGGACAATGACCCCAAACATACAGCCAAAGCCACACTGGAGTGGCTTAAAAACAAAAAGGTCAATGTCCTGGAGTGGCACAATCAAAGCCCGGACCTCAATCCAATTGAGAATATGTGAAAAGAGTTGAAAATTACTGTTCATCAACGGTCCCCATCCAACCTGACGGAACTTGAGCAATTTTGCAAAGAAGAACTGCGGTGTCCAGATGTGCAAAGCTGGTAGAGACTTATCCAAATAGACTCATGGCTGTCATTGCTGCCAAAGGTGTCAAATATTGACCCAAGGGGGTGAATACTTATGCAATTAATTATTTTCTGTTTTGTATTTGTAATTAATTTTTATTTTTCACTTTGACATTATGGACTTGTTTTGTGTTGATCAGTGGCAAAAACTCTTAATTAAATCCATTTTGATTCCATGTTTTAACACAATAAAATGTGGAAAAGTCCAAGGGGGGTGAATACTTTTGAGAGCCACTGTATGTCCATCTTTTGGTTGCTTTGCTTCTACTCTTTGGAATTTGTACAAGCATTCTCCTTGGAACAGTTTTATATATCTAAAGGAAAAACAAGATAAATACTTTTCTTTTTGACACCACACTAAGGAATTTTTTTCAGCACCTGTATATGGGCGCTATAGAAATGTAACATTGTTGTAACTGAGCATGAAAAATGTCAGCTTCCTAAATTATCTTAAGCCAACATGAAGCTAACGAGCATGGGTAGAGTGGATGTTTGTGATAGGAGCAGGAGGAGCCTAAGTCATTTTGTCTGTCTCTACCTGAGAGACACTCATAGTGTTTGACTTTATTTGCAGCAGGCCAAAATCAAATGCACAGACTGCTTCCTTGGATGTCTATATTTAATTTAAACTGGGGTTAAAGCAAAGAAACGGGGATATTGCCTCATCATGCATTCTAAATCAGGCAGGACAGAAAATAATGGGGAGCTAATTCACTTGGTATTGATCGGCAGATTCCTAATGGGACGGCGGACCAATTTCAAATTACAGTAAGCTTACTTGTTGTGGAATACCAATGACCAGCTTCCCAGGTGGACAGGAGATCATGAGCTTCGTGGCTCTCATTATGGCTTGTATAAAAAAGGAATGTATGAATATATAATATGACACAGCTGTTAGCTAATTATTAGGAAATGCTGAGAGATGCAGTTTTGTCGCAGTGGCAGGCACAGCTATCTGCTTAGTGTGCTCTTCAGGTTGTGCCAAGGTTTCTAGAAGAGCAAAACTGTAAAAGAGCCATTGAATAACAATTGCTGTAGCAGCCTTTTAAACCTATTAAAGTGGGGATGTTGAATGCGAAGCAAACATGTAGCCTTTCTGTGGGTAATATTATTTGATTTTAACCAAAGTATGTAGGTTACAGTTAGTGTCTAAAATGAGATCATTTTGTGTATTTACTAACCAAGTCACACATTATAGTAACAACAACAATATTAATGTCTACTCTCATAATGATGGCTGTTCAATAAAAAAAATTCAAAATCTGTAGATTAAAACTGCAGGTTATAACCTAGTCGTAAATATAGTGTATTATTATACACTATAAAAACACATCACAGTTACTTTGGCTACACTTGTGTTTGTGTGCTTGATATATTCTCAAACATTTAGTTAAATAAACACTAAGATATGATACAATCTGCAATGGGGTCATTATAGAAAATCCACCATGCTCAACCATATCAAAGGTAAAATATACTGGTCACTTTATTAAACTTGCCAAATATCAATGAGAAACTTCTATAAATTATGATTAAGATAATAAATAGGTAAATTCAGAGAGTGTAAGGTATTGCTTTAAATAACATTTGTTTTATATTGTGTGGCCCTTAACTGGGATATATAATTTAAAGAAAGGGGCTTCAATCCAACTTCAGAAAGTAAAGGCCCCTAAATGCACATTATGTGTTACGGTGCCTATAAACCAAATAAACCATTTTTTTTACTTGCAATCAACATGAGACTTCATAGCCGAATGGGATACTCTACTGTACATAAGGAGTCTGAGGGTTTTAGAGCTACATGAATGTTTATTGCAGGAAGCATCTAATCCATTATTCAGAACTTTGCATATTGGCTGTAAGGGTTCCATCAGAGCAGGGTGTGAAAGGAGATGACATCAGTGACAATTCGATTTGCCCCTTTCAGGAATTTTGCAAATGTGTGCAACAATCGTAGCTGGTAATGGTACATTACCAGTAAGCAACTTTTTACATTAGGAAAAGTGAGTTCTATTAGATTAGCATCGTGGAAACAGAACCACTAAAACTAAAAGCATCTTGTTTGGAAATCGTTATTTTGACCATAGTACAGGCATTAATTGACTCAAACAATTTCTTTATAGATTTTGGACATCCCACTTTATAAGTGCCTTGGGACTCTTTACTAGTTATATAAAAGGATTTCGAAAATGTAAATACATTATAAATAAAGTAAAAGCTATGAATGTTGCATGGGCTGTAATTTAAAAACCTTTTCGGTATTTTACAAGGAGAGAACACTGGAGCCTTTTATCATAGCATTACAGTCAGCAGCAGCAATTACATCATCTGAAAACCATCCTCGGACGTACAAAAAAGCAGAGATGACAAGTAGATCATTCCAGTTAACCCAGCTGGCCACAATTAGGTAATAGGTTTCTGTAATATAATTCTAAAATGTTACAAAATCCTTGTTAACACCTTTTTAATGTAATGGGTATTTAGTTCTCATGATGCATGAGGCATCTACAATATTAGCATAGTCTTTAATTACCATAAAGTGACACCCACAATCATACTGTGCTACCTCTATTTTTGTTTAAAAAAATATTAACGAGGACCATCGATAGCTTTTATGAATGAGTTATTCTGAGATTATTATTATTTTTTTCATATTCAATACAGCTCACAGTAGAGCTCTGTTGTTACATTAGTTGAGCAATTATGTGGGGAAAACTGTACCACAGCCATATGTAACAAATCACATATCATATACAGATACAGTATTCTTGTCTTAGACTGCTATCAAGACAATTAATTTATCTTGAAACACTTGTCAGCCTGAAGAATTACATCAAATATAATTTAATCAGTGAAGGCCATTGCTAAATATTTATCAAAGTAGATTCTATTTAAGTGAAAAATGTAGTGTTTGACCTACCTGGGAACCAAATCCAAAACTTTTTGAACAACATATACAGTTAGCATTGCCATTTTAAAAGTACTTTAGGAAATTAATAGTATTTTAATCTTCTGTGACATCCAAATTAAAACTAATATCGGCACACAAACTACATGTGGTAACTGTATATGGTATATGTGGTATATGTATATGGTAGGCATTTTGTAAAAGATCACGTAGAAATAACTGTAAACACTAGAGACTGACATTAACAAATGAATATGTCTTTGATATGAAGTTATTAAAAGGAAATGATCAGTCTTCCCTTTAAAGACTTTAAAGAATGCACACAAATGCAAATGAAAATCTAGCAAGTACGCCTGCATAAAGACCAAACGTGAATGATTTTAGAACAGTAGAATTTAGAACACAAACCAGTTTTCTCCTTTTTAGAACTTTCATGTGTCTGTTTGCCTTCACTTTACAATGCATAAATAAATAAATAAAACAGAAGGGGGAACTTTTGAAATAGGTTTCTTTTCTTAAATGAAAAAAGGAGGAGGGAAGCAAGATTTTTAATAATATCCTTGACATCAGAGCAACATAATACAAGGCGGAATTAAACCTCCCCAACAACTTTTATTGGAAGGCATAAGATTACATTGTTCTTGCCCTGACATAATATCCAAGCCTAGGTTTATTTTTGCATGGAACGGGGTTACTCACCAGAGTCCATGCAAATCAAATGCCTTGATTTATGCACCTTTCTGCTGGCGGGTGGAACATTAAATTTAATTTTACAAGCAAAGCCAGGCTCCTCAATGCATGGGCTTGACATTGTGAACTAGGCAGAGAGAGCAAGGGAATTCATTATTTCTTTCACAATATGCGAAAGCAACATTTGAATGAAGCATTTGTCTCTTGTCAGAACAGTGTAGTATCTACTCTATAAACAAAACCAAAAAAAAATCTACTTTGGTTGTGACTGTAACAAAGCATTGAGTCATGAGGCTGTGGCAGATTCAAATAAGCTTGTTTGGTATGAGTCGTAGAACAATGTATTTCTTGGGGTTATGTTTCATTACTGCTCCATAATGTGAAAAAAATGGAAGAGAATGTAATAACATATATAATAGTAGGAGATGGGGAAACTTTTAAAAGTCTGATAGCCTTGTGTGATAAATAGAGAAAAAATCGATGTTGTAAATCTCCCTCCCAACGAGAAACAGTGCTGTGTAAGGACAGTGGTATGCTGCCTCCTAGATGGACCGCTTTGATGGTAGGTGGAAACCAGAAGGTGACCATATTAGGAGGGGCACGTAGTTGCAAGTACCTGGAACGACTCCATTGCAAGCAGCTGCGAGACGGCCCTCTATTGGAGAAACCATGACGATGGATTGTTTGCAGGGAGGAGTGTATGGGTACAAAGGGGAAGCAGCTACGTCAGTACGCTGCCTTGCACTGAAAACGTAAACTGATGGCCAGAATTGCATTTTGTTATTTTGTTACGTGTTTGTTTTGTCTCTTGCAGAAGAGGAGTGAGAGCGAGGGGCTGCAACCGCAGAGCCAGTCCACACCTCACCAATCACTTCCATCACCTCACAGCAACAGCACGCACCACGGACCCAACTTTTGGAGAGCACGTTTTCATGCACTGGATGTGGGATTACAATTGCTAATTATTGTTTTTTTTTGTTTTTTGAGCTTGAACACTCGATGTGTACCCGTTGATAGCATTGCTGGTAGAGGGGCGACTTTTTGTGTTATTTAAAATAAAACACAGACATTTTTGGAGAATCTCTGTCTGGATTGCCTTGTTTCTGCACTACATCACTCATACCTGTCACAGTTGGTGTCAGGAGTGGGATCCAGAATGAACGTGGCTGCATTGGGAGCAATGTTGGAGGCACAGGAGCGAAGACATCAGGAGGAAATGACAATTATGACAGAGTGCACGCCATGTTCCTGGAAGCCAACTGGGGGAGGGAGCCGGCGACTGAACCAGAGGTACCCTTACCAAAAATAAGGGTAGTGAAGATGTCCCTGGAGGATGATCCCGAGGCCTATTTGGTAACCTTTGAAAGGCAGGCAATGGCAGCACAGTGGCCTTGGGATTGGTGGGCTACCCAGTTGGGCCTGAATTTGATTGGGGAGGCCCAGGCAGCCTACCAAGCCTTGAGCAATGAAGAGGCACTCGATTATGAGTGAGTGAAGCGAGCCATTTTCCAACAGCTGGACATCACTGAAGAGATACACCATCGACGGTTCTGGGAATACCAGCGACCCCCAGGACTGCGACTAAGCGTGGTGGCGCAACAACTGGCAGACCACATGACCTGGTGGCTCTGCCCCAGCACCAACAATGCCGAGAAAGTGACTGAACTAATAGCGATCGAACAGTTCATAAAGGTGCTGGGGCCAGATACGCAGAACTGGGTCAGCCGCCACCATCTCACCATGCTGGATGCAGCAGTCAGATTGGCTGAAGGGTTCGAGGATGCCCTGCTCACCCCTCCACTGGTTGCCACACCTGCTCCTGCCTCCAAGAAACCATGATCAGCGAGACCACCACAGCGCTTCACCCCCACTAACCACGCACTGGCACTGCAATGTCATCCCATGGGCGGCCTCCTTCCAAAACAATGGAGAGTGAGGGCAACCCCCAGCGGGGTAAGAGCAGAGCACCCCTCCCCACTGCCGAACTGGCAGTGGGACACGCAAGTTCCTTGGGTGCCCTTTCGCCCCACCTGTTACTGGTGCCAGGAGGTTGGCCACCTCGCCAGTAACTGCCCGGCAGCAATGGAATGTGGCGCGACCTCCCATTATGTCCTGACAGCACCAGGTAAGTCCAGGGGTAATGATTGGGAGGGGCCTTGTATTGTTAATGTACACGTTGTTGATGTGAGCACCCACGCATTAGTGGACTCAGGATGTGGGCAAACTTTAATTACAAAAGCTCTATTGGCAGGGGTACCTTGGTGGTCACGCGGGGTTGTGGTCATTTCCTGTATCCATGAGGATAACAAGGACTACCCCCTCATTAAATGAGATTTGACGGTTGCATGTCATACTCACCATGTAATCGTGGCTGTGGCTGAAAAGTTGCCATATCCAGTTATTTTAGGTCGAGACTGGTCACATTTTGATACTATGATTAATAAAACAGTAAAACCAGTCTCAGTTAAGACCTTGGGAGCAGTTGGAGAAACTATTGGGGATATTTTTCCGCTATACACTGATTTGTTTCATTCCCGATTTCACTCAAGAAAAACAAAAAGAGAGCGAAGGGTTGGAAAATGGGAAGGAACATTAATGAAACAAGGCTGGGGATTGGTTGGGGAAACTTCAGAATCTGTAAAATGTAAGGGTAAGGGGATTGGGACTCAGTGTGACCTGAAGGGGTGGGCTACTGAGACCCCCAGTGCTGAAACTACTTTAGCTCCGCTCGATATCCGGAAATTCTGTGACCGAGAAGTGGACCTAGTGTTAGAACAAAAAGAATGACCCTTCGCTGGCACACATCTGGGGGCAGGTTCGGTCTATCGAGGGGAAAGATGTAGAGGATAATCGTCCGTTGACATATCCTCACCACATTATTGTCAGACACTTACTGTATAGAGTATCCCAAACCACGAGCACAAGTCAGATTGTAACACAATTACTCATTCCCTAGTCTTTTCAACCTGAGATCATGCGGTTGGCTCAGGATGTCCCATGTTCAGGCAATTTAGGTAGTGATAAGACTCGGGAACAAATGTTGGCTCGTTTTTTATTTGATGGGAGTTTTTAAGTGAAGTGACACGATATGTAGTGGAGTGTCCTGAATGCGAGCAAGTAGCGCAGGGGCGGGCTCGCCCGGCTCAGCTGGTTCCACTGCCCCTGATCTTAGTTCCCTTTGAATGCATTGCATTGGAAGTAGTGGGACCATTGAGCCAGTCTGACTCCGGATATACACACATTTTAGTAGTGGTGGACTGCACGACCAGATATCTAGAGACAGTACCATTGAGATCCACTAGTGCCGCAGCAATTTCCCGATAGCTAGTACATATTATAGCGAGAGTAGGGATTCCAAAAGAAATCCTCACTGATTACAGAACGAACTTTATATCATGATATTTAAAAGAATTATATAAATTGTTACAAATTAAGTCCATTTGAACCCCCTTTTATCACCCACAGATGGACGGTTTTGTGGAACGTTTTAATCAGACTTTAAAACAGATGCTGAAGTGGTTTGTCAACCAAGAGCAGAAAGATTGGGCTAAACTCCTCCTCTACGGGGTATCCTTGACCTTGTGAAAGAAGAGTGGGAGGAGCAAACAAAAACTTCCAAAAACATAGTCAAGTATGTAATTATTTTAAGAGACCACCTAGAATAGGTTGGTCGTTTGGCACAAGAAAATTTAAAACTTGCTAAGCATCGCCAGGAGCAACAGTACAACAAGCACAAATTCTGACTTTTCGGCCAGGTGTTGCTACTTCCCACATTGGAATCTAAGTTGTATGCTAAGTGGCAGGGGCCATATGAGGTGATACGGGAAATTGGTAATGCAAATTGTGAAATCAGACAACCCGATCACTGAAATAAAACCAAAATTTCTTATATTCATTTGCTAAAACCCTGGAATGAAAGGAAGGCTCTATTTCCTGATCCCGGAGAGTCGCAGGGGTCCTGTTTGCAAGGAGGTGGAGGATATGCTCGAGCTTGGAGTCACTGAACCTTCCTGGAGTGAGTGGTGCAGCCCGATTCTGATGGTGAGCAAGAAGGATGGCTCCACTTGGTTCTGTGTGGACTTTCGAAAGCTTAATGCCATCTCCAAGTTCGATGCTTATCCAATGCTATCCGATGAACTCCTCGACCGTCTGGATAAGGCGCGATTAATCTTGACCCTGGATCTGATGAAGGGACACTGGCAGATTCCGTTCACTCAGAGCTCGAGAGAGAAAATTGCTTTCTCTACCCCAGATGGCTTGTTCCATTTCTGGACCATGGTTGCATAGAGCCCCCACCACTTTTCAGAGACTGATTGACCAGGTCTTAGCTCTCCATCATCAGTACGCAGCTGTGTACATTGATGATGTGGTGATTTTTGGCTCCACCTGGAAGAAGCGTATTATTAGACTTTCAGCCATCTTACATTCCCTAAGGGAAGCAGGGCTAACAGCCAAGCTGGGCAAGTGTACATTTGGCAAACAAGAAAAACAATATCTTGGCTACATTATGGGTAATGGCCGAGTAAAGCCAATAGCCTCCAAAGTCCAGGCGCTGGTGGAGACGGCAATCCCGAGAACCAAGTCACAGGTGAGATCACTACTGTGGTTAACCGGCTATTATTGCCGTTTTATCCCCAAGTATGCCACCAGTCAACCCCCTGGTAGATCTCACCTGAAAGGCTGCTCCAAATTTAGTTAAATGGACAGGGCAGTATCAGGAGGCATTTGATATGATTAAGAAGCGACTCTGTCAAGCTCCCATTGATTTCACTAGATTTCAGCAAAGAGTTCATCCTTCAGACCGATACCTCCCACATAGGGATAGAACACCTTATTAGTTATTTGTACAAAAAATGGCTCCTAGGGAAATTAACTACTCTGTCATTGAGAAGAAGTGTTTAGCCATCAAATGGGCTACTCACGCTCTTCGCTATTACTTGTTGAGGCGTTCTTTCTCTCTTGTCACTGATCATGCTCCTTTAAGGTGGTTACACATGATGAAGGACAATAACACTAGGATAACTTGTGGTATCTGGTGCTGCAGACGTTTTTGGAGAATCGCTGTCTGGATTGCCTTGTTTCTGCACTACATCACTTACACCTGGCACACCTTGGGAAAGTAGTCTGTATTTGAATCTTTAAACAAATGTGGCTAAAAGGTATTTTAAGCCACAGCGGGAACTAAGGACATACCTAAACAGGAAAATGAGGATTTTTATAGTGTGTTCATCAAAGTGTACCCTCATAATAAAATGGCAATAATGGCCTGAAATATCACATATATATATATCCTAAAATATGCTAGCTTTACTGACATTTTTTTGTCAGTAGAAGAATTTACAGATATAGAGTTTCTTGTATAAACTGTACAGATCCATTCAGAATGCCAATAACCAACTGAAGGCTATTGAACTATTGAATTGCAAAGAAAGTAGACTACAAATTGGCTCTATTCAGTGCCTCAGTGGGCAAGGATATATTCTTAACTATATGTCCTATCAACCCCGATCTCTACCACTTATTTATTACCTAAAGTCAACATTTTATTTTGGTATTTGTATTGAATTAATACAGACAATTTTCAATTGTCATTCACTGTCATACAGTGCTGTATTAAATGAATGACACTTGAATAGTAAAGTTAAGTGCCCTCTCTGATAGCCTATTGCTATGTAAAAGGAGCCATAGCTGCACACCTGTTTATAGTTTCTAGTGTATTTACATAGAAATTGATAAGAAAAAAAATCAATTCAAACTGGACATTCCTTATATATTACTATCAAAGTGTTCAAAGGCTGTGAAAAATGACTTAATTCATCACACCTCCTTGTTTTTTTAACCCAGCTATACAATATTAAGAATTGTTTAAACATTCGGTTTTTACCTTCTTATGGATTCTGTATCACAGCTGATTTCATTGTGACCCATACATAGTTCACTTTATGTACTGTTAACACAGACTTTTACAAACACTGGTCCACCTTATTTAATATACATTGAAAGCAATGCTGTATTTTCCTAATACACTCTAATAGGGGCTTTTGTATTTTACAATCTGACCTAGGGGTGCTGGAACTAGGGATGCTGGGGGTGCGGTAGCACCCCCTTGGCTTTCATTATATACAAGGGTTACGGTTTTGATCAATGGCTTTCAGCACCCCCACTTTAAAAAAATTCCAGTGCCACTGATCTGACCGTGAAGAAATCTTAAAAAGCTTTTGTACACCTGTTGAATTATAAATTACTTTTGGATTTATTGTGTGGAAAAAGTTAAGTGCAAAACCATGGTACAGGTACTGTATTAGAATAATGAAAGTAAATTATTTACTTGTAAGCATTAGTTAGTAATGTATTTAGGCACAGATGGTAATTTAATAAAATATAATATAGTAAAGGTTAACTGTTTGTAATGTACCATTATTAATTTCAGGACAGCTCCAGTACTTTTTGTTTGCCACCACACCCGTGACTGTAGCAGCCTCATCCCGGTTTTGGTTTTTAGTTTCTTGAAAATGAAGGTGGAGACTGAGGAAGTGCTTGTATGCTGTACACTTGGCCCATCTGCTCCTTGATGATGAACACAAAGACGGCTTCATTTCTGTCATCTTCCCACCTTTTAAAAGAATAGAGTTCTATCTTGAATTATTACATCAATGGTCCTTTATAGGATAGAAGGAAGAGCAGTATCCTTTTTTAAAAACTGTATACATGCCCACTTAAACATTACAAAGCAAAAATATCTGAATAGCAGGGAATTTGCGGCACCTGCTTTATTCAATGGCCAGACAGCTGTAACGCTGAATTGAGGCTAAATTTATATATGCAAAACAAGCCACAATGACAAGCTTTTGTTGTATAAAATAACACTAAATAATAAAAAAGGTACTGTGAATGGGTTTCCAGAAATGTCCCACTCATAATGAAACATGAAAAACAGCTATGGTACTTCTACTGAAAGTTTCCCTTTCAAGTAGCTCCGATGACACAGTACATGGCATGTTTATCATATAGAATCTACTTGACAAACATCTTTGCAGAAGTGTCCTTGGATTGGATGAACAGTTTGGTCATCAACCAGCATTAGGATAACATTAGGAAATATTCACCTGAAAAAGCTTTAGATAGCAAAGACTTTGCAAAAGACATACGTCAGATTATAATATATTTCTTTAAATGCAAACATGTCAAGTCTCAGTTATTTTAGGATATTTTGTTTGGTATAAATGTGGTCCCACTGTTGAAATTCATTATCATGATATAACATTACTGGGGCTTTGATTGTGTACATAATGCAGCACTGAAATTAGAAAATAATATTCTAAAACTAAGGATCAATGTTAAATGCAGTAAAACTAGAGGACAATTATTGTCAAGTCTCACTACTTTTAGGAACTTTGTTGTCATTAATGGCTATATTTACAATACACATTGTACTATTATTCCAATTAAAAAAAAAAATCCTTTGACTGTCCTTTTTTATTTTGACAAGGGTTTAAAACAGACTTCTAAGTCCCACACCAGTGGGTGTCATTTTATGTTAAATAAGGAGGGCTACAAGTATGTTAATATTTCATATAGCATGCATCATAAGAACGTATCAATAATTAAACGTACATTGCATTAAAAACTGTCCTTTTTTATTTTGACAAGGGTTTAAAACAGACTTCTAAGTCCCACACCAGTGGGTGTCATTTTTTAACTACATAAGTTAATATGTGCTTTGATTTTTGGTTACTCATCAATTATACAACGAAACTAAAAAACCAATGAGCAGTAAAACTGCCCATAGTGTTCTGTAGAGATTGTGATATTGTACTCGAAGTGATTTTTTACGAAGCACAGTTTTGTACTTGTAGCTAAGAATTGAAAGTTAGTACTTAAACGTTCTTTACTATATTGTTGGGTATTAATAGACATGCGCTTATAAAAAAACCTAATTTGTAAATAAAGTGAGTACCTGTGTACGACCACTAGAATCTTGGATTTAAAAGTTTCGTGACTATGGCAACTAGATTTGCTCTCGAGTGGAAGGTAAGACAGACTCTAAGTGCAAAACACTATTCCACGGAAAAAAAAAACTTGGGGGGTTCGTGACTACATGGAGATAAGGGCAACAGGGGACCCTACGTATAGGAAAATTGTACGTTAAACTTTGTCCTAAATGTCCTCATTCAATAAGACATAGGTTATCAGTGATCATATAGCATGCATCATAAGAACGTATCAATAATTAAACGTACATTGCATTAAAAAGAGTGTTTACAACCTAATCGTGGTCATCTGCGTTTACGGCAGATGTAACTAGAGTGTTCTACTGGTTATCTCTGTTTTATTTTTTTATATATCTCCAAGCATGTGCTGTGCTATGTTTCAGCGTGTTACAGCTACTACTAATTAAATTAAGCTTCTTTTTAACTACATAAGTTAATATGTGCTTTGATTTTTGGTTACTCAGCATTGTGACTGTCAGAATCTCTACACTGTAACATGAGCTTCATAAAAAATGCTTCGGGTAACAGATGAACGATTCTTAACTTCAAATCATTGAATTTTCAAAGAAAGGATATAACAACCCATAATTATTGTAAGATAAGTTTTTTGTATTAAAACATTTTTCAACATCAGGATACAATGCTGTGATCTTAAGAACCATAATTTAAGCATGTACCGATTGATCTAAACGTAGAGCTCACCTTATTGCTGAGATTTCAGTTTGTGATAATGTGCTTTTGACAAGCACTGATGTACCTCTATTCCGTGTCCCTGGGATGCATTTTTTAACATGAGATTTGAAACAGGATTACAGGAGGTAAGTGTATTTCTGTATCAATAGCATGATGATTCTTCAAGTTGTCCCTTGAATTTGACACATTTTGACCCATGGATTGATGTTAAAATCTAGAAAGGTATAGTACAATGATGGTATGATGACATCACTAATCTAGAAAGGGAATGTCCATTCAGGGTTCCAAATGTTTTAGTAAACATTGCAAATTTTAGCAGTTGCATTGTGGCCAAGCGTGGTTAATGGCAAGAAGTAGACCCAGAGATGGAAAGCTGCAGTTTAAGTGTAGAATCATACTTTTATTAACAAAACAGGAACAAAGACAAACAAAAGATTTAAACAAACACAAACTAAAATCACACCCAAGTCGTGCTATCATGGTGCATAGGGTGAGAGAATGAGCTGCTGCCCTCAGCCTTTCCCCTAAACTAATCCTCTAAACAAAGCCTGTTGCTCCTCTTTATTCCATGTGGCTGGGGCTTGATTGACCATCAATGAATCAATCCAGACCCAGCCACATTCCACACATGGATTTGACAGGAATGGGATTTTAACCTCATCCCTGCCAAACTTAAATTAAAAATGTTTCAACTTTATTTAACCAAACAAAAAGCACACTATTTACATGTCAGGGCCTCAGCCCTGCCACATATGGCAATGCATTTTGATGGAATATTCACAAATCTCTCTCATTTATAATCTGATCTTTTAATCTTTTAATTTTTTAAATCTCACTCTTTTGGATGTTTTGACCTTGGCATCTCTTTAATGACATTTTCCTTTATAATTTAAACATTCTCATTGATCAGATAAACCATAGATAACAGTGTTTACAATGAACAGGCCAAATCGCGGAATACTGTGAAATAATAACAGTAAATCTTTTTCTGTTATATTTGGTCTACCTGCTAACACACCATGTTTATTGAAACACATTAACAGAGGACAGCTGTCTAAATCTCTGCTTAAAAACGTTGTCCTGCTCACTCCATTTCTTTTCCAGATGCTACAGTACAGTATGTCCCCAGACTGGCCCCTTGAGTCCACTTGGAGCAATATTAAGAAGCAAATGACCAGACATAAATGACTTTCCAAGGTCCTTGTGATCCCTCATTAACTTTCAAACAGCATAAGTCCTGACTTTATTATTGACTACACAGAATACACAATACACTGACCTCTGCCATTAGCAACTAAATCTTTTTTCCCCAGATCTATTGGAGTGATTTCATCAGCTGAGTAAAACAGCATGCAGCTATTAAGTCACCTTTGGGCATTTATGACCAATTAAACTTTTTGCCAAGTTGCAAATTACAGAGGATGACCATATTTCTAATTTTAGAAACAGGGAAGCAATGAACAGGAGAGGGTGATACACAGGAGAGTCTGGGTGCACCATCCCAACCTGAATGCATATTAGAATGCATACAGAGAGGGTATGTTTCAGAAACACAATTCTCTAGTTTCAGTAAGCTGGTATAAAGATACCCAGTGTTTTATATTTTTATTTGTGTGAGCTTTGGACAATTGTCCACGTTAAAATCCCTAGAGCAGTCAGACTGCTTTCAACTTTTTATCTATATATTTAGCGTAGCACAGTGCTCCGAAGCCCATACAGGCAGGTAAAGCATTGTGCACTCAATCTTGTGCAATACTGATATGCTTCACCCTCCCTACAATCAGACTTGAGGAGTTTGTCATTTTAGTAAATGTTGAAACGTTTCAACAAGAATAAAAGCTATTTGAATTGTTTTAAACATACTCAGTACATATTAATTGTCATGATATGCGTGCTATGAAATACTGAAATTAGAAAATAATATTCTAAAATGTAGGGTTGATGTTAAATGCAGTAAAACAAGAGGAAGAAAGTAACTACCAACATAAAAAATATGTCATTTGTATTAAATGAGAAAATAAATCTTGCTGTTTTAACAAGGGCACAGTTTTTTAGGCATTTGCCTAATTATTCTTGATAATAATACAAGAACAATTTTATTGAAACGTGAAAGGCATTTTTTCTGCAATATATATGATTTACCTGTAATTCGGCCACTGTGACAATAGCCATCTTCTTTCTGAAGATATATATATATATTATATATATATATATATATATATATATATATATATATAGATATATATCCTGAAGATCATCTAAAGACCTAACATAACTCAAGCAGTGAGCAGCAACGTTACAGTGTGTGTTCGTATATTAACTAGTTGCAATTAATGTTATTATTTGTTAGAATTGAACACATGTGTAATTAAACAAATGTAGAATATTTAGGCTGCTATTTAATGTGTTATTTTATTTTGATTACAGCAAAAATGATGGTAATCTGTTGTGATGCATGATGTATGCAAAAAGGCGCTTCAGGGAGTCTGTATTTGACCACTATACGGACAGCCTGAATGGTCTTATTGTATTATTGATTTTGAAACAAAAAAACTATTATTAAATATCCTTATTCCAATAAAGTGTTCCCATTCATAAATTTAAACTACACATTAAGTTAAGCTGAGTAAATTTATTTAATTGAAACATGCAAAAGTAAATAAATCTGTGTTTTTGATATGTGTTGAATTGTACATTGCCCTTGAAAAGATCCACCAGGATGTGGAGTTGAGACGGCATGGAATTCATTTTTTCAAGTCAGGGAGTGTGTGTATATTGACAGATTCTTCAGTTTTGTTTTCATTTCTACAACAGTTTATTCCAGCTCAGAGAAGAATGTAGCTTGAATGTAGCTTGAGACTTTTAATCCGGTTTGGAAAGGGGTACTTTATGTTGTAAACCCAGGTCTGGTGACCAGTAACGCTTATAACAAAAACAACAACAGGTTTTGCAGACCCAAAAATAATGAAACCACACGTATCCACCCCACAATAATACGTACATGGTCACCAGTCCTAGGTGAGTGCAGTAATGCTCATGTTGGGTGATACAGTTTAGTTTTCAGTGACAATGCTGCAGTGATATTCCGGCTTTATTGCTGGCCCTTGGCGACAGCTCCGGAAATGTGTTAGCCGTGTGGTGTACAAACAAGACGATTAATACACAGATAACTAAACACACAACACTGCCAATATTTGCTATTTTGTTTTTTGCTTTCTTTTTCACTAGTTCGCTCAGTCCTTCTCAGTTCTCCATGTAAACTAATGCGAAGGAACAGATTACAATTCTCCATCCCTTTTTATGCTGTCAAGCATGACCCCTTGGTAAACGAATGCAGCCGTCTTTACAATCGGCAGCTGTCCTATGCTGTGTGGAATAGACTTCACATTTTTAACGATTAACTAAACGCAAGGATGCCAGTTGTGAGCTTTAAATTACCCAAATATTCCCGAAATATATTTCAGAATGGGTGCTTCAAATGTTCTACTTGGTAAGTTTTCCAGTCACCAGCACTTATTATTTTTAACACAATGGGCAAAACCAAAATATGTTATGTAAGGCCATTGTGATGTGTGTTATTATTACCATATACAAAACAATTAAGTTTGATTCTTTACACAACACATGAAAAAACAGACAGTAATTGATCTACACCTAGCGGCCGATGAGTTAATAATACTGTCAGTGTAAGTCACTCAGCTACCTCTCAACTACAGAGCTTTGTTTTAGTTGAATGGTAGGATCTTTTTCTTTGAATCGGGAGGTTATCAGTTTGCATCCAGCCCTTGCTTTTCTTTTTAATTCAATGGGCTGAAATTCCAATTCATTAAAGTGCCACCAAATGTGATGGAATCCTGACCCCTGTGGTCAAAATAGGTAATTACAAGTCTCTGTCCTTTGCATTATACACATCTGATCCTGAGGATCTAGAGCCTAAGACGACACGTTCTTGTGTTTACGTTTCAGTAACAAATTGAAGCATACCTTGATGTAAGGGCATATCATATGTAGTAAGAAGAACACCAGCACTCACTTCACCTCTTTAAACAAGATGACCTAATTTATTTCTTCATTATTTATTTATTTATTTATTTTAACAGCAGACACTCAAGAACAAACGCATCTAGCCACAACGTGTTTGTACTTGTGTGTCTGCTGTTTTAAAATAATAAGTTTAAATGAAGAAATAAATAACGTAACCCATGTTTCAAAGATGTGAAGTGAGTGCTGGTTTTCTGTTTAAATACAGATTATATTTTCCTTTGACCAAGGCCTCCAAAGTGAATGTTATGAGATTCTGAGTGTTTCTTTGGAGTTGACCAGGCCCTTTTGATAATTTAATGACATAAAATTACTTTAGTGGATGTTCCAGAAAAAAAGAATGTTCCACAAACCAGCTCAGAGAAACAAAAACACCAAGTAGACTTTTATTGGATTCAATAAGGGCAACACATTCTACTTAGTTAGCTGGTAACTATATATATCGCAACCCCTGCTGGTTAAACAGACAAGGCTCTGATTATTTATTTACTTGTACAGTAAGATAAACTAAAAAATCTATGGTTTTGTGTGGGTAATGTAAAAAAAAAAAAAAAAAAATATTGAACAATTACATAACCAACTCAGGATTTTGTCTTGCTGTGGTTATGTTTTCCATCACTCCTTGATTTGTTTTGTGTTATCACATGTCCTCTGTTTATCTCAATGGTTGGATACAACATGATTTATCACATACAAAGTATGACGACACATGGTGTATAAATATATGTGAAATATTACATTTCAGTATAATGTATGCAGGTGTGCCTGATGTAAGCATAATTTGATACCAAAAAAATAATATTTAGTGAGGAAAGAACACATTACTCTCAACATTATTTAAATCAGTATGAGGCAACAAATTATTTTTGTAGCCTCTGTCAGCTACATCAAATATTTGTTAAAAGCTACAAGAAGCATTTCAACCCCCAATATAAATCTTTATTCTAAGCTTCGCTCCACGAAGGCTTGTACCTCCGAGTCTTGAAGTTTATGCAAATTGTGGGTGCAAAATTAACATACTGGAAGCAGCTGACATTTGTCCTGATATATTGAATCGTTAGCATGACAGAATCACTTAAGCTGGATCCTCTAACATCAGGTTTCCTCTCATTATTGACCCCTGCAGAGTAGGCCTGACAAGTGGAACTGCTGCAAAGTTCATTAATAATGTGAAATAAATCAATTGTTCGGGAAATAGTGGAAACGGATGAGGCTGTGAGAGGCCATTTTTTGCAAATTCAGCACAAACCAGTCTTTATCAAGGACATTCCTTGCAGTGTCCTTTTCTGACCCACACTGCTGCAGTGTACTTCTAGAGACATCCCTTTACTTCCTGCAAATAAATACGGTGAGTAGAGCTCCGCTGGCCTAATGTGAGTAACTTGTATTATTAGTTAAAAGTGAAAAACATACGATAGAAATAGGAAAATGTAGACATGACATGACTGTAACAGACAATTGTTCAGGAGTGTAATTAAAAGACACAGATGTGTGTGTGTGTGTGTGTGTGTGTATATATATATATATATATATATATATATATATATATATATATATATATATATATATATATATGATGCATAAGACAGATGAACAACCACATACATATAAACAGACAATACATCATTTGGGGAAGATAGCTATAAAAATACAACGAGAATTTTGATGAGACGGCGAGTAAAAGGCAACTGCAATGATAGATAGATGGATAGACAGTCTTAGATATAATAGTTTTAGAGAGATGGATTGTTTCTGATGGAATGTGGTGGCTACAGACAGAGAGACAGAAGATAAACACAGACATGCTCACAATATGAAGATAAGTAAACCATACATTTGGCCTCAGACCAAGTGGCAGTTTAGAATTCCATGGGAAATTAATCATTTGCCTTGCCATGAGTATTATTCTAATGATTCAGTTTGGGGGAATCTTCAAACTGGTAGGAATCGAATGATTGCGGGTCCCAGAGAATACCTTGGAAGCAAACGTTTACAGTAAGTGCCCCGAGGCCCTTTAACTGAGGTAAGTTCTGTGTCATAAAGGACATTTTTGAACCCCACAGCAGTATGCAGTTTACTTGCAATATACTGAAACACGAACAGAGGTATAGAGCTTTTGATGCTGCAATGCCATCGTTAAAAAGAGGTATTGAAACTTTTTGGGGTTACACTTTAAAATAATGACTTCAATTCATAAGAGTTCCAGTGGATTAGTTGTTATTCCAGTTATCTTTTTTATCTTCAGAAATTAATTACACATTAACTGCAAAATATGAGTTATTTAGCTCTTAATACCTCTATGAGATCATAATAAAGTGTAATTAATATAAATGTACAGCCATTATATTAAAGTTTGTTTGTTTGGGGGGGGGGGGGGGGGGGGGGGGGGTTAAAAATTTTTAAACAAAACCAAGGACCAATAAATAAAGAAAATGTACTTTAATACTATGTTTAGATATAATGCAGAAACGTGCTGTTCATTAAAATGACAAGAAAGAACGTATATGCAATTTTAATTCCATAATATATGAAAATATGTTTTGTCAGAGAACTTTGGTTAACTGAATAGTCAGATAAGAATCAGATAATAAAATCACCACCTTATCTTTGCTGCCCAGTGTCCAAGTTTTTGACTTTGAAAAAATAGGCATTAAATAGGTATGGGAACATACCCAGGGCAGTAAAGGGTTAATGATATAAAAAACTGCTACAGTAATTCAGCTTATAATGATGCTTTAGGTTCATAGGTGGTGCATGTGAGATATCACAAGCAGAATGGTCTATTGTTTCAGCATTGATTTGAGGGCAGGCTTATACAAGAAGAAGAGATTGATAGAGAATACTAATAAGTCAGAAACAGTAAGCTAGTGGGATGAAACTGCTTTTACAGACATGACTTATAATAAGAGGAAGTGAGGTAAAGGATGTTGCTTTCTGAGTAAAATGTTTTAAATATATAGAATTGCTTATTAGAATAAGCTGTTAACTAAAAATTTAACATTAACACATAGAAACTATTAGGAAATATATGGCAAGCTAAATGATCATTTAGAGATATCTCAAATGGCATTTTATGATATCTTGAAATATTTTCAGAAAATCACTTGCAAATATCTATAAATTAATTTAAATACTTGTAAATAAACCATTCTGAAGATATCTTAATTTCATTTTGAAATATCTAGAAATAGAGATTTCTCAAATATATTTACAGATCTTTAAATAATGCTTTGTTAGCATGGTACACCGAACTGTCATTTAGAGATATCTCAACATAACTCCCTGTTAATTTAAAGATAGCTCTAAATCATTTTAAAATATCTCAAAATAACTTCCCGTTGATTTAGAGATATCGCTAAATTATTTAAAGATATCAACATAACTTCCTGTTGATTTAGAGATATCGCTAAATCATTTTAAAATATCTCAAAATAACTCCCTGTTGATTTAGATATAACGCTCAGCTATATTAAGATATCTCAAAATAACTTCCTGTTGATTTAGAGATATCGCTAAATTATTTTAAAATAACTCAAAATGATTTCCTGTTCATTTAGAGATATTGTTGCACCTGAAAAGGAAAAGCAATGTTTAACAGAATGCAGACACAAGCTGTTATGACCTGGAGGAGGTTAAATGATTAAACAGAAAGCTATATATATATATATATATATATATATATATATA